>NW_017729026.1:36450613-36460214 GCF_001723915.1 Gavialis gangeticus
GAGCAGGTCTGCAGTGTGGCAGTTGCCCCTGCAGCTGCAGCTCCTGCCAGCAGGTCCTTCCCCATTCCATGTGGTAGGCTGGAAATGCAGGGTGTGAGATTGGTGGGGGAGGAGGGGTGTGTGTCTCTTGGAAGGCCCTAGCCTCCAGTTGCTTCAAGGCATGGTCCTGGACCATGTCTTGCTCCACATTTTTTCTGCAGATTTTTTTTGATACCTGGATTTCCAAGTATCATATTTTGAGCCCATGCTGAAAATAAGTAACGCAGGGAACATTTTTTCATTTGCAAGTGGTTTGAGATACCACAAGAGGCATGTGTGTGCTCATCTGGACATGCCCAACAGGGACAAAGAATTATATGAAGAATTGTCAAATACCTCTGTTGCACAATTCACAAATGCAATTATAATAAAACTATCTTAAAATCAAATAGAACAAGTTGAGCTGTGGAGCCTTGATAAAACTTCAAGCTTCCTCCTCAATCTCCTTCATGATACTAAATGGAAGGCAGGGCTGTCCATAGCGGGGGGTGAATCAGGATGACTGCCCCAGACCCAGTGCTTTGGGAGGCCCCCCAGAGCCAGGCAGAGTGGCTGTGGTGACTCTGCACCACCGCCACTGCCTTTGCACCTGGCCGCTCACTACCCTCTCCTCCCCCCACCTGCCAGTACCACCAGCGATGGTGGCAGTGGCTTATTCACATCCAGGGAGCATGCAGTCAAAGCAGGGGTAGGGCCTCATATGAGCTGATTTGCCCCAGGCCCTGCACCCTGCTCAGTTTGGCTCTGATGGAAGGTATGATACTAGCTTCTGCATTGGTCTTGAATAGCTCCATTGAAAACAATTGGACCTCTATGTTACTGAACAGGAAAAAAACATACCAGGAGCTAGCTCTTGGTAAATACACCTGACTTGTATGAAAACACTTTGTTTTTTTCCCTACCATTTACAGAAAGACTGAGAATAAAATAATTAAAAAAAACAAACCTGCATTCCAGAACGCTGCTTTTTTGCTAGAGTCAGAGAAAGGAAAATTTCCAAAATCTGTAAATCTAAAGTTAGGTTCCTCAGTTGGGTTTTAGATCAAGCAATATGGAGTCTCTCAATTCTACATTAACATTGTATGGGTTATATCAAATGCTTTAGCATCATGGACTGTGTCTGGAAATATTATACCTTGGAGTCAAACATTTTTTCTGATGGTGACACACACAAGAAAAACAAACCAAATAATATATAGAGAGCAATAGCAACAGCATTCAAAATAGTCTTTTGCTGCCGAGAAGACCTACATTCAACAACAATCTTCCAAATTCACTTACCCACATGATTTATGTTTTCCATCAGTATCAGGCAACTTAGCACAAACCTGATACGTGCAGGATATGACTACTACTTGCTGAGGAAGAATAAGACAAACAGCAGTCTTGCTGTTATGAGTCTTTGCTGTACATTGTTTAGGTTACAATACTGCACAGGTGTCTGATACAATAAGAGTATCATTTCAACATAGTGTTTATCAATCTTAGACCTTAGTATGGAATGTACAGAAATATTTAGTTACAAACCTAGGGCTTGATTTGCTAGTATAGGTGAATTCTCCATATCTCTCTCCCCCTCCCACTTCCCAGAATCTTTTTCTTTCTTCATACCTAGGAAGCAATTGTTAAATCTGATCTCAGTGTGAAAGTAGTATAATTCACAATTCTGTAAAAACATGGTGAAGGATTGTGATGGTGATGTAAGGGTGGGAGGAGGGGGAAGCTAAGAGCTCTTTAAGTAGAAAAGCCATGAATATATTTACGTAGAGTTGGTAAGATTTGTTGTTTGTTTTGTTGTTTTTTTTGTAAAATTCATCAAAAATACAGATTCATAGAGTCCTAAGAGTTGCATTCAAAATAACTCAGCACTGATGAACTTCTCTCCAAGGCAGAATTCACTGTTCTGGCACAAAGCTGTCAGTAATACTGCCCTAGGACTGGGTGCCCAATGCTTTTAGTCCATAGACCTGGCAGGCTGCATGCTAAGAAGTTATTTATATATAGACCAGACCCATGAGAAGTTCTGACCCAGAGCCTAGGCACCCTAATATTACAGGTTCTCCATCTCAGGAATAGTTTTTAGGCTCTCAGATTGGGAACCTGAAAGCCTTGGGAAATTTTCCTAAAACTCAACTGCCAGCTTTGCATCAAAGAATTGGGAGCCCTGGAAACTGGATCTTAGAATATACGAGCTTCCTGTTTCAATGCTGGGGAATTGGAGACTGAAAGTCTCCAACATGGGGCAGTCTGTGGTCCTGGGGCATTCTGACTTAGAGACAGAGATCTTGGCAGTCCCTGATAAACTGCTTAGTGGAAATGATATTTTGCCTATAATAATAGTGACACTGAAGAAATACTAATTGCACTGAGTGGGGGCAGAGGTGTAAAAATTCCACTTCAGAAATTTTGAAAAAAAAAATCAATGAAGTCAGATTTCTACTAAAACCAAATATTGGTTTCTACTAAAACCAAAAAACTAAACTTCTTTTGAACTGGAAACCACATGTTTCATCCAGTAATTAATTTTATAGTTCCACAGGTGCTTTGGTCACTTAGTCCAAGTCATGACTTAAAGAAAAAATGACAGCATCTGATGAAGTAAGCCCTCTGCTTATGAAAGTTTATGCTATACAGCAGTGCTGTTAAAGTTCTAAGCTCCCAGGGGCCACAGCAGTGGGGGTTACATGGCACATAGGCTGCACCAGGTGAGGTATGGGTCACTCCACCACGTACTGCACAGATGCTCCTCTTCTACTGTTTTGCATGCCCATGCAGGCACTTCACTGCTGACTCATGCTCCACCCCCTTCATCTACCCCACGTGGAAGTGATCTCCCCATTCTGTGTAGTGCCAATTCCCTCCACCCCCATGTGTGTGGGCCAGACACCCTTAGCTTTTGCACTGTACCACCCTGCCACTCCCACTGTGGTGAGGTAGTAAATGGAAGCCAGAGGATGGATTGAGAGCCTGGAGCCTACAGTTGCTTTTGCAGCCACAGAGATGGGGCAAAAAGTGGCCACGAGAGAACCTTGGGGCTGCAACTTAAATCCTCATAAGCTGCATGCAGCCTGGGGCTGTGAGCTGAACAGCCCTGCTATACATCCATTTGCTCACTTATCTACCCAGGTTATTTACCAGAGGCTGAGTTATCTACCTAACTGTAACCATGAGTTAGCTCCCTAACTCATACAGTTCCCCAGATTCTGAGGTGCACTGAGCTGACAGAGGGCTAGTGAGGTTTAAAAGGACAGAGTTTGAGTAAGTTGTGCCAGCTGGATGGATACATTCTGAATCATTCTGTTGGCCATGGATTAGATTGCATTGTGTTTTGTTCCCCAGAGCATCCCTAGGAAGCTTGGGCATATCCTTTGAATCAGGAAAAATTCTGTGGCAGAGAATCATTAGATGATCCTTTAAATTCCCTTGTGACCATACTGGTAGTCTAAAGTGAATTTTAACAGAGCATATCTGTCAGCCCATATAGTTTCAGGCCTTTACTGCACAAAATTAAAGCATAATCAATCTGGTTAATCTACTTCATAGGCTGAAGTCACCTTGACCTCACTGTTTCTTCAAGAAAAAGTTATTGGCATAAAAGTTCAAACTCCAAAAGTAAACACTATCACTTAAAAGAGTTCTTTGATCTTTCTATTTCCACCTGTAGTTAAATGCAAATCTGTGTCATTATTTTTGATGTTTCATCTGTCACACTATGATCTTACCATAAGGAGAGAAAAGACAGTTTGATTTATTGACAGTTAATTAGCAGACTAAGGAATGCATAAGCATAGGGAATATTTAAAGTGTCAAATGTGAACTAGCAAGGGAAGGAAATCTCTCTTAAAAATGCATTAAGTTCTTGCTGGAAAGTTAAATATTCCTGTAGGTTTTTTAAATTTTTCTCTTATTTAAATAAATGTACTTATATTTGATGATTTATTGAGCTTTTAGGGCTCCAGTAACACTTGGAAGTAAAAGAGAGAAATCATTCTTTTATCATCTTAAGAGATAATATCTTATTATCAAGACATCTCAGTAATTATCCCAAAGATTATTCTTATTAATTAGGTTGCAGAGGAGCAGGATGTATTTTAGGGATAGTTGTGGTTCTCCAACCTTTAAAAGGCAAGAATACAGACAGAAGTTGCAACCTCACAGACTAATTCTGGTTTCAGGAACATAGTCTCTTATTACCCATACTCTCCCTGCACTCAGGTTTAGTGCTAAATTGTGAACATAATCTTGAAAAATAAGAGGCAAATGAAATTTTCCATTTAAGGACTTCCTAAAATCTTGAAACATTATATTTTTCCTTTCATTTATTGTCTTGTTCTCGTGCAAACAGCTCCCTTCTCCTATAACAATTTTCTTCCATGTCTGTTGATTCTAAGGTTGCCATTAATGATTTCCCTATCATGTGGTCTAGATAGACTGTCATCATCATACCTCTCCAGTTGGCATAAAAGGCTCCCAGTAGAACTTAATCATTCAGGGGCCTCTATTTGATTTTGAGATATATGATGCTTTTCGACTGAACTATTGCCTGAGAGTATGCTATGGATATCTAGAGATTAATTCCCTTAGAGATGGGTGCCATGTCCCTTAAAGGATATGTGGAAACAGACAACACATACAACCATTCAGAAATCATGGAGGAGAACTGGTCTAAGTTATGTGGTTTACTATGAGTGACCTCAGTTTAGATCAGGAATGCAGCTTTCTGCCATTTGCCCGGGGGAAGGGGGGGTGTGGACACACAGGCAGCCTGCACTGGTTGATTCCTACAGACTGGGGGCCTTAAGCATACATCCCAGCATGCCCTGCAGACTCCCTAGGTTTCCAGAGATTGCTGAGAATAGCCAAGTACTCAGGCTATCTCTGACTGGCTGGGAACCATTCCCCAAATTGCACTCTGCAGAGTTACCCCTCACAGGGGTCCTTCCCTCTCACCCTGCTCAGAATCTTCCAAAAGACCAAAGTGAGAGCTCTCTCTTGTTAATTGCACAAATGTTAGCTTCACTGCTTGCACTCCTCCATGGTGCCCACTGCATGTTCCCAAACCCACAGACCCAGCAGCTGTGTGCATTCAGCTGGTCTCCCTGCATGACTTTCACCAGAGGTTGTAGACATTACACACCCACCTGGAGATAGCCTGCCACATGGTTGTGGTGGCACACACCTTCATACCCGTGAGCTAGCAGCTGGGCATCCCACATGGGGCCCTTTACTGTACCCCATGGCTGCCAAGTGTCCTGGACTGGGCAAACAACTTCCATGTGGCTAAGTTGGAGGATGCCATGGCCTCCAGGGTGCTCTAGCACCACCTCCAAACAATTGAACAGTCATTCTGGGCCTGTGCCACCAGAAGCAACTGGTGAGTCTGGATCATCCTAGGCACTTGAGATGATGGTCAGTGGCTCCAGAATGCCAGGAAGTGCTGGGCTACTTTCATGGACATTGTCACCCAGCTTGTGTGCCACATTAAGCACCAGAACATTGGCTTCAGCCAATCATTCTCTGTGAAGAAGCAAGTACCATCATCACCTGTAAAGTGGCCACTCCCAACATAATCTACTCTTCCATCAACCACTTCAACATGGGCAAATCCATGGCCAGAAAGGCTGTCTAGGAGGCATGCCTGGTCATCCAGAACATCCTGGCCAAGTACTATTAACCACCAGAGCTACTTACCCACATCTTCACCAGCTGGGTGAGTAGTGCTCCCCATGCCAGGGTCTTCCAGAACTCCATCCTCTCCCAGATGACAGAGAACAAGCACTATGTGCCCAGGGTCCCCAGCATGGATGCTGATGGTGCCCCCATCCAACCATTCATCATTACAGACCCAGGATATCCTCTCCTGCCTTGGCTTATGAAGTCCTACCCAGGGAAGCTAGACCATAGGAAGGAACACTGCCTGAGCAGGTGCCACATGAGTGTACAGTGCTCCTTCAGGTGCCTCAAGGTCGGCTGACCATTTCTGAGCCTGACCATTTCTGAGCCTGCACCTCAAGGTAGAGGAGGATTAGCTGCCATGCCTCTGATGCCACCCAAGTCCTCCACAACTTCTGTGAGAGGGATCCACAGCCCAGGCCTTTAACAAGGCCTGGGCTGTGGATGCATGTCATGCAGACTAGGCATGGCATGCTATGCATGCACCTCACTTGGATACAGACCAAAGCATGCCCCACCAGAGGGTGAGTACCTTGACCTACTCAACTGGCAGGGAATCCAGGTCCAGAAATCCCTGGCTAATGGGGCTGTAGAGGTACTATCTGGATAAACACGGCTTCAGGCATTCAGGTGGTGGAGTCCTTGAGTACCTGTACCCCAGCATCAGGTGAGGCATCTCCTCTCCAGGTCCCACTGGCCCTCAAAGGTGCTCAGTTTCACCCAAAACCCTGCTTAGATAAACACCTTCCCCTCAAGAGAAAAATACCAGGATACAGGGAAATGCAGCATAAGGAAGAGATGATTATCACTTATTCTGTTGCCAAACTTTTACTGTATTTAAAGAAGAGGATTAGGATTAAGAACAAGATGTGGGAAGGGCAGCATCCAACACAGAAACTAGGAGTGGGGAGAGAGGGTTTAAACCTGGCAGAAAAATTTGCAGACTTGGGAGTGAATATTTGGATTTCTTCATGTAGAAGAAGGACAGGTGGGTTATACCTGATCCTCTGTCTGCCTGAGAGGGCTGTGAGGCTTCGGAGGGCAGGCAACTGTGTGGTGGGAGGCATAACCACACCTGGAGTTATGAACCCTTGCACTCCTCTGAGGGACCCAGACCCCTTGGCCACAGCCCCTTGCTCCCAGCTTCCCTCTTCAAGGACATTGACCCTGAAACCTTGACCCATACATGGGGCCTGCCTTACACTCTGAGTTTCGGGCTGGCAGGTTCCTATCCCCACTGTGGTTCAAACGATCCTCTGAATCAGGACCAGGAACAGGACCAGGGCTTCTTGGAGCAGACTATCTCCCCTGAGGGTCCCTTGTGTAGCTGGTAGAGGACCTAGGGTTCCGGGGTCCTGGTGCCATCCACCAGCCCAGTGACAGTCTGGCACAGTGGGCTAGTGGGCTGCATTCTCTGTCCTAAACCTGAGCACTCCAGGTGTCCTGGAACCACCTGTGGTGTGAATTCATGGAGTGAATGCCAGGGCTGTGGTGAGGTAGCTTGACCTGGGGAGGAGGATAGTGCCCCACCCTCAAGACTAGGTGCCCAGTGCCATTCCTTTTTTCACCCTTGCCTGCCAGAGTTGGAATCTCCATGGGCCTTTCTGTTCCCTCAGGCCCCTGGTCACAGGGCCTCTTGTCCCACTTTTCCTGCCCAGGGTCTATATTTCACTCTCTTGGTCCTAGTTAGGGGATTGTGGGGGCCATTCCCCACTACACTGCCTCCAGGGGTCCTATTTACAGGACCCCTGTTCTCCTTGACCAAGAAAAGGCTCTTAGGAGCAGGACATGGCATGCTATTGCAAGCTGGGTGGCAGTCTCTCCTGCCTCATGTGGCCCGGGGAAGCTAACAGGTCTTGTGGGCAGACAGTACTGTCACTAGCTGTATTGTATTTTATCCCTAGAACATTTATTGCATTGTATTTTGCACCTCTATCACTAGTCAGAGGTGAGATAGGTAGCCTCAGAGTGGTCTAGAACTCTCTCTCCTGGCATGGGACAGCTCTGCCAAGGCACAGTTTGCCTCCTCAAAACTGTAGGTAGCTATCTTGAGTCCCATTTCCTGCATCTCAGCAGTGGGTGTAGACTTGCCCCACCCTCAGGATATCCAGATCTTCAGTGTCTTCTCAGTTAGCTTTTGTCTCCAAGAGTCTACAGTGCAGGTTCAGTACTCAGAGGCAGGTACCAGGGCCTGCCTTGTTCCTTTGATGCTCCTCCAGACATCCCTCATGTTCTCTTCAGGTGTATTCCCATTCCCACAGCCTGTCTTTGAGCTGTGGTTGCACCCTTCTCTCCTGCTTACAGGTGCTGTCTATAAATATGTGAAACATTGCACTTTTATATATATAGCAACATTTGCTGATAAAATGTGGTATAACTGTAGAAGTTTTGGCCCATGTCTGGCCACTCACACAGACAAATTGTTGGCAATTAATGCCCTGTCCTTCCTATCTCTCACTGAATCTGCGAATTATGCTGTAGCTTTCCACCCAGTAAACCAGGTGAGATTGAGTTCCTAGCTGTGCTCTGAGGAGACATCAAGTTCTGCCATACTGCTTAGAGGAGTGACTAGGAAGGAGGGGCTGTCCAACAATGGGATGGGGATGTGAATGGGGGTGGAGAGCTTGAATGTTTCTACAGTGACTGTTGGTACCATGAAACTCAGACTTGCCTCACTCCTATAGCCTTTCCCATGAGATCAGGGACAGGACTGCTCTAATGCCCTTTGCAAGCCTCTCCAGATGAACAACCTGCAAGTCACCCTGGCAGCTGGACTGTATACTGCTGTCAGCTTTAATGCTTTATTCTTCTGCCCAGAAGTTTCCCAAGAGGGGGTGGGGGTTCAGGTTTGTGGCTGGATCTGGGAATCCGGGACAGGATTGCAGAGGAGGCTGGGGTATGAAGGGTGGGTTTTGAGCATTCATTGCATTGACTATTGGTGCTTTGAAACTCAGAGTTCCTCACACCCATGGACTTTCCCCTGGGATTTCTGGTGGGTCTGCTTGAATGCCACTTACAAGCCTTTCCAGATGCTCAACTTGGGAATGACCCTGGTTGCTCAATGAGATTGCCTGTTTTTGCTGTTCCTCTGTGGGACTCCAGCCTTCTCTTCTTGGGAAGTGAGAGAGGGAAGCAGAATGGAGGAAGGGTGGTTGACAGGAAATTCTTTTCTAGTTCCTGAAGTAATGAAACTCTGGATGTTATGAGAACTGTGTGTTTTCCTATGTCCACAACCTTAATGTACTATCTGCCACCTGACACTGTGACACTGCTGAGCAGGGTGAGGAACAGAACCCCAACACTTGTACATGTTTCTTACACTTTACCTGCAGGAGCAAAGAAACCCTTTTGGTGATTTTTCATGAGTCAAAATAGGGAACGGGGGATAGATGTGGGATCCCGTTGGCTTCCTGGCATACCTATAGGTAATATTGCCAGTCCTGAAATCAGAGTCCTGATTGGGATCCCAATGTAATCGGTCACACTACAGGTTGTAGGTGGAAGGAAGTGATGACCTGTGTCTAAGGGTGTTGGGCAGAACACTACAGCTCCTACCTCAGGGCTCAGAAGGTCTGTTTTCCTGCCAATACTCATGCTAGGTGGGAGGAGTGGTCAGCTACTCTAACTAAGGATAATCCTTAGATATAAGGGGGGCAGTGTGGCTAAGTCAGATTTATGCTACCGCATAATGAATGACAGTGAAATGCCCAAGGACAGCTGCTGGGTACCTCAGGTCTGTGCAGGAAGAAGGGAGGGAAGAGAGAAAGTTATCTGCCCAGTGCTGAAGAAAAATAAAACAATTAGTGCCCTCACCCTTCTGCTCTGAATATTCGGGGGGGGGGGGGGGGGGGGTGTTTTAGGACCCTTTTTTTTTGTCCTTTCCTTTCCC
>NW_017729026.1:36460939-36470429 GCF_001723915.1 Gavialis gangeticus
GGGGGGGGGGGGGGAGGGTGTGTTTCATGAGCCCTTATCTTCTGTCCTTCCATTCCCTGGGACCCCACTTTTGGGGTTTTCCATCATGATGAATTCATAGATTCATAGGTTGTAAGGGGCTGGAAGGGACCTCACAAGATTGTTGGGTCCAGCCCCCCTGCACTAAGCAGGAAAGACAACTGGGGGTCAGGTGAGCCCAGCAAGGTGACCATCCAGTCTCCTCTTGAAGATTTCCAGGGTAAGTGATTGCATCACATCTGGAGTCTGGACACCCTAACTGTGAAAAAGATTTTCCTAAAGTTAAGCCTGAAATGGTCTTCCAGGAGTTTGTGGACATTATTTCTGGTTTTCCCTAAGGATGTCCTAGTGAACAGTTGTTTGCCATGCCCTTGATATATTTCCCTGATATAACAGTAAGCTGCTACCAAGTCCATCTCAGCCTTCTCTTTTTTAGACTGAAGAGGCCCAAGTCCCTCAGCCTTTCCTTGTATGGCTTCCCTTGCAAGTCTCTGATCATATGGGTGGCCCTTCTCTGGAATCTCTCAAGCTTTTCCCTGTCCTTGTTGAAGTGCAGCCCCCAGAACTGGACACAGTACTCCAGTTGCAGTCTCACCAATGCTGAGTAAAATGGAAAAATCACTTCCTTGGTTTTGCTTAAGATGCATCAGTTGATGCATGCCAGAATATTGTTTGCCCTGCTGACTACAGCATTGAACTGATAGGTCATGTTCATACTGTGGTCTATTATTACCCCTAGGTCCCTTTCAGTCATGGTGCTAGTCAAATTGGCACCACTGAATCTGTAAGTATGTTGCAGATGGTTCATCCCCAGATGGAGCATTTTACAATTCTCAATGTTGAATTTCATCTGGTTCTGATCCACCCAACTTGCCAGCCTGCCTAGTTCTACCTGTATCTGTAGCCTATCTTCAAGCGTGACCACATTCTTCCATAACTTGGTGTCATCTGTGAACTTGACCAGTGAGCTCTTCACCCATACATCTAAATAATTGATAAAGATGTTGAAAAGCACTAGACCAAGCACAGACCTCTGAGGGACACCATTGGCCACTTCTCACCACGATGACACAGATCCATTTATTAGAACTCTCTGGGCCCTACCCCACAGCCAGCTTTCTACCCACCTAACTGTCAAGAAATTAAGCCCTTCAATCCTCCATTTTTCCCATGAGAACATTGTGGGATACCAAATCAAAGGCCTTTTGGAAGTCTAGGTATACAATGCCGACCTCCTCCCTCTTATCTAGGTGGCAAGTTACCTGGCCATAGAAGGAGACGAGATTGGTAAGATAAGACCTGCCTATGATGAAGTCATGCTGGCTGTCATTCAGAACCCTACCTTTTGCAAGCATAATGCACATAGACTCCTTAATGAATTTTTCCAGGATTTTCCTTGGGATAGTTAGGCTAATTATCCTATAGTTGCCCAGGTCCTCTCTCCATACCTTCTTGAAGATGGGCACAACATTGGTCCTCTTCCAGTCTTCAGGGACCTCCCCTGAGCACCACGAGTTTCAAAAGAGTTCTGCCAAAGGTCCCACAATGACTTTGGCCAGCTCCTTCAGCACTCTCGGATGAAGTTCATCCAGTCCTGCTCACTTCTAAATGTCTCATTTTTCTAACTGATCACGTTCAAGTTCAACGTCAACAGTAGGAAGGCAGTCATTCCCAGCATGCCCATTCTGAACCTTATCTAGGATGATTTTCCCCTTAGTCCAGTGAAATATCAAAGCATAGCAGTCGTTCAGGAGTGTAGTTTTCTCCTGAGTGTCAGTAACCAGCTGTCCTGAGCTGTTAAGCAATGGCCCCACACTTCCATTTGATTTGCTCCTGTTCCCTACATACCTAAAGAAGGACTTCTTGTTGTCCTTGATTTCCATTGATAATTTAAATTCAGTGCCACCTTAGCCTTTCTAATCTTCTCCCTACAAGTGCGGACTGTTGTTGTATAGTCTTTCTTGGAGACTATCCCAAGCTTCCATTGTTTTCATGCCTTTTTCTTCTTTTTCAAGAAGACCATGATATCCCTATTAAGTCAAGAGGGCTTACCACCCCTTCTGCGACCTTTCCTCTGCATGGGAATAGACTTCTTTTGGGCTTCAAGTTCATATCCTTGAGGAACGGCTCCTCTTCATGCACTCCTTTCACCTTTGGTCCCTGTTTCTGCAGTGATTCCCCTACTATTGCCAATTGAAATTTGCTTTTTTAAATTCCAAAACTTCAACCCTGATAAATGATTTGCCTGCCTTGTGATGGACAATGAATGTGATGATCTCATGGTCGCTGTCACCCAGGCTACCTTCTATATTCAAGTCGCTCTCCAGATCATCTCCTTTGGCCAAGACAAAGTCTAGGAGAATGATAGCTTTGGTTGGCCCATGCAATTCCTGAGTCACATAGCGTAGTCATGGATTCTGAGAGATGACTCATATACAGCTCCCTGTTCTGTGGTGTAGGATAGAGGCATACACACCTAGGCAGTGGGCTCTGCTTTTTCAGTCTCAGAATCCTCACCAGAACTGGGAGGAGGGCTGGGTGTGGGCACTGTGGTTTCCCATGCTGGAGCTAAGGAAAATGGTGGATGGTCAGGCCATCTGTGAGGGGGCCACCAACAAAATGTCAAGGGAGCAGGAGCAGAACCCCCATGGCACTAAGACAGGAAATGGTGTCCCTGGGAACATGGGTCCATCCACAGTTAGTGGGATCAAGGACCAGGAAAGGAAGCAGCTTGCACTGGGGGCACCTAAAACGTGGATGGCACAGAACCAGGATCCAGGTCCTGGGTCTTAGGATCCAGCTGCTGGGTTCTGTTTTTGTTCTCCTCTGCAGAGGGGTCTACAGACTTAGGTCGCGGCAAAAGGCTGAGTTAGCTAAAGTCCATCTCCACTGCACCTCTGGGTTTTCTTCCCCCTAACATACCAGAGACCAGAATAAGCAATCTGTGGCCCTTGGAGACCACCGGCAGCATACCTTCTGCTCCAGTATCCCCAGAGACCTACTCTTAGGCACCTGGTCATCCCACCTATTTGGGTACCTTGTGCTCTACTACCTGTGGGTAGGGGACCCCTGCCAGCAACTTCTCCTCCTTCCTGGTGGTGTCAAAGATATGTGATGTGAGGCCCTATCAGTGGCCAGAAAATGGGGCAGCTCCTCATAGAAAAGAATGGTGTACCTCCTACTACTGGACATATTGTCAGCATTGTGCATGCATGTATACTGGACCTCCATCCATTTAATCTTTGCCCAGCTCTCCACCTAATTCCTGCCATAGCCCCACTCTCTCATCTGTTTGGCAATATGCTCAAATATCTCCCTGTTTTGATGCCCACTGTGGATCTGCTCCTGTGCCTCCTGCTCAACCCAGAGATGACATCCTTCATCTCTGCAACAACCCAGATCTGTGCCTAGTGTTGCATACCAGAGAAGGATGTGATGGGGTCTACTATGGTGTGTGGTGTTGTCCATGGGCTCTTGGTGTCTGTGAGTGGGTAGGGTTCTAGCTTCAAGGACACAGATGGGTGTATGTGGATGTGGGACCTGGCAGATGGCTCTCCCTCTCATTGCAACTGGGTGTGGCCCCTTTTCCAGCATGACATGGCTCCACTCACTATGCCACACCCTTCAGCCTTGATCTTGATCAACCTGGCAACCCTGTGGCATGTTGCCATGTTCCACCTGCTCCTGAAATTTCCAGAAGCATCCATCCACCTATCTGCCCTAGCTAAAATGTTTGTGGCTTTCTGTGAAAACAAGCACTCCAAAAATATGTACCTACCATGCAAAAAATCCTGCCAGCACCCCAGGTTGACATAGCCCACATACCTATCATCAATGGTCAGGTCCTGGAGATGACAGGGTCCCCTCCAGTCCCAAGGTTCTGCCCCCACTTTTGCCTTTACCAGAACAAAACCAGCCATACTAGCTTCTGCTATGCCTGAGTCTTGGCTTTCTTCTGGCCTCAGTGTTCAGGTCTTTGTGCATTTTGTGGGGTGCTTTGTAACAGAGTCTTGGGGTTATGGGAGTATGGCTTGGGGTCTCTGGTGCCTGGAGGCCTGGGGTGTATGTGGGTTCCACAGCTGCCTTTGTCCCCACAATGTCTGTCTGTGGTCCACAGCTGGATCTGGTGCTGGGAAAAGTTTCTGGGTTTTCTCATCCCTGAGAAAGCCCAGAGGCAAAGCCTTCTGGGCATTAAGCTAGAGCATCTGAGTTCAGACTGTGTGCCAGTGGGCCTCCCCATGGGGGAGGCTGGCGGCGGCTGCAAATCACACTTAAATACTGGAGGACAGCAGGCTAACTTGAATTAATAGGGGAAGAGTGCTGGCCAGCATTCAATAGACTGGTGTCTCCCTATCAACTTAATCTTAATATACCTTGGATGTGACTTCAGTTTAGGTCACGTGTGCCATTTTTAGCCTGACCTAAGTGCTGCAAATGCCTGAATTCCTCAGGGTTTAGATCAAATGACATTCATTTAGACCGATCTAAATGTAATACTTGTACATATGCATAGAAGCTTAAGCCTACACGATGTGTAAATTTAATTTATGCATCTATCTCAATATTTATAATATGCCAAATGGGGTAGGGACAGTTGAGGAGAAGACTAGCCAGATTTTCAGCTTGTGCAAATCAGCAAAGCTCAAAGGGCTTTAGTTAAGCTATGTGCTTTTATACCACCTGATGAACTTGTTCTTTATCTATGAAATTATGTATTAGGGAGCTTTTCAAGTGCAGGCTTCCCATTTATTATTTATATCTTCTTCTCTGTGGTGTTAAGTGTAACTGATCTACTTAACATGCCTTTACATTTTTGAGGATCCCTTGGTTATTGAACTTATGGGATCAAAAGGATTTTTGAGATATTCATCTTTTTGCATCTCTATATCTCTCACTTTAGCTGTTAAGGGGTCCTGTTGACTCAAAGTGAACCCAGCTCAGAACAGAAGCAGTTAGCTCAGAACTGACAAGAAAACTGACATATTTACAATAATCTAAATGTTTTTTTCAAGTTTAGATTGAACCAGATCTATCAAAGAAACTCCTCTCATTTGAAAATCTTTCTCATTTTCCTCTCTCTCATGTTTTGGAAACTTGGGTATTTCAATGACTGTTAGGAGTGCCAAAGTACCAGCAAAAATCTGCCATGTGCAAAATTTAAAATAGCTTTGGTTTCAACTGAACAAGTGATATCAAAGAGTCCTTAAGAAGCATTTGCACTGTGTGTCTACAGCTTGCTTTCTGTGTAGTAAAATGGAATACATTAATGCCAATTATAACGGAAAAAACATGTTTCATACCAAATGTGTTCAACATGATGAGTGTTAGGGCAATCACTATCAGAGGGAATTAAATGTAATTTGTCACTGGAGGATGGGAGGGTGTGAGCATGAGTAATACAATCATTTGCATATTTTCCTTTAGCTGATTTTGCTGAAATTGTCAGTGTCATTTTTCTTTTTCTTTAGAGCTAAGTGAAAAGTAGGCACTCTGTTTCTGACATGCTAGGACTATGGATCAAGCCATAGTAACAATAAACACAGGTACTTATCCTGGCACTACCCACACCAAGAGAAAAAAAGATCCTGTTGTTTAAGACTGGTGAAATTCGATCAGGTTGAATGAAGTCTCTGTCTGGGACAAAAAAGGGTAATCACAATAACAGAAGTCGTTTTGTGCTCACTGTAGCAATCCTTGCAATAACCTGTTTAGGACCCATCCTTTGCTTAAGGCCAAAACTGTTCTTGTCATGGCTTATCCCTTCTGTTTGCAGATATTACTGCACTTTTTGTGCTATCCCAAGATATCCTTTGCACTGTGCACTTATATCATGCTCCCTGTTGCCTCTGAGCTGAATTTGTACTCTCTGCATTATAGGCCATAAACTAGTAAAAATATACCTCAGTAGCTATTTGAACTGATATAATGTCATTAATGACTAGATGTAGGAGAGGGAGCATAACTCATTTTCCTTAGTAGATGTGACTATAACTTTATGATAACACTTTTACTCAGAAATGCCCAGTCTACTTAGCTAAGGAATTCCTTAAATTTTTTTAACAACAGCTTTGTTCATTTAAAAATCAGAGCTAATATGATCATAAATACTGGGTTCTTTATATTCCTGGTTTTGTAATGTTGCTGCTATCCCTCTCACCTACCTTACAATACTTCTTACTCTTGCTGTACCTTAAGTAGATGCACTAAGTGATTCATATAACATAACCTACATGCTCATCTGGGATATGCAGAAGCTGTATTAATATGTAAAGTATCTGTGACACTATATTGTGCAAAAGTAGATCTGCAAAAAGCAGTTGCAGTTTGAGAAGAGAAAAACAAGAAGTTCAAAACAAAAAACTCTTAATAAATAGGCTTATCATTCTCCCTCTATCAATCCCTCCTGTTTTTAAAATATATATTTTGATGTATGCTCAAAGTCACCTGATGTTTGCAGGATTAGAATAAATAAGTACAGAGCATACAACTTGTGTTCTGGCTCCCTTGACAACACTGAATTCTCTCTCTATTTTCTGTAGATAGTTACTCTGAATGTAAATCTCACGTAATAGGAAACTCCTTGGAGTCCACCTTGGTTCAGCCTAGCTGACAATCTGACCTACATTTATGGTCAATTAACCCAACTGAAAGGTCACCAAGCTGGAGTTACTTCTTCTTTTTTTTTTATGCTGGCCATTTCTGAATGAATCTAAGGACTATTTACATTACAGTGGTGTTGGGAGGTTCCACTTAAGGTCAAGGACTCACGGTGTTACACAGACTTCTATTATGTTTGCCACAAAAGTTTAAAATCTATATACTCATCCCTTGCATCTAGAAAATAACAGAAATGTTTGTAATATCAATGGGAAATTGTTGATACAGGCTATGTTCACACTATGTGGCTATTGCTAGAATGTTCAAGATTATCTAGGGTGTTTGTCATCCCCGTTAGATATAGCAGAAGTTTCATAGTAGTTTGGGGTCAGAAGGGACTTGAACAGATCATCTAGTCTGACCCACTGCCACTGGTAGGAGCACACGCTGGGATCACACGACCCCAGACAGGTGTTTGTCTAACCTCTTTTTGAATTTACCCAAGGTAGGAGCAAGGACCACTTCCCTCGGAAGTTGGTTCCATATCCTAGCCTCACTAACAGTGAAATAGTGCCTCAATGTCTAACCTGAACCTATTCTCCAGCAGCTTCTGGCCATTGTTCCTTGTCACCCCAGGTGCTGCTGGGGGGAATAAGGCCCTTCCTATTTGCTGCTGATTTCCCCTAACGAGTTTGTAGGCAACCACCAAATCCCCCCTCAGCCTCCACTTGCTGAGGCTGAACAGGTTCAGGTCCCTCAGCCTCTCCTCATAGGGCCGACCCTGTTGCCCTCCAACCAAGCAGGTGGCCCTCCTCTGAACCCTCTCAAGGCAGGCCACATCCTTCTTAAAGTGTAGTGCCCAGAACTGGATTTAGTACTCCAATTGTGGCCTGACCAATGTCACGTAGGGGAGGACTATCACCTCTCTGGACCGGCTTGAGATGCAACTTTGGATGCACAACAAGGTGTGGTTGGCTTTGCTGGCTGGGGTCTGACATTGGTGGTTCATGTTCATCTTGGAGTCAGTAATAACTCCAAGATCCCTTTCCACCTCTGTGCTCACAAGGGGGGAGCTCCGCAGCTTGTATGTATGCTGTGGATTCCTTCTCCCCAGGTTCAGCACCCTACATTTATCTACATTGAACCCCTTCCTGTTACCATCCGCCCACTTCTGTAGTCTGTCTAAATCTAATTGCATCCTCTCTCTCCCTTTGAGCATGCCTAGCTCTCCCCACATCTTGGTGTCATCGACAAACTTGGACAACGTGTTTTCCATCTCCTCATCCAAGTCGCTGATGAAGATGTTGAAAAGTGTAGGCCCCAGGACCGAGCCCAGGGGGGCCCCATTATTCACATCCCGCCAGGTTGAGTATGACACGTCCACCACCACTCTCTGGATTCTCCCCATCAGCCAATTTTTCATCCATCCAACTGTGTAGGCATCAATGCCACAGTCGCTCAATTTATTAATGAGAATGGGGTGAGAGACAGTGTCAAAGGCCTTCTTAAAGTCCAGAAAGACTACGTCCCCAGCAACACCATCATCCAGGGATTTAGTTACCTGGTCATAAAAGGCCATCAGGTTGGTCTGGCAGGACCTGCTTTTGATGAACCCATGTTGATTTCCCCTAGGCATGATCTTCCCTGCTGCCCCTCACAGATATGATCCTTGATAATTTTTTCAAGGATTTTCCCCAAGACCAATGTGAGGCTTATGGGCCTATAGTTTCCTGGGTCCTCCATTATCCCTTTCTTATAAATGGGGACCACATTAACTAGTTTCCAATCTCCAGGCACTTGGCACATGGACCACAATCGCTCGTACAGCCAGGCCAAGGGCACAGCAATGACCCCTGCCAGCTCTCTCAACACCTGTGGGTGGAGGGCATCAGGACCCGCAGAGTTAAAAACATCCATCCCTTCCAGAAGATCCCTAACTACATCTGCGCAGACCCGAAGCCTGGAAGTGCTATTCCCAAGATTGCCCCTACCTGTGGTGGGAGATCTGTCCTGGTCCCTGTCCAAGAAAACAGAAGCAAAGAACTTGTTAAAAATTTCGGTTTTCTCATCTGGTGTAGCCACAAGATTACCATTTGAGTCTAGCAGGGGCCCTATATTACTTGGTGCCCTCTTCTTACTCCCAATGTATTTGAAGAAGGACTTTTTGTCATCCCTAATCCTGGGTGCTAGCCTGAGCTCCACCCCCACCTTGGCCTTCCTAATAGCCCTCCTACACTCATGGGCCAAGGAGGAGAATTCCTCCTTGGTGATAGCCCCTCCCTTCCACCGGGTGTACATCTCCCTTTTGGCCCTCAGGCATTCTTGAATGTCTTTGCTGAGCCATGGGGGTTTCAGAGAACTCTTACCCCCCTTCTTTCTCTCAGGGACTATCACACTCTGAGCATGGAGGATCATCCTCTTAAGGTACAACCATCCCTCAGGTTCTGTTCTTAGACTCATGATTGGGCTTTCAAAACTACCTTTGTTCTGTTGTAATTTTGTTGTTTGTCCATAAGTCCCTACTTGTTGTTGGATATATTATTTGATCAAAAGTCATTTACATGTGCTAAAATAAAAGAGGACACAGTTTTAAATGTAGATTTTTTTCTGTTGCCTCACTGTTAAAATATAAGATTTTGCATAAACCATTTTTCCTTTAAAATAAAAATCACTGAAATTGTACCAATTTACACCAAGCAAGGTGCTGACCAGTTTATTATCCATGTTCAATTGATCAAGAATGAAGCATGTCCTTGTTATGAAATATAACTTCTCAAGCCCAAGATAAAGATTTGTAGTAAAATGTTCCACACACAAAATCAGTTAGTAATTCTTTATCATGGTGTCCTGTGACCAGTGGAGTCCCCCAAGGCTC
>NW_017729026.1:36471188-36479116 GCF_001723915.1 Gavialis gangeticus
GGGGCTGGACTCAATGATCTTCCGAGGTCCCTTCCAGCTCCCAAGTCTATGAAATCTATGAAATCTGATTAAAGCAATAGAAAAAATATATATCATAAGAAGTGAATGATTATAATGGATCCTAGGCATATGCAAAAAATAGATACGTTCTGTTGTGTTTCTTCAGAAACTTTCCTTTCTGCAGGCTTTTGTATTAGAATTATATATGCGGTTTTATTAGTCTCCTCTACCTGAGATTCATTTGTTAGATCATTTTATAAATTGAAATAGTCATCAAAAGGTGTGACCATGTCCAGTGGTTGTTTTCTTCTCATAATCATATAAATGAAGAATACTATGCTGTTCTATAGCTCTTTCTTAACTTAGTGATATCTTCCCCTGGCTTGTTGGATTTTAATAGTAAGCAGTATTATTATTCTGGGATGAAACTGACCCAAAAGGAGATTTCTTAGTGCAAGCAATAAAGTCTCCCATGTTGAGCTGGATATCAATTATGCCATTGAATTTCTCCTTTTTTGATACTTTAGATTTAGAAAAGCCAGATGTGCCTAAAATGTTAAATCTGAAACCTCCAACAATATTCCAATAGCAGTGCACTTTAAAGGATCCTTAGGATTTCCTGTAAAGAGCTGTATTGAAATAACACCTCCATGAAGAATTATAAAAGACTGCATGAAAGCAAAATCTATACCCGCGATGGTCTTTATGCCTAGTAATTCACATGATGGTTTGTTTATGAGGGCAAACCTCTGTACAAAAAGGAGTGGAAACTTATCCTGCTATGTATTTTTATATAAAACCATATAGGGCTTACATTTAAAAAACTTTTTAAAGAATTTCATCTCAAAGTATATTATTATACAAAAATGTTACACAAAATATAAAGAAGAAATTACTGCAAACACAAACCTAGGTGAAATTTCTATAGGACATAAATACAAAACTTGTTCTGAAGCAAGTTGCCTCAGCTCTTTTGTTTTAAAATTATTTGAATGTTAATTATTTGCTCTTTAATAACATTAATATTTTTATTTTATGCTGCACTGTTTGCTGTAGCTTGATTCTATAGTTAAAATTCATATAATGTCCAGCCTTACTAATCATACAGCATATTTCCTATATGAAAGATACCCCATGTGGTAGTTTTGTATTAAATTGTGCAGTTTAACATCACTTTTGAACTACTGCTGTTACTTTTGTGTAGACAGGGGCCAAAACCCAAATTTAACTCCCAAACTTTTGATTTGCCTTTCTGCTACAATTCCTGACAGGTAACAGTGAGGGTGGTGGGCCCTGACGTAACTTTTAAACTCTTCTGTTGTTAAGGAGCTGGAATGGGTCCTAGCATCCATTTGCTGCACCAGGTTTACGTTCATACAGCTTACTTTAAGTCATATAAACATAGACTGGGAGCAGTGGATGCAGCCATTCACTGATGCCAGGAGCTACACAGGGAAACCAGAGTAAGAAATTTGGTGTGGGGAGAAGGACAGGTGGAGTTGAAAGGGGGAGACTAGGGAGCATGGCGGGAGCGGGGGGGAAGTTGTCAGGTCTGTAGGTGGGGTTGGAGGGTCCAGGGGACTGCCAGGTCTGGCAGAGGGTGGGGTTGTTAATCTGGGGATGGGGAGTCAAGGGGGTAAAAATAGTTCATGGAGTGTAGGAAGAGGATGTCCCTGGGGCTGGGGCAACTAGCTGGGCTTTCCCAGCCCCAGAGCTGCACTTTTCAGGCAGTCAGTAGATTGATTTAACCTGTTCCTAATCTAAGTTGGTCCTCTTCAGGTGAATTAACTTGGATGAGGTTGGCCATTTTTTTCTTGATTTAACACCCCTGAATACTTGCACAGATGGGCATTTAGATCAACCTGACCCTAGTTATATCAATCTAAATGTAATAGCTGCATGTAACCAGTGTCCCTAAAAAAAAGTCTTGGCTATTTATAACTAGACATCTAAGTTTTATGTCCAAAGCTCTGCTACTGGGCATTGCACCTTGGTAGAATCTGCAGGCAACTGTGCAATTAAAAACTTGTTCTTAATAGAGAAAGTTTATTTCTGTAAGTAAAATAAATGAAATGCACTGCTAGCTAGAATCTGATAAATCACAGCAACTGTAAGAGTTGTGTGAAACTGTCACTTTTCACTGCACAAGGAAAACACAATCTGTTTGAAATGTCCTCTAAATGTACCCTGTTGGTTACTCACCAGATTGCTGTCAAGGGATCAAGCCACTAAATCACCAATACAACTCAGAGCCGCTCTGAGTGCATGCTTAGGGTTACACTAAGTTGGCTACCCTGCTGGAGTCTGAGTCACAATGAGCCATCCTTCTGTCTTGGGGTCTGCTGTCACACACAGATCTTCTTTCTATATTTTGAGAACTAGAACCCATAATCCTACTGTCTATCCACAGATTCCAGTTCTGATTCCTCCCACTCCCATTATATCTGATCCCACCATTTCCAGAACCTCTAATGTGAGCCTTCTGGTTTATGGTCTAACTCTTCAGGGGGCCTGTGATAGATGTGAACAAGCAGACTCTGCACAGATTTTCTAAACACATCATTACTTCATACATATGGACAAAGTTCAGGATATTATAGACCAATGGAAAATAACAAACTTGATAAATGCAATGTGTCTTATTCTTCTCTATCTTTCCTTTTTTGCAGTACTTGGAGTCTGCTTGTTTGGAAAAATTTTCCTCGCTCAGTAGCCTCCTAAACCAATCAACTTTCCTCTATCCTTGAGTTGCTCAAAACTCAACTCCTGCTCTCTGACAAATATCCAGCCCTTCTGTCAAGTGAGTACAGATAAGTCATCAGGTAATTGCTGACACTCATCAGGTAAGTTTCTTCCCAAAACAACCTCCTCTGAATCCCCCACCTCAACAACCCAGCTTTCTTTGGTGGGAGGTCCCTATTGCCTAGGATATTGAAATAGAAAACCATCTCTATTCTATAAACCTTTCTTGTTAGAAACATGCTACTGTCCTTTGGAGTGTCGAGGCAACCTGGATGCAAAAAGACAATAGAGGGTGCCGATGGCTGAACATTCAAAATGGAGCTGGTAGCTGAAGTAATCATACACAAGAAGCTCATACAGCATCCCTAAGCTCCAGAGACAGATTCCCCAAATTTTTATAACAAACATACACATACATTCAAATGAGAATTCTTGATTTCTCTTTTATTACTCCATTAAAAAGATGTGATGTAAAATTCACTGGGTCTGATGTTCTTTAACACTATGGTCTCTTTCCAGTGCTTGGGCAGTGTATCTTATGCTTGTACCCCTTGAAATGTCCATATATGTGTCATATATGCCCCCTTTTTTTAAACTGCAAGGCCAGAGTAAAGAAAATTGTTCTAAACATGAATGAGGTCTGCTCTGTTTTGCCTTTTGAAAACCTAACAAAACATCTCCCCTCCTCTCTGCCCAGCACCAACACCTCTAGTTTTAATGGAACTGAATCTCGTGTACAATGTTTAATTATTGGGTGAAGGCATGCTTTGCATCCTGTAATGCTGTATTTTAATGGATCTTGGATGACAGGCATAAAAGTACTTGATCTAAAAGAAGTTTATACAAAACTATGTTCACAACAATGTAGCAAGGTTTCAACCAAGAGGATTGCAGGGTTTCATTGTTTAAAATGGTTTTCAAATCTCTCTGGCTTCATTTTGAGTTTTAACAGTGGTAGTATATTTCTCATTGAATGATGCCCCCCTTTTGAAAAAGTGATAAAACAAGTCATGACACATTTGAGTAAGTGGTGCTGATTTGTGGTTCCCAATGTCTGCAGAGTCACTGCCCTACAGTATTACTGCATCTGTTGTTTATTACACTTCATAATATCGGCATATGTGTATCTTTACCTTGAGTCAAGTGAACTGCTGGCTTAGTGTTAACCTGAAGTAGGTAACACAGTGCTTTTGGAACCTGTTCAGTTTTGTTAGTCAGACTTCCATAAAATCCATTATCCCACTCCTCTCAAACCTGTGCAAAAAGATTTGTGGTTACTTGAAGGAACTTGGCTGATAGATAAAATAATTATACTTTGTTGCTTTCAGTATATTGTTTCTGAACTTTTTTTTTTCTGGCCAATAGAATAATGATGAGATAAAATTATTTGTAGAGGGCCTCAGAGCTGACTAAGAGAAAAACTTGTTTTTGTGGTGTTAATAAATAAACATTCAGATTTTACTACTCATTTAAAATGAATTTTTAAGTGACTAATGACTAATTAGATATTATAAAGTGATTTCAAGTGCAAAGACATCAATGTTTACAGTCCATGAAATTCATAGGAGATTATCATCTGGAAGAATATGCCAGTGAAGGGAAAAACTAGAGCCAGCAGGAACAAAGATTTCTTTTAGCATGGAGGACATCTACCCTTTCCTAGTCATAGAATCATAGAAATCATAGAAATTAAGGGCTGGAAGGAAGCTTGAAAGATCATCAAGTCCAACCCCCCTGCTTTGGGCAGGAATACTATTGAGATCAAATGATCCCAGCAAGGTGTCTGTCCAGTCTCCTTTCGAAGACTGTCAAGGTTGGGGACTGCACTACCTCCTTAGGAAATCTATTCTACATTCTGGTCACCCTTACCATAAAGAAGTTTTTCCTTACATCCAACCTGAAACCAACCTCTAACACTTAATGGTCATTGCTTCTTGTCCTTCTCTGGGGCACCCTAATGAACAGTTTTTCTCCCACCTCCTAATATTCACCCCTTATATACTTATACATAGCCACCAAATCCCCCTCAGTCTTCTCTTCCCCAGGCTCAACAGTCCTAGATCCCTTAATCTTTCCTCATAAGGTTTGTCCTCCGGGCCATTAATCATTCTTGTGGTCCTTTGCTGGATATTTACAAGATTATCCACATCTTTTTTGAAGGCTGGTGCTCAGAACTTGACACAGTACTCCAGCTGGGGTCTCACCAGTGCTGAATAGAGAGGAATGATCATTTCCTTAGCCCTACTCATGATGCATCAGCAAATGCATCCCAGTATGCTATTAGCTCTGACAACTACAGTGTCTCACTGGCGGCTCATGTTCATCCTGTGAGCAATCATAACCCCAAGGTCTCTTTCAGCCATTGTGTTGTCCAGGACATCTCCTTCTAACCTATATTCATATTGCTGATTACTTCTCCCCAGATGAAACACTCTGCATTTACCCTTATTGAACTGCATCCAGTTCCACTCCACCCATCTTTCCTGCTTGCCCAGGTTCACTTGGATCTGCACCCTATCCCCTAGCATGACTGCTTTTCCCCATAACTTGGTATCATTTGCAGACTTGGCCAGTGTGCTTTCCACATCCTCATCTAAGTTATTGATAAAGATGTTGAACAGCACGGGGCCAAAAACCAAACCCTGCAGGACACCTTCCACCAAGACGATACAGACTCATCCACTAACAGTCTCAGGGTTCAACCCCTTAGCTAGTTCCCAACCCACCTGACCATGGACTCTGCCAGCCCAAAATCCCTCAATTTTTTTTATAAGAGCATAATGGGAGATGATATTGAAGACCTTTTTAAAATCCAAGTATATGACATCAGGAGCATTGGTTGGAAACCATAAAAGGGTTTATAGTAAGTCTATTAATATCTGCTCGACCATGTGCCATTTTCATATTATGGGTAGCAAATGCTTATGTTATACATGAGATGCTTACTGCACACTAGACTAATAAAACTGTGCAGTAGTGTGTCACATCAAAAACTGTGCTAGTAGCCTGCTGTACAGTGTTATTAGGCTAATGCACAGTAAGCATCACTAAAAAAACCCATGCACTGGTACTACTGCACAGTAGCTTTAGTTACTGTTCATTCATTTAGTACTTTATTAAGGAAGTAATAAACTAAATGTGCAATTTCTAAGGCAACTTAATGAATGTGTAGATGTACACACTGAGTAGGGGATTTAGAATAGATGATACTTATAAAAGTGACATTTGCATCCAGAGAGAATCACAAATATGATTCTAATAATAAATAGTTTAGTCCATCTGTCTGTCTGTCTGTAATGCTCTTGGAGCACTCTAATTGGTTACTGAAACAACCAAACACAGTGCTCCAAGAGGATTATGGACAGGAGGTGGCAGCAGTGGTGGGCGGAGGGCCACCATGATGGTGAGGATGGAGGGGATGGAGTGGGAGGGTGAATCCAGCACCGCTCACCTCACCCCCCCCCGCCCTGCTTCTTGGAGGTGGCAGCAGCATGGGGTGCTGGTCAAAGGGGATGGAGGGGACAGCGGGGCAAGCTTCCCCCACCACTCCTGGGAGGTGGCAGTGGTGCAGGGTGGTGGGTGGTGGCACTCTGTCCCTGCCTCTCCCTCCCCATCATTCCTGACGGGCAATTGGGTAGTGGGAGTATAAAAAGAAAGGAAAGATCTAGAAAGCACAGCAGCTTTGTATTAGAAATGATGCTCAAACTTATTTTGAATTATCAGTAAGATATATAATCTGAAACCCAGGGAAGTGTGTATGGTCATAGAATCATAGAGAAATAAGACAGGAAGGGACCTCCAGAGGTCATCTGGTGCAACCCCTTGCCTGAAGCAGGACTATCTGTATCCAAATTATCCAATACAAACCATAATCTAAACTTGACATAAGACTAAGAGATCCTTCTGAACTGTTCTCACATTCTCCAACATGTTCACAATCCTTCCAAGTTTTGTATTATCCTCAAACTTGCTCAAGAAGCTTTCAAAGCCAGCATCCAAATTTTAATAAACACATTGAAAATCACCAGGCCCAGGACAGACCCCTGTGGGACTCCACTCAAAATTTCCTGCTATTCTGATAGGGACCCATTAATCATTCCTCTTTGCTTGCCAGTTATCTATCCACCTTGTAGTAGTTTTATCTAACCCAAATTTCTCCAATTTGTTTATGAGAAAGTTGTGTAGGACCTTGTTGAAGTCCAGATACACTATACCCACAGGATTTCCTTCATCCACCCAAGTAGTTATTTTGTCAAAGAAGGAGTTTAAGTTTGTTTGATACAATTTGTTTTTCATGAATCCATGCCACCTTTCCTCCTCCAGATGCTTGCAAATGGCTTTTATTAAGATATGCTCCAGTAACATCCCAGCCCCGTTACCAGAGAGGCAAGGGTGCTTTGGAATCCCCCCTCCCCACCCCCCACACACACACTATCCCCTCATTTCCCTTCCACTCCTAACCTTGTCCTGTCTTGGGTTTGCTGGGTTTCCCATCTCTTTGGGATTTCCCCCTGGCTGCCTTGGGTGTAGTTCTCCATCTTCCCTCCCCCTACCCCCACCCTCCCTCTTGCTGTCATGCTTTCTCCTTACTTCCTCTCCCATCATTATTTGGTCACTGATGCTTATACTTTCTGAATGATACTGCAGCCCCCTAGCAGGCTGTGGATCTTGCTACAAGATTGTCACCAGGTCCAGGTGCAGTCAACTTCTGATGACCCAAAGGCAAAAGTAGAAGAGTCACATGATGTGCATCACCTTTTATAAACTCAAGCCTCAGACAAGAGAGGGAGACTGGCTATGGGAGTCCCAGAAGAAGGATCTCCCTGCAGAGAGGAAGAGGAACAGAACTCAGAGCCAGGGAGAAGTGGTTCCAGCTGGAAGTGGCTCCAAATGGAAGCTGAGTGGAGAACACTGGTGACATTGTATTGGGAACCAGATAAGTTCTGGAACCTATTTGTTCTTTTGGATGTGGCTTGAAGAATTCTACCCCAGGGTGAGATGAACCCAGGGCATATCATTTTGGTTTTGAATTGATCTGACACCCAGAATTGTGAGTGAGCCTTGACCTAGTAGACCAGACCATGGCTGTAGGGGAAGCAGAGGCTATGGAAAGGGGAAAGTTGTAAAGTACCCCAAATGTCAAATGTGAATAAAATGGCAGAAGACAAAGAATGGGAGATTAGCTC
>NW_017729026.1:36484116-36489254 GCF_001723915.1 Gavialis gangeticus
CAGGGTGAGATGAACCCAGGGCATATCATTTTGGTTTTGAATTGATCTGACACCCAGAATTGTGAGTGAGCCTTGACCTAGTAGACCAGACCATGGCTGTAGGGGAAGCAGAGGCTATGGAAAGGGGAAAGTTGTAAAGTACCCCAAATGTCAAATGTGAATAAAATGGCAGAAGACAAAGAATGGGAGATTAGCTCTGAGTCCAGCAGGGAGAAGCCAGCTGGGACTGAAAGGTGGAAGCAGGACACATGGTGGTCCCTCAAGACTCCAACACACCCACTGCACATAAACCTTGCAGCCCTAGCTATTGAGTGCTGAGCTAGTAGGCACAGCTAGAGTAAAATTGCACTGAGGCAAGAAGGGCTCTGTCCCAAGCCTGGACTTGATGCCTGAGGGTCTCCTCACCTGTGAAAAGCATTTCTCCATCTACTTGTTCCATCAAGTCATGGCAGGAAAGAGTAAATATGGATGAGAACCAGTTGGAACAAAGGAACCGAGAAGGAAGGCATCTTGAAAAGTGGGTACACCATGCTGACACTCCAGGCAGTGTACATGCTCATTCTTTATTTTTGTCTTCCTGATTTTGTCCCTTCAGGTTCTTGCTGTTTTCTGGTATTCTTCCTTGGTGGCCTACCCACTCTTTCATTGCGACATTTTAGAAGCTCCTTGTGTAGCCACATTGGTCTCCTGACATTCTTCTTGTGCTTCCATTGTGTTGGAGCAGTTTCTTATTGGGATTCCAACACAGTGCCCTTTAGAAGCTCCCAGCCCTCCTTGGCACCTTTGTACTTCAATCTATCTTCACATGGTGCCATGCCTATTCATTTCTTGAATCAAATGAAATCTGCCTTTTTGAAATCTAGCATCCTAATTTTGCTGGCCTCATTCTTTCTGAGTAAATATTCAGGATCTGGAAGTCTGTTACATCATGATCACTTCCACCCAAATTAGCCATCATCTTCACATCCTCCGCCAGTTCTTCCCTTTTGGTCAGGTCAATAACCAAGATAGATGATCCCTTAGTTGTTTTGTACACTTTCTGGAAGAGAAAGTTCTTTTCCACGCAAGTTAGGGAATAGCTTGATGTTTTATGTTTGGCTGCATTGTTCTTCCAGCAGATATCTGGAAAACTAAAATTTCCCATCAGTAGCATACCATAGCTTTTGGATAGATTTGTCACCTGCTTGAAGAGCACCTCATTCATCTCCTTTTCCTGATTTGGGGGCATTTAATAAATCCCCACCATTATATCGGTGTTGCATATTTCACCTTTCATCTTCACCCAAATGCATAATGCTTTGCTTTTTTCTTCCTCCTCAAACAAGGAATAAACATATGTATCTTTGACATAGAACATAACACCACCACCTTTTTGCCCAACCCTGTTCCTCTGAAACAGAGTGTAACTCTCTGTGTTGACATTCTAGTCATAAGAGCTGTCCTACCAGGATGTGAATCAGATCACAGTTCTTTTCACAAGCTGCAGCTTCCACCCCCTCTTGTTTAATCCCCAACTTCTTGCATCTGTATACATGCATTGGATGTATTTTGCATTTTGACGTACTTGCTTCCCTTCTGTGCCATTTGTTGCTCTGTAGCTCTCTGGCCCTTTCCCATAGTTAAGTTGCTTCTTTGAGTCCTTTCCCTTCTGAGCTGTGCTCTGTTGCTGAAGGGTTTTGATCACTCTCTGCCATGGAACCTAATTTAAATCCCTCCTTTCTAGGTTGGCCAGATGGTACCCAAAGATGTTTTTCCCTGTTCTCAACAAATCTCTTCCCATCTCTTAACAGAAGTCCTCCTCCCAAAAGCATCTGTCTGTTGTGGAAAAATCTAAAGTTTGCACACTGACACCACTATTTCAGCCACATGTTCACTTCTACGATATGATGGTTTCTTCCTAAACCCTTGCCTTTCATAGAAAGAATTGACGAGACTACCACTTGTGCTCCAAGCTCCTTAATCCTCCTGAAAAGAGCCTCATAGTCACCTATGAGCTGTTCAGTGTCATTTCGAGCAGTATTGTTGGTGCCTACATGGAAAAACAGGAAGGGGTAGCAGTCTGAAGGATGGATAAGCTCTGACATTCTTTATGTGACATCATGAACTTGGGCTCCAGGAAAGCAGCATACCTCCCAGGCCCCTAAATCTGGCCTACAAATTGGTGCTTCTGTCCTGAACAGTAAGGAGTCACCAGCCACCACCACTCTTCTCTTTCTTCTTGGTTCAGTGGTCTTGGAGCCCCTATCCTTGGGGCCTAGCATTTCCTGCTGTCTAGGCTGCTACCTTCTCTGCCTACTGCCTGTAGATGTCCAGATGTTTGAAGGACAGAGAACATTTTTTTGTTCCCACATGTGCCTCTTGACCTATCTCAAAGGGGTTTCAGATGGGGCAAGAGGCACATGTGCGCTCATCTGGATGCACCCCTTAAGCGTTTGAAAGTGGTTGCTGACTTCAGTCCACTCTTCTTCAATTCTGGGAGTCCTCCTTTTTTGAGTAGTTATATGCTGCTTCTTCTCCTGATTGACCTTCGGCCTCTCCAATACCAGCCTCTGATAACTCCCTGGTCCCTGATGCAATGTAGCATAGATAACTGTGCTTCCAATCTTTGACTCTTTCCCCCCAGGGCAAACACCAGCTTACATTTGATGCAAATGAAATGCTCCTGACCCTTTGGGAGGAATATGAACATGGCATATCCCCTGCAGGTCACAACAGCAGACCCAGACTCCATTAGTGCTTCCTTTGTTCCCTAGAGAACATTTATGCTCTAAGGAGGAAAAAAAAAAAGAGGGCAAGGGAAGGGAGGAAAAAGACACACCACAAGATCCTGTATGGTCTCACTCACTCATGGATTCTCCTGTTCTCCCTCTGGGGTGAACTTCCTCTCTGTTTGCTGCTCCCTTGGTTCTCTGGGGCTGCCTTTTTATACATCTGCCTAGCCTAGTCCCACCCCTCAATTACCTAAAACAGTCCCACCCAGAGCAAGCCCTGTCACTTAGTCACTCCTTTAAAGTGGAGGGAGAAGAACAAAGGAACAACAGCTGGAATCCCTAAAAAGAAAGCCAACACATGCAATAGGAGAAAAGGAAAAATAAACCCAAACACACAGGTCAGACACTAGACAAACATTCTAGCAGCAGTCGTCCTCTCTAAGTCAGTAGCACAGAGAAAAGCCTGTTCAGGAGAGTCCGAAACCTGAGCTGCTTATCCCAGAGCGACTGCTCTCTTCTTACTGCTCAGCTCATAAAGTTAATAGATATGTGTTAAGAATTCCAATGTAGATGTCAGTTAGGTGAACTTTTCCCAGGCCTGTCTTTTCCAGGTTACTTTGATGCTCCTAACCTAGTGAGCTTTCCTAGGATGCTTTGATAGTTCCCTTCCTTTTTCTTGTCCCTTTTGAACCTAACTTTCTTTTCTTAGGATATCTCAGTATGCCTATTTCCCATGGCCTTTCCAATCCCAAGAAATAGTTTGTTAATGTCATCCAAAAGTACAAACTTTTAGGAACCGTTTGTACTCATACTACAGATTGTTCACAATAACCTGGAAATGAGGAGGGGTGGAGGGTGGGGGAGCCACTTCTGGGGTGGTATTCGGATAATTAGCTTCTAGTCTATGCTTATTTTAGCCTGAATATGCATTTTCCTTTTCCTCTCAATGACACAGATGATCTGTTTGTTAGGAAACATTCTCTACCTGTTTCCATTCAAGCTACTAATTGCTTACTCCTTTCAAGATTCAACCTAAGATCAATAAGGTATATTAAACCATTCCACAGATATGGGCTAAGAAATGGGAGCTTGTTTGAATGAGTCTGAGAGGGGCTTCCCAGGAACTATCAAAGTAAACAAGCAGGTATGGAAGAAGGCTCAGGTAGATATTTATTTGGAGACTGAATAAAGTCCTATCTCAGAGAGACAGGGAGAAGTAAGTGGTGTTGACACTTAAAATGAGTCATTTATGGGCTGAAAAAAATCCTCAGGATGGTCTACCCAGGACCCTGACAATGCAAGAGACAGACATAGAAGGGAAGAAATGCCTAGCACTGTTAAAGAAAACCTTAATAAAATGTTTTTGGGAATGTTATTCTGCTTTATGGGATGGTACCAAAACTAGAATGCTCAAGAACATGTGTGTTTAACCTAACCTTAAATTGAGTATCTACATAATGGGTTGTCCCCCTAGTAAATGGAGGTCTTTGCTATAAGAAGAATGATATGGAGCTTCACTGGTTGTAAGATGTCAAAATGTTGCTATATTGGAAAAATAAGCCCTTTCCTCCTTATCCAAGGCACACATGATAGACCTCTCTGCAAAGGAAAAAGATTATATGCAAATAGATTACAAACCCTGAAAAAAAATGAGGGCATTTAAGACAGTTACTAAAGACTCCTGCAGGACTATTTGTTACCTTACAAGAATCATGGGGCAATGCTCACTAAGTAAATTATTAGCTTCCCTTTAACAGGGAGGCTACTGGAAAGGTAGCAACTAATTGCTTGGGCCAACTAAGGACAAAAGAGAGGGGAGTGACAGTCAAAGGTTAATAACTAGATGCCAAAGGGGGACATGGAGCACTAAAAACTCCTGCAGGAGACTTGAATGAAAGGCCACACAGACCCACTTTTTATGTCCACATCTCTTTGTTTCTTTCTCCCTTATTGTGCTGTTAACTTTGATGTAGTTACTTTTTAATTTTGTCTGTAAATGGTGTAACAATCCATATACTGGAAAGAACTGCAGTTAGTGTGTAGGAATTCCATCTTTTGTAAGTATTTTTGATTTTGGCATTTGTGGTGCACACTATTTTTTGTGTGTTTTCCTATGTTGGCTTTTTTGGAATATTTTCCTTCTTTACAAGAAAAATTTAATAGAGAAGGAAGGAAAAAACGTTTCTCAGCAGTCTAATTTATAGGTCATAGATAGACATATATCCGAACTAGGAAAATAGATCTGAACTAGGAACTTTACTATTGCTATTAATTTCCCATGAAAACCTAAAGGGTGCGGACACAAGACAGCTGGAAGCCCTTTCAAAAGAGAAAGTTTCATAAAGGCAACAGCTAGTAAATTGTAATTGTTATCTGTGAGTGAGCTAAGAAGACAAGGAGACGCCATCAGAGCAAGGGTAAGTAATG
>NW_017729026.1:36489265-36491757 GCF_001723915.1 Gavialis gangeticus
TCTATGAATCTATGAATCTATGAATCTATGAAAGACTGATTCAAATGTAGCAACTGCTCCACCATTTCTCCTGGATGGAGCAGTGTTAAAGTTAGAGCATTGTTACTATATTTAAATTGCTCTCAGCTGGTTCACACATAATAACTAGAACAGTGGTTCTGAACTCTTTCAGACTCGAGGCAGCTCTCCTTAGACTTAAGAGGCTCCTCATCATATTCAAGCCACCACTCAGAAAATGCCAGGTTTTCTTCTCACTCATTTTTTGCCTACAGAAAAATAATAGAGCAGTCTTCTGTTGCAGAGCTCAGAAATGATGACAACTGGTTTGCATGTTTTTAACAGCATGAATTCCTATGTCAAATCTTTTTTTCCTTATAAATCATGCGCACACACCTAAACAGTGCTAATATTATGTGGCAGCCTTGAAAGGTTCTCAAGACATGAAAGCATGCTAGGACACCTGACTGAAAACGTATCAGCTGCTTCATTCCTCTTCAGCAGCAAAAAACATTCCCCTTTTGAAAAGGCTCCAAGTGCTTTTTGCATCTACACTTAAAGATCTTGTTAAATGAGCAGTAGCAACAAAGGGGTGTGTAAGGTAATTAAATGAGAATGAAATACTATCAGAAAAGTTGATGACAATAAAGAGATGACCTGGGGAGACAAACTGAGATGACATGGAAACCAACACGAAAATATTGAGATAATGGAGAAGGTGAGGGATTCAGGAAGAGAAAGAAAGCAGTAGATTAAAAAAAAAATCAGGTGCTTTAATTGTCGCCAAATTTTCTTTGCAGAAAAACTAATATCACATAGACTAATAGAGATGTTTTCTTCTGCCCCCCCCCCACTTTTTTCTTGGTGATTACAGAAAGGAAATCACTGGAAAAATAAAAATACAGTCTCACATTCTTTTATTTAGTCAACTGCATAACAATTTAACCTCCACATGTGTGATAAAATTGCCCAATGTGTTTATGTAATAAAAAAAAAAAGAAATACGGGGCAATGGGAAAAAGTTGCCCCAAGTGTTTATGGTAAAAGTTTAAATATCGAGGGCTGAGTTTATCTTCAAAATATTTTACAGTTGCTTGGGTGAAGGTACTTAAATTAACAATTTCTGTTTTAAAATTAACAGCTTTAAACAAGGACAGTCCTTGTTAATATACTACATCTGTTTTACACATGATGACACAAAGCTCAGAACACCTGGCAAAAATCCCACTGAGCTTTGAGCTAAGTGTAGGAGCTTTATCTTAAAAGCTTACAGTTCCCATTTGGGCTTTGGTGCTTCAAGACTCTTCCAATAATACTTTGTTTTATGTATTGCTACAATAAGACCTTTCAAACATGATGTTTCCTTTATATTCACCAGATCACAAAAGAAAGTTAGGTTTAAGTTTTAAAAACACAAATTGAGACACTTTCATTCAAATTCAGTCTTTTCTTACTAACAATGTATTGCATTGTATGTCATCTTTCAGAAGTGTACAGCAATACTGAACATTATGTACAATGCCTTTCTTTAAAAACATAGAATATTATAGTGCAAGCTGTATATGTTGGACAGAATCTTATTTCACTTTGTCCAAATGGCACTCAGAGAAACATGACTTCCAATTTTAGCACTTACACACAGTTTGCAGTCTTCCTCCATGTGTAGTGGATGGATACTGAGCACACACGGTAAACTTCTCTATAACTGGGCAGATATACAGCCCCGTATGCATGTGCTCTCAGAAAACATAAATCCTTACATTGTAAAACTCCTTGCAAAAAACAGAAGAGTCCAATCACTAATTGGCTAAGCTTTTGCTTAGGAAGTGGAAAAAAAAGTTTTAGGCCCCTCTTGTACAGTTACTATAGATCCATGTTTCCCCAGACATATCCTCTTTATGAGTCCTCTGATCTCCATCTGGGTGGTTTTGTAAATCTGAACAAGTGTCCAGGATTTTGTTTTGCTTTGCTGGTGGTAGCAGTGGGAGGATGATTGGAGGCAGGGAGCACCACATGCATGCAGTTAAGTCTGTGGGAGGTGGGGGTTGGAAGGCTGAGGCTGGGCTGGGGCTGGGGCTGGGGCTGGGGCTGGAGCAGGGCAGGGGAAGGTAGAAAGGAAGTGTCTGCCCCTCCAGTAGGGAAAGGGGTGGGGAGCCCTTTGAGGGCAGTGGGGAACTCCATGGCTGGGCCAGTGCCCATACTCATGGGGGCATGGTAGCCAGGAGATGCTGCCTGGGAGGGAGGGGAAAGTGGGGCCGTGGCCATGGCATGGCACAGGAGCCCCAGTCTAGGGCAAAGGATGCCACAGACCTCCCTTCCTTTTGCCTCCTGCCTATGCTGGCCTGGACTCACTGCACTGCCATCTGTATGAACTGGAGTCACTGCATTCCAGCCCACTCAGGATAGGAGCATCTGGGGGCTCCCTCTGGCAGAGCTTGGGGGAGCAGGGGGCTGTGGGTCTGGAGTGAGGGGCACCAGCAGGGCTGGTTGGGATT
>NW_017729026.1:36496757-36498528 GCF_001723915.1 Gavialis gangeticus
TTTGTTGTGATTTGTGTTTGCGTGCTGTATATAGAGGTGATTGCATAACAACTCAAAAATAATTCTTACTCTTGTATATTATGGGGGGGGTTGGGTGTGTATATATATATGTGTGTGTGTATGGTGGGGTGCATGTATGGTAGAATGTGGGGGATTTGTGACGGTGTGGCTGTGTGTGGGGGACATAAGTTATGTTTGGGGGTTGTATATATGTGGGGGTTGTGGGTCTGGAGTGAGGGGCACCAGCAGGGCTGGTTGGGATTGTGGTTTTGGAGTGAGGGCATGGGAAGTGCAGGAGAATTGTGGGTTGGGAGTGCGGGGCACTGACAAGACTGGGGGGCAGGGGCTGTGGGTCAGGAGTGAGGGGCACCAGCAGGGATGGGGGGAGGGCTACAGGTTGGGAGTGAGGGGCACTGGCAGTGCCAGGGGGCTGCAGGTTGGGACTGAGGGTCACCAAAGGATTGTGGGTCAGGAGTGAGGGGCAGCAGCAGGGATGGGGGGTTGTGGGTTGGGAGTGAGGTGTTCCCCACAACAGTTCTGTTTTGGTACTGGAAATATGGTGACCCTACCCTTTTGCATAGAGCGAGTTTTAACCAACATCTCTCATACATTCATATTATAATTCTCCAGGCACCCAACCACAGGTTAGGCATTATCAAAGCCCCTCTCTCCACCCTTTTTTGAGGCTACCTTCCACCCACTTGGACAGGCAAAAAAGTGAGCTACTTGGGCCCAGAAAAAAGTAAGCAAATAAGTTATTGTGGCCACGTGTAGGCAAAATGATGGACATGTGTTCACAACACTTTAAAGTGGGCTAAATGTTTTTGTACTGCCTTAATTGTCTCAGTGTTTTCATGCCTCAGCAGTGTATTGCACATTAGTTCCAGTTGCTGTACCAAATTCGGCATCATAATGTGACTTAAAGGACTTGGGGCGCAGAAAACTAAAACCCTTCCAAGGAGCTTGTCCCTGAACTGTGCTTGCACATTTTAATTCTTCATTTTACCTTTTGCCTTGATCCAGCAGCCTTTACCCCCAGTAGGCATGCCAAGCCTGACTGCCCACAGCCTTATACTGACAATTGGTTTGGAAATATGACTTAATATCCCAATGTATTATATATACCCTTAATGAAAATCAGGATTAGGAGGTATATGCCAGATACACATGCCAGATATTCTTTGAGTAGCTAAAGCTTCAGAGTTTTAGCTACTCAAGGAATATGCTAGATGCTTGAGTAGCTAAAGCTCATTTACTTGTATGACAAACAGAATCAAGCCCAGATATTAGCTGTGGACTCTGTACTCTGGTACATGCAGTGGCCAAAAGGAAAATCTACTTCAGTGCTATAGAATAGCAGTAAGGTCCAGGTACAGACACCTACCAGGCCATCCTGCAGTGGCAAATGTGGTGTTTGGAACATGTGTGTGGCCAGCATTGTTACCTCTTTCATTCACTCCTAATTATGTAGCTTCTCTTATGATGGATGAAAGAAAACTTTTGAATTCCACATACAGCTAATAATTAAAATGTGGAGGTATAGTTCTAAATCTGTATAATTTTGAAAAGTGCTCTGAAATATGGTGGCATGCTATAACAGATAGCAAAATAGTAGGGAAAGTGAAGATACAGCAATAATACAATATATTGCTACCTTTTTAAATTTAGCAAAAGTGCAATAAGTCCTGCTCAAAGGCTGTCTCCTCTGTGAGGGAAGTAATGTCATCATAATATTTTGTTGTTTTTCCTATAAAGTTACTGTTATTAAATT
>NW_017729026.1:36503528-36513235 GCF_001723915.1 Gavialis gangeticus
TTTGGTGCACAATCTATCATTGTTTGGGAACTGCTGTTGTATATAAATGCTGAAGAGGACTGCCATTGGAAGCCTTTTAAATATGGGTGTCAGGGTTATTTCCAGCCCTGAAATTATCTGAATCTTTGAAAATGATGGGAGCTAGACAGCGTGGGGGATACTTATACCATAACTTGGTTAGCATTGTAAACAATGCTTATTAAGTACACAGTAGGTAATGGGCATTGTTCTTATTAAAAGTGGATAAGTGCATGGTCTGAGTAACTGTATTGCCTTTTTTCAGTCCCAAGACAAATCCACATAAAAACAACACAACATGTGAGGAGTTTGCCACAAATAGCCTTTTGTAACCACTTGTCTTTTTTGATGAAAGAAAGATTAAAAAGGAGTCTTTGTAAAATTGGTTATTTAACAACTGTGGCAGCATTTAAAATGGGATGTTCTTTCCTAAAAGAACATCAGATGGAAATATATGCTGTTATCATTTAGGCAGGACAAGCATTTTAATATTCTGACTTGTTAATAGATGACCTTAAGTCATCTATTAGCCGATGTCATGCTTGACCTGTTCATGTGAGGCTTCCAGCTGGCAATAAACCAAAGGCCTACTGGGACATAGAAAGAATAAACTAGACCTGTGTCAAGGTCCAACCAGCTTGTAGCTGCTCTTGCATAAATGTTCAGTTCTTGCATATGTTAAACTTTCCCTGCTTCCCAAAACTCTCTGTGTAGGAACAAAGGATTTTATCGTACTGTGTGATGTGCCAATATTCAAGAAGCTTGGTATCGTATTTGCACAGTAGTAAAGACACCTTCATTAGCATTCATAGGAGTTTTGCAATTAAAGTCAACATCTTTCTGTGAATGTCCAAATGATAAGTGCAATTATGACGATTACATTAATTTTATGAACATCTGTGCAAAGTTTATAAAATCACAATTATCCCTATTTGCTGGCAGATTCTTGCATGTGAAACCACATTAGAGGGTTGAAATATTAAAAGGTTATTATTTTTTGCTAAATATCTTAATCTGACAAAAAATTACAGAAACTCTTTACATGGTGTAAATTGGTGTCTCTCTTTTGGAGTCAGTGAATGTGTCTAAACATGCTACTACTGTGGATGAATAAACTGTGGAGCTTATTGGTCTGTAATTTATTGCTCCTGGATGCACCATTTAAATGTGTTACCTCCCGGACTGCATCCCACTCCAGCCATTACCCACATGCATCCCGCTGCTTCTGATTGTGGAGCCTCTGACATTTGATCTCAGTCTTAATTTACTTAAATTTACTTAAATTGACTGTGAGGGGCTGCCTGATTGACCAGTCAGGGGCTCTCTGACTTATTGCCCCTGATCAATGGTCAGGGTCTCCCCAGTTGACCAGTTGCTTGCCATCAACTGGTTGGTGACCACTGTTCTAAAACAAGGAACAATAGTTAATCTTACTTTTCTTCTTATGGCAGCTCTTCAAAATATTTGAAAACTGCTATCATGTCTCCCCTTAATTTCCTTTTTCCCAAGCTAAACATGCCTTGCTCTCTCAACCTTGCCTTCCATGGCTTGCTCTTTATCATTTTTTTGCCTGCATTTTTGTTGTAAGGTGTTGCTTTGCCAGGGTGAATGGCAGGGGAGCTGTGAGGGGCCCAATCCTTATTGTGGCAGTGCAGCCCCAGCCCGTTCCCTGCTGTCTGCCCTGAGGCATGCATGCCAAGCAAAATGCCTTTGCATGCTACCCTCTGGCAGCTGTGCCAGAGGTTGCCTACTCCTGCTTTAGGTTGAGTCACTACGTCTCCACTCAGCTGGGACATTCTGTCTATGGAGGCAATTGAACCTGTGTCCTGCACAAGCTAGTATAGAGATTCATATGCAGGAATGGGGCATTCAGATATCTAAGAAATATCTTCTCTTGAACCTTCCTTTTTTACTTGTTGAGCTCTTACTCCAGCTGAAGGCAATAGTTTATTCAGGTTTTATACTTGTATAAGTGAGGCCAAAATATGGCTGATTGTTAACAGTAAATATCCTTGCTGAAATAAAAATATGCAAGCCACTGCTAAATCTTCTCTAAAGTGAAGTATACTGATCTTGTAGCCCTGTTATATGAAAAACCTTGCTAAAGCCAAAAAGTTCGCAAAATCAGTCTTAAAAGAGTAGATAGGTTATGAAAAACATTATTGTGTAGGTTATTAAACACATTATTGTGGACACAGAATCTTTTTTTTTTTTGTATAGTGTATGGGTCAAAAATAGTCCTATTGCTAAGATAAGCATTTTTCCCATCATTATAGTACTCACAGATAGGCCTTAGGTAGATTGAAGTGGGACTGGAATTACTAATATATGCAAGTTTATCTCAGCCTATACAATATTCCAAAAAATTAAGCCTTTTTCATTAGTTTCATCTGTTCTCAAAGTGTGTTTTAGCAAAGTTACTCTTCAAACTGGCTTTCTAACAGAAAGTGGATATCATTTCTTTCAGCAATGATTATAAAGTGCTTAATGTAAATTATTATTTTGATTTGATTTCTTTGCTGAATGACACAATAATTGACATGTATTATAATATGCACATTGTAATATTTTGAAACAAGCTTGTTAGAAGTTAATACCTATTTTTCTATTTCATATCATTTGTTTAATTTTTCCCCTCAGAAATAAGAAAGGTGGCACAATAGACTGAGTAATAGCCCTGTCTATCATGTAACTTGTTATTGCACAGATTGTAAACTAGGAGATGGTAATGGATCCTTTTGAAGCTTTATAGTGTCAGAGAGTGCTGCATGTACATGCTAGATTCAACTGCTGAAAGGTCTTATGAAATGTTGAATAATATTACAATGCATATGAAGTAGCTGCTTTTTAGTAAAAATATCTTTTGTACTTTTCTCACTAAAAAGTCAATTTTAAAATACTGTTTTTGAGCTGCAGGAGTACAAAAGAGCATCTGGAGTTGCTAATTTCCAATTTTGGTTCTGTTTATACAAGTCAACAGCCAACCTGATTTCACTTTTTAAAATCTTATAAGAGAAAACTTTTTTTCCCCCTTTTCAAGAACTAAGAATTGTCATGATAAGTTGCAGCCAAACCTGAGCAGGTTTTCATGACAGGGTGGCAGGTTTTCATGTCAGGGTTGATCCCTGCTAATTTATGCAGAGTAATTAGCTGTGATTAAATACACATGTAGACACTGACTGCAAGTGTAAATTGTACCTGATCAGTCCAAGCAGCAGGGGGCAAGAATCCTGCTGCCTAGCCACATGGCTCTGCACTTTCTCCACACTTGTGTCCCAGACAGCCCCTCTGCAACCCAACATTTCCACCCAGAATCCAGGGCTAACACTCTGTCTCCCATGCCCTGGCATAAACTGCTCCACCCTGGCTCAAAATGCTTCTGTCCTGGGTACACATATAGATGTTGCACCCAGGAGTAGTTTACTCTGGCTTAAACTGCTCTGGAGTTCATTGCTTTGAATTAATGGCACATTTAGATACACCCACATAGAAAGATAGCATAGGGGCATACAGCTAGAAGGGACTATCTGCTTCACTGAATTTACTCTAGAATACTCTAGAACAGTAGAATACTCTAGAAAAGGAGAATACTCTAGAACTCTAGAATTCTAGAACAAAACACTATTGCCTCAATGTCCATAGGGATCCACAGGAAGAGAACTACCTTGGGTGCATCTACATATGCAATTAGTGCTATTATGGGATTACTGAACAGTAATTTACTGAGGAGTAAACCCACCCTGGGCAGGCATCTACACATGCGGCCACTTGAAAGCACATTTGCTTCTCATGGCACTAGTCTGCTCCCAACCTTCTCTGGCCCTGAGTCACTTGTTGGACCTAGTGCTGGCCATGGGTGATGACCTGGTGAGGGGGCTGCGGGTGCTTGACCACCTGGGCGACAGTGATCATCGCCTGCTGGAATTCACCATCCAGCGCAAGGTGGCAAAGGCATGCAGTAAGGAGACAGTTTCCCAGCCCCCACCCAAAGCTGATCAGGATGCGGGGCTGGGAGGTACCTGTGTTGGGCAGGGGATAGTTTCTTACCCTCTGTTAACCAGGAGCAGGCAGTTGTTTACACCTGCACTACTGTGCAGTAGCTATTGCATGGTTAATCTACTACCTGTGTCTACAGATACTACCCAACTGCACAGTAGCCTAATTTATTGCACAGTTAATGCCACACACATGGAGATGGTGATGCTTTTCTGTGCAGTAGATTAGTCGACTGGGCAGTAACACATCTAGTGTAGATGTGCCTCAAGAGTAAAAAAGGAATGTTTCTATAAATTAGTAAATCTTTTTCCACCAGCAAGCATTTTATAACATATTGGTCTTGAAAATCAAGCTGTGCAAATTAGTGCTAGATGTAAGACACTCCAGAAACTGGCTTACCAAATCTTGAAATATAAGTATGTGTACAACCATGAGATGCATGGTTGCTGTTACCAAGCATGCCTAATGCTTAAAGTTATTCTTCAAAAATATTCATCTATATTCAAACCCAGAAATAAGTTGACTATCATATTAGTTTTTGTAAATACTAAAGTGTTTGAAATGTACTCTTATAAAAATCTGCAGAAAGTGAAATTGAAGCATGACTTTAAATGATTACTGGAAGTGAACTTTTAAATTCTATATTTGTAATATTTGCATTTCCAAATTAATGGGGTGAAACCCTAACCACACTGTAGCTGACAGAACTTTCACTGGCTTTGATAGATTTCACAGTGTTGACTACAGTCTTTTGAAAAAGGAACAAAGATGAGCCCATAGGCTCTGACTAGCACAGTGGAATCTGAAAGCGTGAAATGTAATATTCAGAACTGCTTCCCAAACTGCTCCTGTGGGGTAAGAAATTTCACTACAAAGTTTGCAAATAATCTTTAGTAACAAACCTTGTGTGAACTGTGAACAGAAAAAAGAGGTAAAATGTAAAATATGACAACTAAAGGTATTCATTACATGTTACTACTCAAATTCATATTCAGTTATTTTTTTAGCTAGTTAATTTAATGAATTTCCAAAATGTTTTTTATAAATGTCCCTATAGCTATGTTATTGCACTGTTCTGAGACTTAGATCTTTATATACAAATGCAATGTCCAGGAAGAAAAATATGCAAGAAGCATATTTAAAAATTTTAGAGATACTCTTATTTTTTTAACTGCAAGAACCATAAATAAATTAAATGCTCTCATAATGTATGATTTATTACGCTATATTACCTTAAAAGAAGACAATGGCTGTTCACATGTACTGGGATTTTTTTTAGAGTAGATATGAATGAAATATTTGGTTTAGATGAGCAGACTGCATATTATTGCATTTTTTCTGTTTTCTTGTAGGAAATCCCTATTCTATGAAGATGTGGCTGTATCAGTATTTACACATTTGACATCTGCTAACAGTCGTGAGCCCAAAAGCTTGTCTAAACATTATCACTGGGAGGATTTTCTTTGTTTTTAGAAAGAAGGGGCATGGAGGAAATCACTAGGGAAATCTTTCTAAAATATCTTCTTTCCTTCTTCTTCCCCTTTAGAAGTATAGGTTATGAGAGCAAAAATCTGAAGTTGAAACACTTTTTTTCTGAAAAAGTCTTTCTAATCAACCAAAATGGTTTACAAAAAAAAAAAAAAGAAAAAAAGAAATGAAACCAAACAAAACCAACCTTCATAAAAAATAAGCTGATATTTTGGGTTTGTTTGTATGTCAACATTTATTCATTTTATATTAAACAGCAACAACAACAAAAGAAAAAAAATCATTTCATTAGAAAAAAAATCTAAAGAAAAAATAGTCTGTATCAACCAGATGTTTTATTCCGTTCAGTCTGTAAAATTAAAAACAAAAAAATCAGCTATTTGCAAAGCTCTTGTTGAGACCTTAGAGTATACCAAATATCATGTGCAACATATACTGGGGGGGACTTGAAGTAAAATTACCTCAGGATTATTCATTTCTTGTATCCAATATGGTTAGTGCAAAGTAGGGGGGAGAAATATTTTCAAGCCCAGCTTTGTAGTGGTTTTTGTCTTTCTCATTTGAACGGGTCATTAGTGAAGATAGGAAAAACAAGAAAGATAAGAAAGTATTTATGTATTACAGAAAACTACAGAAAAGACAATTACTATCACCAGGATTGTCAAAATACACATTTTATAAAGAATTGATGTAGGCCACCTAAAGACTATAAGGTAAGGTCACAGAAGACCAAATCTTAACCACAAATAACAACAATAATAATGATAAATGTATGCATACATACAGTCATAGATATATAAAGGCTAAGGACCAAGTCACAGGAGGCTAAAGTCCCAAATGCAAATGTTATTCCTTAAATTAAGTGTGAAAACCTTAATCCTATTAAGAACGTTGATGGGTTTAAACTAGGTTTTAACATTGCATATATATTCCTGTAAACTGAAAACGTAAGAAATGCCACATTGGGACAGACTACAGGTTTATCCATATCTCACAGTGCCAGAGAGTGGATGATAAGGGGAAAAATATACCTGTAGGGTTTATCCAAACTGATCTATCCCCTGTCCCTTTTCCCCTGCAGCTTTTAGCATTTGGAAGCCTAATAAATCCTAATCTGCAGGTTGCACCCCTAATACCATGCTTAAGATGCGCTAATGAAGCTATCCTTCATAGATTTGTTCACAGTGGTAGAGAGCTTAGACTAGCCTGAGAGAGAGAGAGAGTACCACACAGCGTACATGGCTAGTAACTTGATTGGTCTGAATGGGATCCAAAAAACTGAGAATAAATGTGGTGCCTAAAGAAACAAACAGCATATCAACAATTAAAGAAACAGTACCATATATAATGGCTGATGCACAATACATCACATTCCTCCAGCTCCAAAATGCTAAATTTGTAGACGATAACATCAAACACAATAACATAAAAGGAACAGAAACATTAGGTTCCTTGCTGAAAATGCAGGTAACTGACTACATACTTTTGAGTTGCCTATAGCTATTCTTCTGACAACTTGTTAACTAGACAACTTATAGGTGTACCACTTGTTTTCATACAGTGCTAGAATAATATGGTAAATGTTTTGAATGTAAGATCTAACACAGTCTATAACTTACGAATTTGGTTGCTGGACACCCCTGCAACAAGCTGATCTCATAGGACATCTCTCAACACTTGTCCACACTGACAAGGAAGCAGCCACAAACTGTGTTACTGATTCCCCATTCTTCTGAATTTGTTGAGAGAACTGGTAGCATCCTGCAATCACTCATGAGGTAGAGGAGAAGCGTTCTTTCACTCTTTTACAGTAATTTGTTCATAGGTGGCCTGCCCTGGCAAGGTTGGAGACAAAGGGCCTCCAAATGCTGTGGAACCCATCCCTGTCAGCAAGGATGCAACTGATTGTCCTTCTGGAATAGAGCTGCAGGTGACAAACTGTTTGAAATATTGAAGACACACTATCCAAGTGGTTTTCATCAAAATCACTGATATTGCCTATATGAGTGACCATTTCTCCCTCTTTTTGTTTTGTTTTGTTTTTAGGGCTGCTCACACTTAAGCTCCCCCTGTTTGAGTGTAAATTCTGCTCATTAAGTTTTAGGCTTTGGGTGGGGGAAAGGTAGCTTTCCCCCTCTGCGTAATTGTTTTCTGTACTTCCGCGGTGATTGCACTGCATGGACCTTGTTTTGGTATCAGTTCACTACTGATTTTTCTTGCCAACTTTTCTACTATTATTACTGTAGCAGTTGTAGGCCCAACTGGGTGCCTGTATGAATTCTTTCATACATAAATATATATTAATATGCAAATATTTTCTTATTGCTCTGGATCATTTAGGCTGTGACTCAAAGCACGAGCTCAAATTAACATCCTATCCTTGTCACAAAAAACTGTTATATTTTGTGGCTCCACAATGGTGGGAAGAATCCAGGAGAGAAAGAAAGGACTTAAAACAGATTATATGGCTTGTAACTTTATTGTTATAAACAGGAAATAAAACAAAACAAAAGTCCACCCCTTAAGACATGATCAGTTAATTAATAGCATGATAAAAAGTGAATAAGCTACAAAGTTATTCCACAGAACATGTTAAATAACTTTGTAGCTGCTTCCTATCACACCATTAATTGAATGAGTGGTTAGGGGACCCTGTGGCTAGAAGCCCTGTGAGCTAATTGGAGCTCCCATCTGGGGTGGCCCAGATGCATCCCTGAACCTAGGAGCTTCTAGCTGACACTGGCTCCCAGTCATGGGGGCTAGGAGCTCCATAGTTTCATAGGGCTGCTAGGTGTGGGAGCATCCCATGCACCCCTGAAGCTACGAGATTGCAACAGCTGCAGTTTCCCAGCCACCAGGGTGTGTGGGGTTCTCCCAGAGCTGGAAGCCTGCATCAGCTGCAGTCTCCCAGCTGTGGAGCTCAATCAGCCAAGAAGACTTCCAGACATGGGAGTTTCTACTTGTCAGTGCACAGAGAACCCAGGATCATTATCCTGGGCTTCCCCTGCACTGGCAACAAGTTGTGATGAGATCTAATTTGCAATTCCACAATCATGTTTTGTGCCACACATGTAAGGCATGGCAGGAAATGTGATTTTGTGGATCGTGCATCAAATCCTAGTGTGCCTTGACTCACATATCTCAAGGTGCCTGCATTATATCAACTTTTAAAGAAACCCTCCCACCCACATATGATGACTAATGCACAGTATGTTGCACCCCTTTTGAACCTGGTTATTAGTTTCTACAATACCTTGTGGCAAGGAATTCCACAAATGTGTTATTTGCTGTGTGGAAAAAACAAAAAACCTGTTTGTTTTCAACCTTCTTTTTAATTATTTAATTGTATGTCCTCTGATTCTGGTACTGAGAGAGATAGTCAACAAAAAATCCAAATTACCCATGTTATTCATTATTTTATACACCTCTGTTATATGCCTCCTCAGTTATGTTTTCCCTAGCTGGAAAATCCTAGCTTCTTTAGTTTTTTTTATCCCAAATGATAATTCTCCCTACCTGTGAACATCCCTATTGCCCTTTTCTAATTCTGCTTTATCTGTGATGATCAACCTTTTGGCCCTGCAGGCCAAATAAATGGTGCAGGCCTGATTGGGTCCTAGGGCCCAGCACCATCCCTTTCCTGCCCCACAGGGTCTTGAGCTAGTCACTGCTCTCTATTGCCCCCATGAACAGGGATTTGGCCCCGGGGCCCAGCAGGAGACCTGCCCAACACCTTGTACTGGGACTGGGCATCTGATCTAACAGTGCCTTGCTGCCAAAGTTTCAGATCTATAGGAATCCCTGCAGGCTGGATGGCACAGTGCTGTGGGTCAGATCTGGTCCATGGGCTGGGGGTTAAGCACCCCTGCAATTTATTGCTTGAGAGGTGGGGAACCAAAACTGCAGACAGTATTACAGGCATGGAAGTACCATGAATTTAACAGTGGCATGATGAGGTTTATTTGCTTTTTTCTGTTTTCAGTTCCTCATATTCTGTTTGTCCTTTTGACTGCTGCTGAACATTGGATTGATATTTACAGAGAACTGTCCATGATAATTCTAAAATATCTTTCTTGGTAGTTACAAAGTGTATGTGTACCTCAGGGGTGTTTTTGGTTGCTAGTTTTCCTCCTCCGTGTGCAATAAAGGTTCATAGTTTCATAGTTTCTAGGGTCGGAAGGGACCTGAGAAGGTCATCTAGTCCG
>NW_017729026.1:36513933-36518254 GCF_001723915.1 Gavialis gangeticus
GGCCCAGGTGTGCCTCCCCTGGGGCCTGAAGGGGGCCCAGCAGGGAGGTGGCTGTTCTGGTCCCTGCTTAGGAAGACGGAGGCAAAGAAATCGTTAAACATGTTAGCTTTGTCATCTGGTGTGACAACCAAGTTTCCCAATGCGTCCTGCAAGGGCCCCATATTACTTTAACATTGAACGTCATCCGCTGGTTTTCTACCCATTCACTCAACTTTCTGAAATACTTCTGTAACTCTTCAGTCAAGTTTGGGTTTTGTACTACTCTGCATAATCTGGTGTCAGTTTGGCTGTTATCTGGGCCACATGGTAATTCGCCCCCACTTACCAAATAATTTATGAATAAATAAAGGAACAGAACCTCATGCTGGGCCCCTCCACTGAGAACTGTTCACTAAATACTAACTCGTAAGTTATTTGCCCAATATGAGGGAATAGAACCTGGTCTTAAGAATCTCCTGTTAGTGCCCTACATATCCCAACAGTATTCCCACCTTGGGATTAGCTATAATTTTACAAAAATAGTACTTGTTCCTTTTATGTAATATCTATATATTAGTTGCAATTTGTTAGTCTGTTTTTCTTTGGCATATAATATAACCTTCTTTTCAGACTTAATGGACTTCTTCAAGTGGGAAACTCTTAAAACGTTGAATATAAGACAATAGACTTCAAAATGCTGTGGAAAAGAAGCCACTTCATGCTAAGTTTGTTTAAAAATAAGATCATTATAAATTAAAGGGGGAAAGGTTAAAAAATAAGACAACTTGAAATGTGTAAAGTTAAGGCTGGAAAAACAATTATCGACAGTAAATTTCTTAGAGCATGTCAAAATACTGAGAATTGAACAAAGACACAATATGCATAGTTAAGTAAGAGAGTCTATCTCAGTGGAGAAAACAGTCAATTGTATTGATGCAGCCATATGGTACAAAATGTAGATGCCAAAACAATTCAAATAGAGTTTCTAAAGCTGAACTCTGGCACTTACTAATGTAGAATATATGAAAGAATGGGCCACAGAATCCATTAACTGCTGCTGAAAAGATTCCTATATATTTCTGTAGAAATTTAAACTGGGAACCTTGTTAACAATAAGCAAGGGCAGAAAATCAACATCAATATCTATCATTCTAGGTGAGTATTTCCCTTTGTTAAGCTTAATAATAAATACAATTTGGAAAAGGCTAGAGTGTGATATGTCTAGTAGCTTTCTGCCTCTTTTATTTTGGAAAAGTTGATTTAATTATTTATGAAATATTTAACAAATTATCTTATTCATTGATATTAAAAAATAGTACAATGTGTAGAGGAATGTTTGTAGGTAGACTTGTTCTAATCAATCACATTTAAAATACAAGTAATTTACATAATGTGGATGGTAGCTAAGGATATATATTGTTTGTTCTATGGAGCTTCACCGAAATGTACACACCTACACACACATATACATATATATATGTATATGTTTCTTAAAATAGCCATATCTATCTATCTAGATATATTCATATAGATAGATATGGCTATTTTAAGAAACACACACACACACATATATACATATATATACACATATATACATATATATGTATATATTAGCAGAAGGACCCGTTCTTCTCCTGGATCATTCTTTTTTGTAATGGCGGTGTTTGTTTATTTTCAAAGAACTTAGTACAACATATTTAGGTAAAATATATTTTTGATTTTTCAAGAACACACTACAACATATTTAACATTTAATATTTAAAATGGAGATATATTTCAAATGACATCCAAATGAATGATCTTTATTGTAGAACTTCTTTGTAAACAATGTTCGCGGTGTTTCCTTTTGGTGCCAGTATATAGAATCCTCTTCAACTACCAACTCTGGAGCAAGCCGTATATAACTGTCCATGTGAAAAGCATTGATCCTTTAAATAGTTACTGGAAGCTCCCAAATGGGTCAGTTGAAAAATAACCCAGCTGTATTTTTCTTTGGGTGGTATTAAGTGATTTTGGAAGGTCTAGGGCACATAGGACTATCCAGTCTTGAGTTTTAGGTAAACATACAGACAGACAGACAGACACTTCATTTTACAATAATGACAGTTGAACTGAATTCACTGCATCTAAAATGAAGGGGTACCAGTTTGTTACCTGAGAAGTGAAGGACTCCCAGTCAATGCAAGCCCCCCAAATGGTCAAGTAAAAAATAGCCTACCTATAATTTTTGTCAGGAGGTATTCAGTGATTTGGGAAGGTTTAGAGTAGATAGGACCAGCCATTCTTGAGTTATAAGCAAATATACATACATTTTATATAGCAATCTCTCTTTCTCTTTTCTCTTTCTCCCCCTCCCTCCCTCTTTTTCTTTAAATACATGAATAGTTCTGGAGTTGTAGTAAGTTTCTTCTCTGCTTCAGTTTTAATCTTTCCAGAAGAGTTCAAGTTCAGTTTTCCAGCTGCCTTTTATTCTTGCTGCCTGTCATCACCAGAAAGTTAATCTGCTGTAATATAAGTCTCAGCACTATTTAAGTCAGATCATCTGATTGACTTTATTGCTTTTTCATGAAGCCTGAGATTAGAATACCCAATCTGCTTTCCAGCCTTAACTACTGGTGAGAAGAGCTGACCTCACATCACCACAATTAGATAAAGGACAATATTTATTTAAGGATTTTGCCTGGGACCTTATGATTTATGTGCACTTTTCTCTATATGGTGTGTATATAGTGATTTCTTAATGGGATGAGCATAAACCAAGGCACATTCTCATCTATTACTGTCAGAAAGTGGATGAGATATTTTCATTTTTATTATGCTAAACCAAACTTTGCTATTGTTAATATTTTTTAATATGGTTTAAGAATAATTTTAGGAAGGTTAGGATTTGATCAATGACTCATAGGATTATATCAATAATTTGATGCCAATGGAAGCATTCCTATTCATGTGTGTGGAAATTGGATTAGGACATTTTTTGTATTGATGAATGCTAACGTTAATTTCACAAATCAATATGTATTCTAATAAGACAATATATTATTGAATGATTGATTTTCAGTTATTTTTATGATATGCTACAGTAGTAACAGGAGATCACATACAATAGACAAGACTGCTAATGAAAAAAAGCAAATTAGAACAACACAAAAGCTTGAAAAGAAAATGTACCCTAGAATTTAATAGGTTGTATTCTGATTTCAAAATATTTCCAGCAAGATCCTTTTGAATTGGTTGCCTGGCTTGCAAAATCAGATTGCATTTAAGGAATAGTTCCAAATAGGCAGTATTTCAGGTTTATAGTCAATTTTGGTTATGTAAAATCATGTAGAGACTTGAAAATTGTTAATCTTGAGTGTTTTCTATGGTCAAAATTCTACCCCACTGACGTCAAAACCAGTATTCTATGCCTTCAGTGGAATCAGATCTTTTTCACACTGTTAATCAAAAAAGATTAGATTATCTATTAGATTTCAATGGAGATATTTTTAAAAACAGGTTTCTATACCAATTATACAATTACCAGCATCAACTGAGATTATTGATAATGGGGAAAAATACTTCTAAATTATTTCTTAATTTGTTCACTCAATATTTCCTTTAGTTTGAAAAATGAAATATGAAATATGAACCAGTTTCTTTTAGAATTCTTCCATAGTCAGTATCATTTTCCAAGTTCCCATGTATTTCCACAGACCAGCCATTTTTGATTGCAAATGTGCAGGAGAAATCCATTAATATCTATCTATCTATCTATCTATCTATCTATCTATCTATCTATCTATCTATCTGTACTACACACACACACACACACACACACACACACACACACACACAGTCAATCTGTTTTGTTTTTTACTAAATTTGTCTTTTGTCTATATGACACAGGAAGCTCTGAGATGAGATAGATAACAACCTCTCTGCACTCACTAATTCTCTCAGACCAGAAGCAGTATAGCCACTTCAAAGTTGGGGATTATTCCTGCACATATGTTAATATGGCTACAGTCTTTCCATATTAGAAGCCAGCAGTTGCAGCATAATGAGGGGGCAGGGGGTGACCAGAGCACCAGCCTCAGGAACACTGCTGCAGCTGTTGCTGGGGCTGCTACCACCTGAGGACACAACCCCTGGTTGTTATGACTCGATAGCATAGTGCTGCCTTTCATGATATAGGCATATTCATAATGCCTCTGTCAGTTTGTATGGTGAGTTTGTTTTTGTTGGCTGTTTCCATAATTTCCTCTTGAATTGTACTGATTTAAAATATATCCAGAGTGCCATGGATGCAAAGAGATTATGATAACAATTTCTACTGCCTTGTCACATGAACATCTAAGTG
>NW_017729026.1:36523254-36524734 GCF_001723915.1 Gavialis gangeticus
TTCTGCCTTTCATGATATAGGCATATTCATAATGCCTCTGTCAGTTTGTATGGTGAGTTTGTTTTTGTTGGCTGTTTCCATAATTTCCTCTTGAATTGTACTGATTTAAAATATATCCAGAGTGCCATGGATGCAAAGAGATTATGATAACAATTTCTACTGCCTTGTCACATGAACATCTAAGTGCACTTACACAAATAACAATTAAAATAGTTGTTTTAGCTAGATCAGTACAACTGCTTAGGCATATACAAAATACAGAGGTACCTGCTCTATTATTTGTTGTGATCTACTTAGTTGGACACAGAATAAACAATTTTCCGCTACTTGTATGTATTAGAAATTATGACAAGACACCAGTCACCTTCAAAATACTAGTCCTCTTTAGCAGTACAGTAAGGCATCTGTTGACATGCAATCAGTATGTTTTTGTTTTGTTGGTTTTATATTTGTTTTTGAGTCTAATAACATGCCAAACTCAATAGGCTTCTTTCCAATTTGGGAGGGATTTCTAATTCAGGATTTAATTCTGGGAGAGCATAAAGATTTATATCTCTCTCTGGCATATATCTATTAATGTAAGAATGAGTAATTGGTCATTGCCTGGAACTATTTATACTATCTCCTATAAAAAATATCACAAATCAATAGTACATGAGTAGATATGATTTCCAGGAAACACATACCCAAAATGTGTGTCATTGTCCCAGAGAAGTTGTGTGTTCTAGAAAAAAAACTATGCAGATAAATGTGTGTACTAGTTGTAAGGGACTAGTTGTGTTGCCTCATTTTCCAGGCTTAGAAGATTCCTAGACATATTTCATATTTTCCTTTTCCTTTTCTTCAGTTGTACTTGTTGATTATATTTGTAAAACTCTGTGCCTTGTTATCTTTGTTATTTTCTTCTCTAGCTGGTAGGCCTGTGAGAATAGGGAAGTATTCAATTCGGATTCGGACTCGGCCAATTTGGAGGACAATGACTTGATTCAGAGATTTGGATCACTGTCCCAAATCAATTTGGTCAAATCAGCTTCAGAAGATTTGATGCTGATTTGGAGAGATTTGGCCATAGACTATAATGGGGAATCACTGAAATACTTATAACTTTTTCATTTTTTTGCAGATTTGGATGAAAACAGCAGAAATGGTATCCACTTCCAAGAGCATGAGGTCTGATAAGTTTCAAGGAGATAGGTGCAGGGGTTTCTGGGAAACTGTACCACAAACTGCTGAAAGCAAAACTCATGTCACTTATAGATTCATAGATTTAGGGTCGGAAGGGACCTAGTAGATCTTCTAGCCCGACCCCCCGCCAGGGCGGGAGAACAACAAAACCCCAAAACAAGAAACAGGACTCAAATGAGTCCAGCCAGGTAGGCATCCAGCCTCTTCTTAAAGACCCCCAGGGTAGGGGCCAGCACCACTTCCCTTGGAAGTTGGTTCCAGCTCCTAGCCGCCCTAACTGTGAAGTAGTTTTTGC
>NW_017729026.1:36525734-36535734 GCF_001723915.1 Gavialis gangeticus
GCACCTCCTCTGGTGGGACTGTGCACCTCCTGAATCAAGTGGAGGTCCTGCATCTCAGCCAGAAACCTCCTGGAGCGGTCCGTCCTGGCTGACTGCTCCTCCCAGCAGATGTCTGGGTAATTAAAATCGCCCATTAAACACTTGTGTGTGTTAAGGCAGATTTGGATGAAAACGTCAGGGATGGTAGCCCCTTCTAAGGGCATGAGGCCTGCCATGCTTCAAGGAGATTGGTGCAGGGGTTTCTGGGAAACTGTACCTCAGGTTGCTGACAAGCAAAACTTGTGATGTGTGACTTTGTGTGTGTGTTAAGGAGCAGCGGGGTGAAAATTGCAGGGATGGTAGCCCCTGTTCTCACCCTCACAACTACACTGCAACCAGTAAGCCTCAGGCCTTTCAAAGTTCTTACAGGTCTGGGCTTTCCCCAGCCAAGACTGTGCGGTGGCTGGAGGTTATCAGGTGCCTCCTGCTCCTATCTGCCTTTCACCAGGGAGGTTTGTGGTCCTGGGATTTCATGGGGCTGCTGCACCACTGGCAGTCCCACCCAGGCCTCCCTACCCTGGCAGGGCAGTTTTAGGTCATGCCCAGGAAGATGAGGGGTCTCCTTCTCCCCATATATCCCCAGCCCTTATACCTCCAATTTCTTCCTGCCATGGGAGCTCAGCAGGGAGATGTTCTTCCTCTGATGGCTGGTGAGAAACTAAACTGCAGCCCCCAGCTCTGAGAGTGGGGCATTAAATGGCTACCCTGTCCTGCCACATACATAGCCCCTCATGAGGACATGAGGGAGACCAGCGAGGTTTCAGGCAGAGTGGTACAGGGTTTTCTGTGAAATTGCACTTCAAACTGCTGAAAGCAAAACTGGTGTCACTTGTGTGTTTTAAGGGGTGTAGGTTGTAGCCTTGTTGGTCTAAGGACATAGCCCAGATAAGGTTCTTAGGGTCAATCTGATATCTTTTATTAGACCAGTGGAATAGTTGGAGAAATCCTTCTTTGCAAGCTTTTGGGTTTACAAACCCTTCGCCATGTTGAAGAAACATCTAGCTGGTGTGTGTGCTTTTCCTAAATGGAAGGAATAGTAAAGAAGCCAGGGTCTGGCATGCAATGCAGGCAAGAAATCCAGTAGGTGAAAATGGAAATAGAGGATTCAGAGGGTGGGAGAGACAGGCTAGGGTAGGGGGCAGGGGGAATGTAGCAGGTAAAAGTTGTGAGATACCTGCCGCTACCTGGGGAGTTAGATATCAGGCAGGTTGTAGTGTGTTATAAATTCAGTGTCTATATTGAGTCCATGAGTTTCTGTATCTAGGAGGTGGATGAAGTGAAATTCATAGGCCCATCTGTGAAAATTATTTTGTAAATTCAAACAAGCACTGAACCTCGCTAACCCCATCACCAGAAGCCAACTTCTTACAGCTCAAAACACACTGAATGTATCCAGACTATGCCATGATAAGAAATGCAAAACCTGCCAACATATCTCCAGTACCCCCACAAACTGTGTGCCAGAATCTATTACAGACAAGAATACCCAAATACCCATGGGGACATGTTTCTCACAAGAAAGCCACTTTCAGTCCTGATCCTCAAAGGGAATTTACAAACCACTTTTCACAGATGAGCCTATGAACTTCAATTCACTTCTGGTCCCCAACACTGAAGCCATGCCCTTGGCCCAGATTGGCAGCAGCTGGCATGGAGGAGACTGGCTGGTGCTGGGAGTGCTGGCATGGGAAAGTGGATCCCCCCTCTTCAACATTCCCTTGCCTCAGCCCTTCTGCCTCCCTGACTGCAGTGATTGAGGGTTTTGGTGCTGCCAGTACACATGCTCCCCTTCACCCTTGGGTCACACATGCCCACCAGCATGGGGACCGTATTGGACCACAATGGATCCAGCCATTTCCTGATGCCCTCTTTCAGCCACCTCACCAGTGCCTGCATGTCTGGTGAAAGCGGCTTCTCCCCACCAGGAACATTTATCCCCTGGAACTTCTCCACTTGGTTCTCAAGTTCTCTCACTATGGGGATCATCTGGCTAAGGAGGGCATTGTCAGTGCTGGGAGTCTAGGTGGCCTTGAGGAAGGGCTTGAGGACCACCAAGACCTGGGAGATGGTATCCCACTCCACTTTGTTAAGGGTGGTGCTGATCCCAGTCTCCCCGACCAAGGCCATCTCATGGATGGCCTTCTTTTGCTCCACCAGCCTTTTGAGCATCAGGTATGTGAAGTTCCACTGAGTCTCCGCATTCTTCATGATTGGGTACTGCAGGATGCTCAACTCTTCCTGTTTCTCCCACAGCATCTTGTCTCCCTTCATGCTGTGGTGGAAGTACCCTGCCACCTTCCTGAATTTTGAGAACAGCTGGGTGGTAGTGACAGCACCATCACTGGCATCCCTGTCCCCCTCCAAGTTGTCCCTGACTATGAGGTGGAATTTGTTTGCCACACAGTGGATGCCTACAAAGTTGGCATCACGAATGGCCTTGAACATACTGACCTCCTCATCAGTGACCATGAATCTGTGGGTGATCTCACCCTGCCCAACAAGCCACACCTGCACCATGTGGTTCATTGCCACTATGATCTCCCTTGCTGTGTGGGACTCATCCATCACCTCGGCTTGAAGGAGAGCCCACCGATGGCCTGACTGATCACACCAGTGCCCTGTGAAGGACAGGCAGATATGATCTCTACCCCAGCTGCTCCAGATGTCCAAGGTGAAGTGCAAGGCTACCTGCAGCCCTGCCTTGCACAGCTCCTCCCTCAAGTACTCCCTGCATGCCTCATACAAGGAGGGGACTACTATCCTGCTAAAGGTGGCACGTGCAGGCACTTGGTAAGATGGGGCCATGAGTTCCATGAGCTGCCTGAATCCTGGCCACTCAACTAAGGAGAAGGGCTGGCCACCCAGACCAAGTATCTCCACAATACTCTGGGTGACCTCACTCATCCTTGCAACAAGCCCCCCTTTCTGTCCACATTTCCCTCACTGCTCAAGGATGGCCTGCCTCTGCTTTGGGGGGATGGGGGCTTTGGAGTGATAGGGGGATTTCTCTTTGGGCATGTTCCCACTGGTGCCAGGCTGAGAAAGAAGAAGGGCAAGGGGGTGCTGTCTCCTGAGATGCACTAGCATCGCCATAGTGGAAGTGTTTCACCTCCTTGTCCAGCTGATCTGCCTTCAGTAGTGCTGGCAAGTAGTATACCTGGGATCATCTGCCGACTCAAAATGATCCCACATTACATTACCCCCTGATTCTGGGTTGAGGGAGGGGATCCTGCCTTATCCCCCTCCTCAGCAGGCTGAGCCACAACAACAGTAGGAGCTGACTCAGCTGAGCCACTTGCCTCCACAACCCCAAACTCCTCTGAGGTTCTTTCCAGAGAAAGAGACCTGGCTCTAGGGGAACTTTGAGAGGTATGGAGCACAAACTCAGATTCTCCCTCTGTCCCAAGAATTTCTTTTGCTATGGTGCTCAGGTCCCCCGGTTCCAGACCCAGCTTCTTCTCTTGCACTGGGAGGCTTACACTGGAAGATGAAATTAGGGTGAAGGAGACTGTCATTCTGCTGCTGGTGGCTATTTCTGGCATTAGGGAAGGTGGTGCAGGAATAGGTACTGCTCCCACCTCCTTGCTCCCACTGGCAGCACAAGACTCATGGCTGCCAGGAAAGAAGATGCATCTTGGGGAGGGAGGGGGTACTTGCAGCTCTTGCTTTCCCCCTGTCCAATCTAGCCCTTCTCCCTCCCCTGCCAGAAGACCTGGCACCTGCCTTTCCAGCATGTTTCATATTAATCTTTCCTGTGCTGGAAAATGTGTCTTTTTCTGTGTGCCACTGCAATATCTCTTCTTCTCTCTGTGTGTGCAGCTAACTAATAATATCGCTTCTTTTTCTCTGATTACTATATGTGTGTGTCTGACTTCTTCTCTGTTGTGTTTATGTGTGCCATTAATAATATTAATCTTTCTTCTCTCTGTATTTATGTGTGTGCAATGTATGTGCTTTCCTGCACAGTGGTGGATTACACTGCCAGTGAAAACACAGCTTTCTTTTAAAAAAAGGGTGGGGGGAGGCAGGGAAAGAAAAAATAGAGATTTTGGGGGGAAGGATAAACTGAAAGATTGGATAGGGATAAGTAGAGGGATTCTAGTTAGTAAGCTGTAGCCAATCCTTTACTAGAACAGAAACTAGCAGGAGACTGAATGGGAAGTCAAGTCAGTCCAGTACCTTTCAGACGCTCAGGCAGAAACAGCTCACAAAAGGGACAGAAAGGCTGCAGACAGAGGCTTATTTGCTGTTTCTACATCCCTCCCCCAGAGCACTGTGATTGGAAGGGGAATCAGGGAAAGATCACAGTCACTGGCCAGCTACAGTTGTCAGTCTTTTCCCACCCCCTGCTTCCCCTCCCTCTTCTCAGTTTCTGTTCCTCTGAAAGTCTGCCTTCTGAATCTCTGAATCAACTAATCTTTTTCTGAATCTTTTCTAAATCAATTTGGAGGCTCCAAATTGATTTGGAGAGGTTTTTTTTTTATTTTCCCAATATGATTTGGATTTGGTGATTCAGCCTCCAAATCGGGCTGAATATTCTCTGAATCAAATCAGTGACTGAAGCTTTGCACACCCCTACTAGGTAGTAGTCTTGCATCGAGATAGTTGAGCACTTGGATACTGAGTTCATTTCCCAAAGTTGCATCCATGGTATTACCACATCTATGACTACATGACTTGGTATGGTTTGTTATCTGCATCACAATAGCATGAGCTACAATCAGGAATGATGGCTCTATTGAGATGTATACTCAATGAACATACAAGCATATGTACACACGTGTGTGTGCATGTGTGAACACACATACACAATAAGCAGGCAATCTCTGACTAAAAGAGCTTAGGTTTGATCCAAAATAGAGCGTATGGAGAGTTTAAAAGAACACATGGAGATTTTAAACATCAAAGGACAAGTAAGCAATCCACAAAATGTTATCTAATCACTTAAGATGGAACTTAACTAGATTTACTAGTGAAAAGTAAAGCTATTGCACATACCCAGTACTGCTACCACCTTGGCTGATCTCCTATCTCATATAATATGTCCTGTCTCAGGAGAAGAGATAGGCAGGGCCTATTTCCTGATTGCTTCTATTTAAGATTCATAGTGGGCAGTGTCCCCATGCCTAATTTTTTCAGGGTTCTGATTTAATAAGTGTCTTCAAACCACACTCACAGAGCTAATCACTCATAGCTGAGTTAATTCTAGAGCATGGGAACAATTAGAAGACTGCTCAGTGCTATCCTCAGCTGGGGGGGTTTTAAACCCACATCTACCCCAGTAAAGGTTGCTTTAATCTTCAACCTGTGAACCTTCTCATCACTTAACATCTACTGAATCTGAATCTCTGTCCAGGGAAAAGTAAGGATTTATTCAGCCTCAATCAGAACAAGTTGGAAGCTGACTTTATTCAGTGATATGGAATCCAGTGATTCCATGGGTAATTGTAGGTTCCAGTCCCAGGATTAATAAATAAATTTAACTGCTTTTATCAAATGAGAGGGGAGTGAAATATGTAGCCCAGGGGCCTGATCCAGCCTACTTTGCATCTTTATCTGGCCTGACAGGCTACCACCCCACTAGTAGAAGTTGGTAGGTATGGCCAGGGAGAGTAGCCTGCCACAACATCCAGAACCAAGGGATCAAGTAGCAGGAGAGCAAGTGAGAGCTGTGCTGACACAGTTCCACTTTCCTTATTGACATTTGTTCCACCACTGATTACCCTACCACTGCTATTCCCACTGGTACCACTACACCACTGTTGCCTCAGGCCAGATCTGGCCTTCAGTGAGCCCTATGGTTCAGATTTGGCCTGGGAAACAGGGTGAGTTTGACACCCCCATTATATGACATAAAGATGGTAGCAGTACATACTGTAACATGACTTGATATGACATGGTGAGTCATGCATAAGTAATACTTGTATGGAAAAGTATTTTTTTCTTAAATGAATGCTTTTCTTAAAAAAATACAGGATGTCAAAATTTACATTAAATACAGTACAAATTATTAATCTGAACCAAACTTTTCCAAGAGAAAAATGCCTTTAAAGAAAAATACACTACATGCTGAGCAGGGATAAATGACAAATTTCTACTGCATACATTGAAATTTTGTGAAAGTGCCACATACCAGCAGCCAAAGAAGCAAAACAGTCCTCAATATGTCTCTCAAACGTTTATGTTCATGGAACTTTCTGTATGGTAATATATATTCTATTACTTTCTTTCTTTTTTTAAGCTTGAACAATTTTACAGAATCATCACTTGACACTGGAAAAATTGTTTCACTATCAGTCTTTTATTCAATGAACTAGAGGTGACACACTGTCTTTAATGACAAGGACAGTGGCAGAGTTATTTTTAAGTTAAAATTACTTTTCTTCTGTACTTAACAAGTATTCCTAAGTCACATTTAATTTTTATTTCTCATTAAAGAAGTCTTGTTTCTAATACAAGTATTATTTTTTGAATGAAATATGAAAGTTAGAACTAAACAAAAACTGATGTAGCACATGTTCCAGAGAGGTTAGTAGTGTCAGTGGTTTAAAAACTCTTCCAGTCCTTCTGGTTGTAAAAAAAAATCCAACAATTTTAGGGAAGCTGGGAATTTCTGATTTTTAAATAAAAATAAAAACAGAAACAAATCTTTAAAATAGGCCCTGATGCCTCTGTTTTGTAAAATGTTTGGGTTTTGTATGTGTATGTTGTGTGTGTTTATCCATTTGTTTTTTTAAAAAAAAGACATAGATGACTCCATATTCTGAAATATCACCGTGTATATATGTGATATATTAATTAATATCCACAAACTCCAGTCTGTTGATTTATGATGTCACAACAACCTATCAGTGAAATAACAACTAATTGTTATACATGGTTACTTAGCTACAAATCTATTCAGTGTTTACTTCTAATTATAAAGCAAGGCTGATTACTGACAGTCAGCACAATTATTGTTAAAACACTAATCATGTGGATGAGTTAACCACTTGGTACCAAAGTGTCGGGAACTCTTTTTGTTAACATTAATGCAAAACACATTTTTTATTGTGTCACATTGGGAAAGCCTGATTTTTTACATCAAAGATTTAACAATTTCTTCCTTTCTTTCTTAACCAATTAATTACTACAGCTGTATCTTCTCATTGTTTATAAAACTATAGAAGGTCCAGTCCCATATTACTCACCTCTGTAATAATTAGATATTAATAAAATAAATTTCAGTTAAAAAACTGATAGATTATGCCATATATCTTTAAAACCAAATTGTGCATGTTAATAACACCACACAGTAACTTAGTGAACTAAAATCAAAATATAACTTAGTACCTTTGTGCTGAGGAACCCTAATAATGGAAACAGGGAGAGCAGTAGAGATTATACACTTTGGGCACATCTACACATGCAATTAGCATGCCTGACTTTACTATGCAGTAAATTCAGGTACATTAAACTGCTCCTGGGAACACATCTACATGTGTGCCCAGGTTGGAAACAAATTGAGCCTGACAAGAGTAGCCTAGTCCATGACTTCTGCCTTGCTCTGCCCTCTGAAGCAGCAAGGGGAAGCTTCCAGGGGACTCCAGGGGCAGCCCCAAGCTAGCAGGGGGCATGAGCAGGGAGCTATTCTGGCTCCAGCAGCTGGCCCCAAATTCTGTAGAGCTGGGAGCTGCCCTGGAGCTAGGACAGCTCCCCCTCATCCCCTGGATCTCAGGGTTTAACTAGATAGCAGCTGTGGCCCTTGGCTGCCTGGGCTGCCTGGGAGCAATTTGCTGTCAGGATCTACATGTGCACCTCAGTATCTCCTGATGCTAGCAAAAAGCACTTTCTATTAATTTACTGTGCAGTAATTGCTGCCCACATGTAGATAGTGACAATTTAAAATGCATTAGATTAGTCTGATGTGCAGTAAACCACATGTATAGACATGTCCCTTGATTTTAGTAAGGCTTTTAATGTGCTGATTATTGCAAGGCTTTTAAAATTGATTCCCATTATATTCTAAGAAAATCCAGTCTAAATGAAAGTATTGTAAAGTGGATATATAACTGGATGGTTCTTATATAACTGTTTGTTTCAAAGAGGAGTTATTAATTTCTCAATATATAACTGGAATGAGATATCAAGTGGGGATCCCCCAGGGGTCTGTCCTGGGCCTGGTATTGATTAATACCTTCATTAACAATTTGGAGGATAGGATTGAGTTCGTGGTTAACAAATTTATGATTGATGTCAAATTGGGTGGAGTTGAAGACACTCTGGAGGGTAGGATTAGGATTCAGAATGACCTTGATAAACTGGAGAAATGATCTGAAATTAGTTTGCTGAAATTCAATAAATTAAATTGAAAACACTTCACTTTGGATTAAACAATTGTGTGCAAAAGTACAGACTGGGGAATAACTGGTTAGGCTGCAGTACTGCAGAAAAGGACCTGAGGTTATAGTGGACTGTAACTAAATACGTGCCAACAATGTGCTCCTGTTGCAAAAAAAAAAGGCCAATACAATATAGGGCTATATTAATAGGAGTGTCACTTGCAGGTCAAGTGACATGAATCTTCTGTTCTATATATCACTGGCGAAGCCTCCTCTTGAATTACTGTATCTGGTTTTAAGCTCTGCACTTCAAGAAAGGTGTGGACACTGGACAGATTAGAAATACTTCAGGAGCTAGCAGGAAAAATATTAGATGGCCAACAAAAAGAATATAAGAAGAAAGGGGAAAAAAAACTGTGACTATTTAGTCTGGAAAAGAGGAAGACTTCAAGGGAATTTTATAACAGTATTCAAATAGCTAAAGAATGCTTATAAAGAGTACAGAGATGGGCCGGGATTAGGAGCAACTGTTTTAAACTTCAACATGAGAAATTTAGACTATATATTAGGAAGACTTTTCTCAGTGTGAGGGTGCTACATTTAGTATAAGGTTGGTACATTTAGAATTCCCATCATGAATCTATCCATCTGTATAGAGATGGGATGTAGTGGTCTCACTGAGAACTTTTAAACATGCTCTGAGGCGTAGGTATGGGGGGGGGGGGACACTTTAATTAGAGCTGTCAGAGCTGCTCTAATTAAAGTGCTGTTGCAATGTTGTGTATCAGCAGCTCAAATGAGGTTTAGTTCAAGTGCCCTTGCTGCCTTTTTTAAGCATGGGGGGTGCTGATACATAAGATGCAGGAGGCTGCTGGAGCATGGTAATTGTCATGCTACAGCAGACTCAAATCCAACCCATAAAGCCTGTTTTTCCAATTTACAAATTAATGCCTCTAAAAGTCATATAAACCACCATATCAATGTTCCTGGCTGGGGCAAGCCACTGTCACTAGATGTGCAGGCAATGGTGAGGTGGCAGAAGGAGAGCATTAGGAAATGGCTGGATCCATTGCAGTACAGTAAAGTCCATGTGATGGTCATTATGTGTGAACCAAGGGTGAAGGGGAGTGTATGCAGCAGTCAAACCCTGGATCAGTGGACAGAGGTACTAGTGAAGAGAGTAAGGGAGGCATAATGGTGGAGGTGGGGGGACATGGAAGAGGGGGATCCACTGTCTCATGCCAGCATGTCATCCACCAGCCAGTCTCCTCCTCCACTAGAGGTGCTGCCAATGTGGACCAAGGGCATGGCTTCCATGGTGGGGTCCAGAGGCATTAGACCCCACCACCAGGCAGGTAGTATTCAGGCCTTCATGGTTTCCTATCCTGCTGAGGACATGGAGCTGCTGCCATGCAACTCCTTGGCCTACTGAGCAAGCTGCAGCCAGATGGGGTTTAGATCTGGACATGGTTGCCCAGGAACACCTTCCCTGTCAACTGTCCAGTGTTCCGAGTGAGAGGATGCTCAGCATTTCTGGGGATCCACACCTGCTTGGATCCTGGTTTGGTTCAGCAGTTGTTATTCCTCCAGGTGAACCTTCTACTGCTGAGGTTCCCCAAATTCCAGGTGCAGACAGAGTA
>NW_017729026.1:36540734-36548280 GCF_001723915.1 Gavialis gangeticus
AGTGAAAAATATTCCTTTGATTTGATTTGTTTTGTTTCATTTTGTTCTGTTTTTTTATTTATTTTGTTTTAAATAATATCACCATCGTTGGAGACACTTCTCTAGTTACAAAGAGTTTACATGCAACTGGTGCTTTGTGTGTGGTCAAGCAAGAAGAGAGAACAGAAGAAGGAAAAGGAGAGAAATCTGAGCCTACAACCTACTCTTCCCTGTGGAAAGATCTGCAACTTTTGTGGTTGGGTCTGTGGCTCAAGGATTGAACTCTTAAGTCACCTCAAGACCCATCAATAAGCCATGGCAGAGATCACCCTTGAATCGAGGGTTTGCCGATGAGTCAATCGAGGTGATCAATTGGAGCAACAAATGCAAATTATGCAAACTGGCAACTCAATGTAATAAAATCAGATGTGTTATGCATTAAATAAGCCAGTAATGATGGATTTGTGCTCCTCTTACTTTAATTTATATTTTTGCTACCTTCCAGTAATAGCCATTGGTATCAATAGTATAAATTTCCAAGAATTTGTTGGGAAAATAAACTCTATAGACCAGATCCTATTTTACCTATTAGATGCTGACATGAAATTAGGCACATTGGGTGCCTGTAGACATGCGGAGATGCTACTCTGATACAGTGTAATTACAAGTCTCCACATCTTGTGTATCCAGAGTCCCTGAGTTTCAATATGGTAGTGCAGGTGCTTTAAATAAAGCTCATTGAACACATTTAAAGTGACCCCCCTGCCATTTTGAAATGTGGCTCTCTGAGCCTCTCTAATTAAAAGCCTCCCCCTCCCCCCCGCACCTCTAGAGCAAATGTAAAGATGCACCTTTGGCCTAATCCTACTCCACCCTGCTCACATCCCTCAAGCTGAAGCAAAAGATATCCTGCATGCTGCTTTTTTGTGACAGCTTTCTAAGGCTAGGATGGTGTTACGTTAAAAAAGTAGACCCATTAGTATTTTTGCTGGCATTTGAACAAGATGGAATTAATATAATCATTAGGCACCTACATACACTTTGAAGGCACTATTAGATATAATAGGATTTGACCCTATATCTGTTCTTTTTTCCATTCTTTTCACTGAATTCTGTACTCAGGAAAGGTTTCTTCATATCTCAACATACCAGTGGATCAAAACTCTGACCTGAATAGTTGGCTATATAAAGTAAGATTGGTTAGCCAACTTTCTACTGGAAGTAGCACTGTAATGATTTGCATGATGCAGACATTTGATGATGGTTAACATCAGTCTGACCCAATTTGAGTCAGCCAAATCCAGTCCTAAACATTTGAAAATGGTGGCTGTATCACATTTTCATACTGAAATATGAATAGATAAATGGCTCCACTAATAGGTGCACTTTAATATTTCCCTTACCTGATTATGTAATAAGTATACCTCTGATTAAAGTAGCTGCTGATTTTCAGTACTTCACTAGCAAAAGCTAAAAATGTTGGACCACATTTATCCATGGTGTAATTTAATTGACCCAAGAGTACATTTTCAACAGTGATGAATTTATTTCTCGCTCTTTTGCATTTTTAAAAATTGAAATTCCAATCACAGCTTCCTGGAAGAGAAACTAAAACCTGAAGAGCAAATCTTCACTGAAAATTCTTCTAAGCTTAAAAATCCAGCAAATGACACAATCTAAGCTTTAAAAAAACTTTAGGATTTTCTCTGACTCTCTACAAAAGTTAAGGTATAAGCTCCTTTTCAAAACTTGTAGTACTTTTAGTCATCTTAAAAAGAAGAGTGCATTTTTTCAGTTTAATGAATGAAAAATCTTATTTGTTAGTTCTCTGAAAATCCCACCTTTATCCTTAGTATAAAAATGAAAGAGTTTGTGGGATTTTGAAGATTTCTAAAACAGTGAAAAACCTCTCATGCTCTTCTGCAACTTATAAACTGAGGGGAAAAGTAAGATTCATTTATAATTCTAACCTTGCTACAAACTGAAGGAAAAAAAAGACTTCCTTCAAGGGGTTGATTAGATTCAGCACTTCACATGCATCTTGCAAAACTCTCCACTTTCACAGACTCATCATCTCATTTAGTTGGTAGAAAAAGAAAAGGATCAAACATCCCTTGCTATGCTTCTTGTTGTTTATCTTATTAATCAGTAGCTTATCACATTGAAATGATCATTCAAATATGTAATGCTGCTGCTTCTATTTTAATTTTATTTTAATGTGCAATTTCAGTTAAGTTCTTTTTCAACATTTCCTTAACTCCTTTATCACCAAAGAAAAACTTAGTTCTTGGGTTTGTAAGGCAAATCTTTCCTTCTTTTTATCTTTTCCTATGTATAAGTGACTCCTCGTGAGGTCTTGTTTCACTGAATTGAACTATCACTCAGAATTAGTATCTACTGGAAAAATAATTATTACCATTTATTATACACCTTGTGAGATCACCAAGAGGTGTCCTTGGGTTATACACCACACAATTATAAGGTTCTGACTCAAACAATTTAGGACTAGTCTACACTGTGGTAGTGACATGCTGAGTCTGAACCATTCCAAGAAGGTCCTCCCTCTACTTCCTGTTCACATGGTTCATACAAGAAATACACCAGTGAAGGTGCTCTGAGGATTCCCTCTGTTACTGCTCTCAAGACCTCATTCTCTGGTGTGCTTAAATACAAGCAATAGGGACAACAGAGAAAGAATTTCCTAGGCATAGTACCAGGTTTGAAGTATACAAATATGTGTAATGGGAGGGGCATGGCCCATCCAGGATGTGCCACTGCCACAGTAGAGACATACTGGTGGTCTAGACATGCAAGGGAGCCCAGTGGTGTATGACAAGTATTTCTGTTCTTGTAACACAGATGAAGAAATGAGAGACAAATGCAGCACACTTCCAATCATTCAGCATATGTAATAGATCTAGACATTGACCTTTGACTGATTGCCTTAGGTCCAGACCAGTATGTAAACCACAAGATCTTTTTTTGTTCTTTTTTTTTTTCCCTATTGTGGGAAGTTTACTCTGAGATGGCCTTTGCTGTTCTGGTCCTGTAATTAAGCAGATAACTGCAGGTATGTATTCTTCTTGTAGTGAGTTGTAAATTAATATTACTGAAAAACACATCATGCCATTAAGGTCAGCTCAGTGAAAATTTTGTTCAATAACCTACACGGACAGAGAAAGCAAACAAAACAGGAGAGAAAACATAGATATTATGACAAAATGTCACCAACTAAATCAGAAATGGGCACTTGAAATACTATGTTTGGCATTGGGCAGAAAGTTTCAAAATTTAGTAATGGGGATACAGGAACAAGCAAACCTGGTTTCAGGAATTTGGAGATTTCTTTATGAGGATGGATTTAAAAATGAGACTGTTTAGTGTTGATAAAAAGGTGTATAAGAAAGAGCAACTATGAAAAAATAAATGTTTATGAGGAGATAAGCCCAGATGCCCCTATTTGTATCTGGTTATAAGACAAGAACAAGGGGTCATCCAATAACATTTAAAGGGAGACCACACTATTTTGCACAGAGTACACTTTTGTCCTCACATTTGCACAAAGTCCAAAATACATGCTATTTTACATACTGTGTAATTCAGGCATAGAGTTTATTAGCCCAAGGACTTCAATGAGTTCAGAACTTAGTAAAATTGAAAACAGGATTAGAAATGTATATGGGTAATGAGAACTTCCAAAGTTACATTAGAGAAGATGAAAAAGATGTTACAGGTGATGTATACATTCATGCTTCAGATCATAAGCCAGACACAAAATGGCAGAAGGTTAGGAAAAATGTCCCCATACTAGCATTATTGCATAATTCTACAGTATGGCATTTTTGTGAAGCTTCCTCTAAATTATGTTGAATACGTATTTGTTACTATCACAGACAGGATGCTGGGAAAGATGGATTGATCTGGTTCAGAACAGCAAATCATGTGTTCCTATCTGTATGACCTCTCAAAGCCATTTGCACCGTGAATGATAGAATAAGACAATAGAAATCATAAAATGAGATTATAAAGGAAAGTAGAAGTTATAAAAGAAATAATCTGACCTCAACATTTTACAATATGATTTTTATATCATATCCAACTTCCAATATTTCCTCTCCAGCAAGCACTGAATCTGTGGGCATAAAAATATTCAGTTTTGTATATGAGCAGTGTTGTCCTCAGTGGGGTCATAACATGATTGATTTGGGTGTCATCATGAAATGTTTAATTCTAAAGAAATTTTATTTTTTTATCAAGTGATGATAGGAAACCAAAATCTGTTTATAACTAAAATAGATCCAAAAATTCTGAGTGCCAAATCAACTCATTCAATATCATACAGATCTGAAAGTTTTTTTTTGTGTTGTTTTCTATATCAGAACTTTAGGATCACCTTTGAATTCTACTGTCTCCTGTCAAAGAAAAAAAAAATGAGTAGTACAGAGATTTTCTCTGATGTCTCTGATTTAGTACTGAACTTCTGGCATAGCAAGGAGTTTTATGATGGCTAGGTTGAACTTCCGGCACAGGCTACTATAATTCCCTGAGTCTAAAAATTTGTCACAACGCTAAGGGCAATGATATGGAGGAGTCCATACCACTAGTTAGTGCCAGCTTTCTGACAAAATATAGAGGACAAAGCAAAAATTGGGTGAGGTATGGGCATTTTTTAAATGAAAAAGAATAGGTCTTGGACTTTGATTTATTACCCTTTCTCCACGTGTATTTTAAAATATACTTCTCCAATATGTAGTGTCATTGATGGGGACTAAATTCTTCTGAATAAATGCTTTACTTTGTCATCCTTTCTAAATCACTTTTCCCACGGAACAATGGAATAATATATACAAATACATTTTCTCTGGCTGTCATAATTAAAACATATCAGATTAAATTATTCTTTGTGAATTAGGCCTTATTTTGTATGCCTGAGTATCTAAAGTTATGATCTTAGACCCACGTTTTGGCATCAAATGAAATAACTCCTTTTCAGAAGTGCTGAGTACTCAGTATCTGTTGTTTTACAGCTGATTATGAGTGTTCAAAACTTTTGATAAATATTTTTAAAAACTTAGTTGTATGTATAAATTGGTAAAACTGTAGATCTATGTTAATCAAATGTCCTTGTCCTCTCTGCCTTCTTTTTTTTTAGGTTCAGAAATCCTTTTTGAACAGACTTTGTTTTTTAAGGATATAGCCACCAGTTTTTTTGTTCAGTTTGTGAACAAATTTCAGCCTGTGGATTGTTTGCCATAGTCCATTTTTGGATGTCAGTTTGTCAACTGGATATCAATTTCTTGTTCAATTTATTTGTCTGTGTTTTTTTCATAATGGGTGCATCTACATGTGCTATTAGCATGGAGCAACAAAGTGTCGCATATCTTAGCATCCCAGGCACTGTGTTTATATTTGTGCTCAGGACTGCAGCATGTTGAAACAGGTAGGAGCAAGCCCCAGCTGTCAGGGAACTCAAGGGGTCATCCTGCTAGCCCAGGGCTGGTCTGACTGAGTTCAACATGCTGTACAGGGGCTGGCTGGAGCAAAAAGGTGTCTCAGTGTAGAGTTAGCCAGTAGGCAGCCCCTGCACTGAAGCATTCTCATGCCCCAAACAGCCACATCAGTGTTTATACATGCATTGCTGCACAGTAAATGACACTGATATCAAATAGTACTTGTACTTACAAGTGCTAACTTACAGCATCATTTATTAATTTATTGTCACCTAATAGGGCTGCATGTGTAGACACAGAGACTTTACTGCAGAGCTAATTAAGAAGTTCTGCAGTACATGTTTCATGTAGATGTGCACAATATGGCATTGTTGACTTCTAGCTATATATCTCTATAGCATTTTTTCTAATTGGATGACTTAGCCATGGATCTATTAGAGTACTTAATCCAATACTGAGCTTTAAGTGTCTGTTTCATTTAAATCAATGAGGCTACATATCTGCTTAATTTTTAGCATGTTTTGCTAGATTGGGGACTTGATAGATACTATTTATAAATTAGAATATAAGAAACAAGAAATGCAATGGAGATTCTAATATAATAAAAGGCTTAGTTGTCTGTCTGTCTGTCTGTCCATAACATTTTTGGGCAATTGCGCATGCACCAGTGAGAGGGCAGGCAGTTATTGGCTGCATGCCCCAGACTGCACAGCCCAAGTCTGAGCCATTGACAGAGAAATTTATGGTGGCGGCGAACACACCCTGGCCACCTAAGCAGTGGGGCTTCCCCATGCCTCCCTGCCTGAGGGCAAATGGGGGAGATCATGGTGGTGGTGCCCTCCTGCTTCCTGACCCCGATGCTCCCCAGAACAAAAAGCAGGGAGGGGGAGGCAGAGGGCAAGGAGGAAGGGAGGCAGACACAGACCAGGTGGATGTGGAGTGGGGGGGTAGAGCAGGGCTGGACCCAGAGCAGCAGGGTGGGGAGCAGTAGGGAGGTGGCGGGGTGGAGCAGGGCCAGAACCAAGACGGCGGGGGGGTGGGCAGAGTGTGGCCAGACCCGGAGTGGTGGTGGGGGAAGGGAGCTGGAGCGAGGCTGGACCTGCAGCGGCAGGGGTGGGGGTGCAGTGGAGCCAGACCCAGAGCAGCGGGGAGGGGTGGTGGAGTGGGGCTAGACCTGGAGTGGCATAGGGTGGGGAGGGTCCAGAGCTGGAGAGGTGGGGGGTGTGGACCGGGACTAGACCCAGAGTGGCAGAGGGGTAGAGTGCATAAGGACCTGGAAGAGGGTAGGGAGGCACAGGGCCATCCCCCTGCTTCCCCCCCCCCATCATTCTTGATAGGAAATTTGCAATTATATATATAATCATGAAGAAAGTACCATATTTAGTGACTAATCAGAATAATAATAAAAAAGTAAGCCAAGAGAATACAAAGTGAGCTTTTCTGAAAACCCTTGATCAATTAAACTCCTGACCACATAATCAGAGAATCTGATCCTCTAAGATATGTAAAACTAATAATACATTAATATTATAACCATTTTGATATTAATTGAAATATTGCCACTATCAGTATAGAATTAATAATGTATATGTAAGTTTTGCATATACACTTTGTGAATCATGAATTTGTTCATAGTAAAAACCATAGGCAAAAATTCTATTGTCTTCCAGACATTACTTACATGCTTCCATTTTTCAAGCAGTTGTTTTCTGAATGCAACAACATGACTTCTCATGGTTATACATAAACACAATTAGGCTAGGCATTTTGAATGGAGAAATGTGGATTATAGCTTCTTTGAAAAGTTTTCCCTAATTTTTCCTCCTTTTTTCATCCACCTTTACCTGCCATATTGGACCCTTAACTAAGTTAAGGAGTGCCACTCTGAAAACACACACTACTCACATTCTGTGTATACCAAATGTAGGAAAGTGCAACATATCTGCTGCTTGGTGCATACCCAATTCAAATCCCAATTCAAATAAGGATTCCCATCTTGGTCATTTTTCTAAGCATGCATCCCATGCCATTTTACCAGCTTTTATGTTGTTTTCCTGTTCACTTTCTCCTCTTCCTCTCACCACCTCCCAAGTCTGCCTGCATTTGGTATACACAGA
>NW_017729026.1:36553280-36562487 GCF_001723915.1 Gavialis gangeticus
GCCTGCATTTGGTGCCTTCTGCATGGGATAAAAGGATGAGTGTGGTTTCACAGTGGTGCTCTTTAGCAGCATTAGAAGTGATATCAGAAGCATACCTGTCTAGTTCTGTGCCCTAGGTGACCAGAGCACATAACACCAGAACAGCATTTGCACCTTTAGTAATAGTGACCAGGCCAGCAGCACATCTGCTGCTATTATTATGTCCCTCGCACAAAGTTGTTACCTATAACTGGTGCCCTGTTCACCCACCCTCACACACTTAGGGTGCCAAAAGTAGTGGCAACTTTCACCCAATCTGGCCACAAAAATCATTTTATGGCTGTGACCAAACGCAAGTGCACTGCTGCAGGCAGCTTCAAAAATGGCTGATCAGGTGAAAATCTGACCCCTTATTGCATGAGGTATCATAGAAATCATAGAAAATTAGGGGTTGAAAGGGACCTCAGGATGTCATCTAGTCCAACCCCCTGCTCAAAGCAGGACCATTCCCAGCCAGATCATCCAAGCCAAAGCTTTGTCTAGCCAAGTCTTGAAAATCTCCAATGATAGAGATCCCACCAATGCTCTAGGTTCCAGTGCTTTTCTCCTTGTGAGAACATTCTTCCTAATATCTAATCTAAACTTCCCTTGCAGCAACTTGAGACCATTGCTCATTCTGTCATCTGCCACCAATGAGAACAGTTTAGCTCCATCCTCTTTTGAACCCACCTTCAGGTAGTTGAAGGCTGCTAATAAATCCCCTCTCAGTCTTTTCTTTTCTAGACTAAATAAGCCTTGTTCCCTCATCCTCTCCTCATAAGTCATGTGCCCCAACCCTCTCACAATTTTTGTTGCCTTCCTTTTTGTCCTCTTTCTTTCTGTAGTGGGGGTCTCAAAACTGAACACAGTACTCCAGATGTGGTCTCATCAGCACTGAATAGAAGGAAATAATCACTTCCCTTGACCTTTTGGCAACACTCCTACCAGTGCAGCCTACTATGTCATTAGCCTTCTTGGCAACAAGGACACAATGCTGGCTCACATGCAGCTTATTGTCCACTGTAACCCCCAGGTTCTTTTCTGCAGAGCTGCTGCCCAACCATTCAGTCCCCAGTCTGTACTGGTGCATGGGATTGTTCCATTCTAAGTGCAAAACTTTGCACTTGTCCTTGTTGAATCTCATGAGATTCCTTTTGGCCCAATCCTCCATTTTGTCTAGGTTACTCTGAATCCTATGCCTACCCTCCAGCATAGATACTATTCCCCCAGCTTGCTGTCATCTTAAAACTTGCTGAGGGTGCACTCTTTGCCATCTTCCAGGTTGTTGACGATGACATTGAACAAAACCAGCCCCAGGACTGACTTCTGGGTCACTCCACTTGATACTGGATGCCAACTAGATTCTGGGCCATTGTTTACTGCTCTCTCATCCCAATGATACAAATAGTTTTCAACCCACCTTATAGTCCATTCATCCAACCCACACTTCCTTAGTTTGCCTGTGAGAATTCTGTGGGAGACCATATCAAAAGGCATGCTAAAATTAATGTACACCACATCTACCAGTCTCCCTGCACCCACAGAGCCATTCATTTAATCATAGAAGGCAATCAGGTTGGTCAGGCATGACTTGCCCTGGTGAATCCATGCTGACTGTTCCCAATAACTGTCTTCTTCTCCAAGTGCTTAGAAATGGATTTCTTGAGGATTTGCTCCATGATTTTTCCAGGGACACAGGTGAAGCTGACTGGTGTGTAGTTTCCTGAAACCTCCTTTTTCCCTTTCTTAAACATGGGCACTATGTTTGCCCTTCTTCATCACCTGTTCCAATCACCATGAGTTTTCCAAGATGATAGCCAATGGCTCTGCAATCATAACAGCCAACTCCCTCAGCACCCTCAGGTGTATCCCATCCTGCCCCATGGACTTGTTCATGCTCAGCTTTTCTAAATAGTCCCTAACCTGTTCTTTCATCACTGAGAGAAGTTCACTTCTTCTCCAAACTGTGCTGCCAGGTGCAGTCGTTTGGTAGTTGACCTTGCCTGTGAAGACTGAGGCAAAAAAGGCATTGAGTACTTCAGCCTTTCCTGCATCCTCTGTCACAAGTTTGCCTCTCCCATTCAGTAAGGCACTCTCACTTTCCCTGATTCTCCTCTTGCTATCAACATACGTGTAGAAACCCCTCTTGATACCCTTCACATCCACTGAAACTCCAATTACACTTTGGCCTTTCTGACTTCATCCTTGCATGCCTCAGAAATGCTCTTGTATTCTTCCCTTTTCATTTGTCCAAGTTTCCCTTCTCCTTACTCTCAGGTACAGCTTGGCTCTGTCTCAGGCTGAGGTCTCTCCTGGGCAGGGAGCACATAGAAACTCTGCCTGTCCAATCAGCAGTGCTGACATTGCTGCATGGCTAGACAAAGGTGCAGCTTCAGTCTGCTTTGCTCCAGGACTGAGCAGCTTGAGCAGTGTGTGACAGAAAGGGGTGTGTGGAGGAAAGGAGGCAGAGACTTGGGATTTGTGGGGGAAGGGTCAGAGACTTGGGAGAGAAGGGGAAGAAGCAGCAATAGAGGGCAGTGGGGGAGGGGCTGAGGCTGTTGGGGAGTTGGGGGTGTGAGTGGCAGGGAGACAAAAGTCTGCAGGGGGTAGAAGGGGTGGGGAAGAGGGCAAGGGGGTACCCTGATTTGCCCCCAGTCTCTGCTTCCCCTGCTGTAGCACTGGGGGAGGGAGGGAAAATCGAAAGGACCCTCTAATACTCAAATTTCATACCTGAAAATTAAAACAAATTTAGAAAAAATCCATATATAATATTTAATTATTTTGGGGTCATCTTATATTCAGGATCATCTAATATTTGGGTAAATATGGTATCTTACTTGACTCAAATACAGCACAGGAGTTAACATAATCCCACATTTCTGTGACTCAGTCTACACATGCAATTAATGTGAAGCAATAAACTACAAAGCAGTTTGAGCCAGAGTAAACTCCTGGGTGCAGCATCTGCATATGTGCCCAGGACAGTAGCAATTTGAGTCAGGACAGAGCAGGCCCGTACTGGCAGGAGGAACTGGGGGTCAGCCCCTGGCTTCAGGCAGTGGCTTCAGGCAGTGGAAGGGCTGGCTGGGACATGAGTGAGCTGAAAGTGTGGAGCTGTTGGGCTAGGCAGTAGGCAGGAGTCTGTTCCCTAGCTGGCTGAGCACACCAGGCACAATTTACACCCACAGTCAGTGTCTACACATGTATTTACTGTTCAACCATAGTAAATTACCCTAGTGTAAGATAGAGCTGTCTCCAACAGTACTATTTTATGCCGGTGTAGTTTACTGCAACCTAATAGTGTCATATATGTAGACGGTGATGCTTTAATCCACAGCTAATTAGTCTATTCTGCAGTAAAATGCATACATAGGTGTGGCCAATTTCTGATCTATTTACTTTGATGTCCCTTGCTGCACCACATACCTTGTGTTCTTTGGAAAAAAGCAGCAACCTTAATTAATGCTCTTGTGCCAGTCTGACTAGGGGAAAAAGAGGGAATGGTTGTGTGGGAAGCTGGTGGAAAAGTTTATTGTCTTGAGAAATTTGTACTGCAGAAGAGTTTGCTCTTTCTGTATTATATATGAGCTAACATTAGTGTTTGGTTGTTTCATGAGTAGAAATATAATTATAAGTCCCAGTAAAAACTTTCTTTTTAGATTTCTGCCTCATCTATCATTATCTAAATAATCATAACCCTAGCAGAGATCTTTCATTTTTCAGAAGGAGTACCTAATATGAGTTACTTCACATTATCTAATTAAAGGAGCTTGGAAATTATTTAAGTACTATTAGGTTGACTGTGCTTATTGTAATTAGAATTTTCTTTTATATATATATGTAAAGTGTGTAGGCTGAACATACTCTATCAGCTGTCTTGCACCAATAAATATACTTCAAATGTTGCCCTTAGGGTAATGCTTTGTTGCTACTTTTCCCCTATTCATTGTTTTATTTACTTTTTTTTAAGGAGGCAGTAACTGAAAGTTCAGACTGCAATAGATAAAGAAATAAACAGGCAGTGTGTGTATAGTCAATCACAGTTTTAAAAATATAAACAAATTAAGGGGGATAGAACTATACCATTACTAATGGGATTATGATAAATCCTCTTTAAAGTTATACACAAACATTTAGTATCAACCAAAGGAACTGTAGGTTTTATTTGCTTTGCACATAGTTATAATAAATGTACTTCAGTGCTTAAAACTATAAGCAAAAGGCAGTAATGCTTGTCAACATGGTTGTCAAGAACAGGCCATGTTATTTTTGCCTGCCAGACCAGATACCATGGCAACACCTGGTTAGGGGAAGTTGAAGAAATATTTGTAGTTTTGCATGTGTTAGAGCCATTGGACTGTAACAGATATGTATTAATTGGAAGCATATGTGACAGCACATACCAGATTTTCTGAAAGAGAGGAAAACATCATCAACCATCAAGACTAAGAACGGCATAAAAAAGATGACTCAAATGCTATGAAGTGTGACTTCAAACATAGTGTCACTCCTGTATTCTCATCATCTATAGGATATGTACAGAAAATGTGGGATTGTATTAATATACGATTTTTTCCAGAAAGTTCCTGAAAAGGGTGGGAACAATCATTTACTGTTAGTTTAAAAGGGAAAAAAATTACACATTCAAAAGCACCTCTAAAATCTTTGACAGTTCTAATCAAGTGCAATCACCATGATTTCATCTTGCAAGATTCATAGCAGATGAAAGGTTCCTTGGATACAGTTGGCAAATTAATTTCCAGAAAGAGGCAATACTCAAAGCTAGTAGGCGTTTTTATGGGTGCTAATGCAGGGAGGTATTTTATCTTGTCTATACACACACAAATACAAAAGAAACTTAAATATACTTAAAAAGATTGCAGGGATTTTTAAAAAGTATTTAAATTCTGCTGCAATATGAACTATGAATGCAGAGACAATCTATAATTTGCTGAAAAAATAGAAGAATGCTTACAGAAGGTTTTATTTCAGTAAGTATGTCTAGGCATGAGTGTTTTCATGCATTATTGAAATGACAGTATATAGGAATCAGGTACTGGTGACAACAGGCTGACTGTTTTTTTTAAGTCAAAAGAAAAATGCTTTTAGCTTTTGCAGCAAACTGTGTGTGGTGTGTATGGTCTGCCTTCTGCTATTTGACAAATGTCAATTTTAGTCCCTGTTCTTGTCTGTAATCTATATCCAAAAATCATACTGACTGTTCATCCCAATGCAGAGTGTTTGTCCACAGGCATGCACATGCCTTGAACACATATTAAGGGGAAAAGTAACTTAATCTGCTCAAATATTGATTGAATAAGCTTTATTTAGGTGTTAGAGGAGGGTTTAGTGGTGGGACTAATTGGGACTTAGGAACCAAAGTATATCTCAAAAGTATTCTACAGTAGACTCCTAAGCCCCGAATCACTGGACTAGGATCCTATACAATGCATAAGGAATGGCTTCACAATAGTCAACATTCTAAGAAGGTAGATACCTATAGTAGCAAACAGGAAACACTAAGAGTAAGAAGGTAGTTTAAGTCCCCCTCTCCCCTTCTCTGGGACTTAGCTTTTTAACACAAAAGGAATTTTTACACATGCAAGTGCTGTAGTGCCAGGCCCTTTGAAAAGCACCCGACACTGTGTTGCTTGCAGCACACTTTTGAACTAAAACACATAGAAGGTGTTTTAGTTCAAAATTGCACCACCACCATTTTCTGTGCACTGAAGTGTATTTTGCCTCTTATACAATGGCCACTTATACAATGGCACATGGTGTAGGGCAGTTCACATTAGCTGTAGTGCGGTGCAGACTTGATTGAGTCTGGTCCAAAGCACCGGCATGTCACGAGGCAAAAAAGTATGTGTATAAGTGACCTTAAAGACTAGGGTCCTTGATTGGATGTGCTTTCCTCTAGTTGGGCTTCTTAAATTTGAACTTTTTCTTAAAGATAGGTGTTTGAGCCCTTTCTTTGAAGAACAAAGGGAAGATCAGTCCTTTCTTTTAGAATTAAGGGACATAGTCCCCAGTTGCTAGAGCACTTAGTCAGATTGTGGAAGAACTTTTAACAGCAGGGATTCACACCAACATCTCCAGCCTCCAAAGTCCTTACCTTAGGCACCAGGCTATAGATATGCACAAGAGCACTCACTCAGGAAGTGTTCATATTACAGTATTTATAACATTTATCCAATGGCTGTTTTAATGTAAACATATAAACAGCCCTGAAAGCAGTGACTAGAACTAAGAAACCCCTATTCTAACACACTCTCTCTCTGGGTGTGTCTACACATGCATTTACTTCACATTAAATTTACTGTGCAGTAAATGGGTTTATGTCAGTGTCTATATGTGCAGGCATTAAAGCGCAGTAATGATTTGCGTGGACCGACTTGGGAATAAAGTTAGCCCAAGTCAGTCTACACACACAGCGTTATGCACAGTAAGGTGTCTACACATGCACAACTGTGATCTAATCAGGCATAAATTTGATACCTGCATGATGCAGGTATCAAATTTATGTCCAAGTTGGCATAAGTCACCATATTTACTGCACAGTACAGGTGTGCACGTGTAGACACACCCCATACTGCACAGTAATTTTTGTTACTGTGCAGTAATTGTGCACATGTAGATACACCCTCTCTGTCCTAATGATCATTCAGTTTACCATGCAAAGGGTAATAATAGGAAGAGTATGCCTGGAATAGTATCTAGCCTGGAAGATCTTCACAAGCAGAGGGAAGGAATGAAGCCCACAGCTCCCTATGCCGGGTGAGTATTCTATTGTATAAAAAAGGTCAAGAGTGATAGCATACTGTTGTCTATCTTTGGAAGGAAAATTGCTGTTGTTATGATTTGGTATTAGGATCCAGCCACCGCCATGTCTTTCCCCAGCATTGATACAGGGTTGATGCACTTGTGGTCACCACTTTTCCCTGTGCCAGCATGGGGAAATCATCTGCAGCCAGCACTTTTTCCCACAGCAATGGGGAAAAGTGACTTCTGCCAAAGCCCCCTGCTTCCTCTATAGCTAGCTGACCCCTGCATTAGGCTGCTCTGAGAACATGTATATGATTGAATACATCAAATGGAATAGATGGAAGACTGCCCATATTTTGAAGCCTAATGAAGCTTAGCTGTTGTTATGTGCTCAGCTCCTACGAAATACAAAGACGGAGATGCTTCAGAATATGGCAAGAAGTAGAAATTTAGCTGCTTGTGAACCTTTAACATAAAAATGTGGGTTACTAAAGAAATTAGGCACCTCCAGGAGTAACGGGTAGCTTAACAGTGGTTTTGAGGGCACAACATTTGGACAGAAGTCTCTAAGTCCAGTCCAACTCTCATTTGAAGCATCAAAGCAGTGTGCAATTAGGGAAGGATGGATGACCAGGACAACTAACCCTGGGGGCTGACTTGGGGGGGGGGCTAAAAAGAAATTACTGCCATCCGGTGCAATCATGATGATCACACTTGTAGCACAGCAGCAACTGAAAGTCACCTCTGCCACTGTGCTCCATGTGCCCAGCCACATCATTATGCCACTGCATCAAAGTCCATCTGTGGATTTAATCCCCAGTCAACACTGAGAACAAGTTAGTAGTTGCAGCAAGTTAGTCTGTGTATTTTCCTGGTTTTATAAAAAGTACACCAAGATGTTTTGGCTTGGTCACAATTTTGTCCTGGGAGAGGAAATGACTCCATTTTGAATGGCTAATTGTTGGCTGAGTAAACACTATTTTGGCCAATTAATTTACATGCCAGGCTGAAGAAAATCTTTCGAATGCTTTGTAAATCTGTGTATGGAAATTTGGGGGTGAAGGATGGGAAGGAAAAGGAGGCTTCAAATTAGAAACCAGTTGTATCAATCAGTTGGACTTCAATTCCTTTTTAATGTAGACATCACACATATTACATTTCTAAACTGATATTTATGACTTGTTTTCTATTGTCTTCTTAACTCCTTAATATAAACAACAGTATGCTAACATTTATTTCCCATTGTAGCAAATTAACATTGTATCTTAGAGCTGGATTATGTCATATCCATTGCAGGTTGAATTATTTAATAATGGATCAGATTAATTTAAATTGCAATCACTTTACATGAAATTGGAGCTGAAATAATTCTATCACTTCTCCATGAACAGAATTAATTAATTAATCTCAGAGAAAATATCTGAGGTATGTGATACTGAATGTTAAAAGAATAGTGCTTTACTTATTTGCATAAATAATTAGGTAAACAAAATACAATCTAGTATAAAAACTGATGTGCCTATGAAGAGTTAATTGTTGTCCTCCATTCTCCTGTGATTTGAGACTTCAAGATCCAGTGAAAAATGAAAAAAATGTGTCAGTAAAATATATATCAGTTTCACTACTGTTTTCAGAGTATAATGTCTTAATGTTCATCTCTGAAGTGTACAATGTCTTTTTTTTTAGTTAGTCATCAAAAGCTCTTACTGGGGCACATAACATATCTCCTCCTCATGACTACAACCTCCTCCTGTCTGGTGTCCCTATCTTCCACATTGCCTCTTTCTAGTCTGTTTGAAACATAGCTGTGGGCATCACTTTTCCAGTTCTTCAAAACAGACAAGTCCCCATCTGTGAATTCCATCATCAATTCCCTTTCCTCCAGTTTGTTAATGCTGAGCTTCTTCTAACCAACTTTAAGGTCCCGTATAAGTGAACTGGAATTGGAAAATGGCCAAATAACAGAATGGCAATTAAACACCAATTTACTCTTGAAGTATTATAAACATTTATAGCCATCCAGATTCATTTTCCAACTACATATAATCAATGTATTGCTAGTGAAGAGATGGAGAGATCCTTGACCTTATTAAAGAATTAGCTAACATTTTTTGTAAATGAGATCATTGAAAGTGAAGTCTAGAAGGTTTTTGTAGCCCTATAAAACTACACATGCCATGGACCAGATGGCTTTCCAACATATTTTAATAAAAATGTATATGAAAGATTCTGGCAACACCTGACTGATATATGTAACTTCTCCTTACAATCTGTTTTTCTCTCATAATGACTTTTATCTGGCACAGATTTCATTAAAATACAGCAACAGACCCCTGCTCCTTCACCAACAATAGAGTCCCTCCCACCCTCCCTGCCCAATACCATACCTCATCCCTAACCCCAACATCCACCACCAATAAAGCA
>NW_017729026.1:36567487-36586667 GCF_001723915.1 Gavialis gangeticus
CCCCCTCCCCCACCCCCATTCTTGTGGACAGACTTTTCACCCCCAAACTTTGCTGCCGAGGGGGAGGTTTTGGCACCAGGTGAACTGCCTCTTCTGCCCCTGGGAGTGTGGCTTCCCCATCCCCAGGGGTGCAATCCTGTGTGAACAGCCTGCTGTGGACATGCCAGCTAGCCAGGCATGCCAGCTAGCATGGGTGGATCCAGGAGTTTGGGAGGTGGGGGAGTGAAAGGTAGGGGTCAATCAGGTGCCCATAAGCTGGGGCATCCTTCTTGGGACCTAAAGTGCCTTTCCTCACTGTTCCCTCCTCCCAGCCATGAAGGGAAGCATGACATGTACCTCCCACACCCCGATCCCAATTTATTAAAACATACAACCTTTAATTTACTTCCTCTGTTTTATTTTTAAATTCTTTTTTTAAACTTCTTTTTATCTTATTCTTCAGTGTCTGACTTCCTTCATTTCATCACCTTTCTCTCACCCCTATTTCCTTTCCATCTCCCACCCTCCCTGCCCAATACCATACCTCATCCCTAACCCCAACATCCACCACCAATAAAGCACCCTCTTCCCCATAAACCTATTTACACTGGTGCATTAACAACTGTCAGGGGGAGGGGCATGGGTTGGAGGCACCTACAGCTTGGATCCTGAGGAGAGCTGCCTGGCACACCAGTGTCTTGCCACACCACTGCACATCTGGATGCTGCAGAGGCCAACAGACTGGAGGGTGGCCTGGGGGTAAAGGCAGAAACTCCCTAGCCCACTCAGCACGCTTTCCCTCCTGCTTCATGGGGCTGGGACAAGCAGGGCCCATGTCAGAAGCTGGGTCAGCTGTAGCCAGCTCGCTCTCAGGGGCTACATAGAGGCAGGGCAACTAGTGATCAGCAGCCCAGGCAGAGGATCAGCTTGCCAGGGGACTAGGCTCAGGAGAAGGGGCAGAGGCCCTGTTAGTACAGGTAGCACTGCACCTCCTCCTAAGCCCACTGGAAGGCTTGGTGATGGGCCACAGGCGGCTGCCAGGGGCCAGGAAAAGACAGGGCCAGGGGCTTGGCATCAGGTAGCACAAAGCTGACCACCAGGGCCAGGATGTTGTCAAGAACCTGGTGGTCCTCCTCTGTCACTACCACCACCCAGGCCACCATAGTACTTTGACAGTCCTGGGCCTCAATCAGCCTCTCCAGGAAGGCAATCTGTCTCTTCTCGAGAATGAGGCACACCTGGTCCCTCTCCTGATCTTTTACCATGTCCTAGGTTCACCAGGTCCCAGAGTCTGTCAGCCAGTCCTCCACCATGGCCAATTAGTCCAGCAGCAGGGTCCGGTCCTGGGTCTGGTGCTGGTGGAAGTGTCACATGCAGAGGGTGCTGGCTGTTGGTGGTGGCATCCTTATGGCCCCATCTCCACTTATGGTTAGTAGTTCTCCTCAACATGCAGTTGCTGGATCTGCAGAGTTGGGACAGAGAGGCTCTTTGTAAGAAAGCAATATTTCAGAGATTGCATGAACCGTACCAAGGGGCTGTGGATTGCCTGGCCTCAGTCAGGGATTGCGCATGAACAGGTACACAGGGACTATGGTAAGTTGTCAAGGGCCCTTCCACAGGCAGCTGCCAGCCAAGCCCTCCATCCCCACTCTCACAAAGGGGGCAGGAGGGCCACTTACCACTAGCAACTGCCTTCTCTATCCCTACCCAGGCTGGGCCAGGACTGGCTTTTGCCACCAGCTATCAAAACGGCTCCATACCAACTCCCCCCTTCTCTTTTCTATGCTTTGTTCCCATGCCACTAGGCCTCTGACTTCTGGTTTCTGGGGATGAAGGGCTCCTTCCCAGCCAGGATGCAGAGCAGGTTATCCCCCAAACCACTGGCATTCCTCTCTGGAGAGGCAGCCTGGGCCAGGGCCCCAGCTATGCATGGTTTGCAGTAGGTCCATGCGAATAGGCAACTATTTGATTCAGATTCGGATTTGGCCAATTCAGATTTGTCCAGTTAGATTCAGAGTTCCAAATTGCTTTTATGATGCAATTCGGCTAAATCTATTCGGAAAAGATTGAGAAAAGATTCAGTGATTCAGAGATTTGGCCATAGGGTATAATGGGGAATCAATGAAATATCTATAACTTAGGGGTTTTTTTTTGCTGATTCAGATGAAGCTTCCAGGAATCATAGCTTCTGCTGAGGGTATGAGACCTGCCAAGTGTCAAGGTGATAGGTGCAGGGGTTTCTGGGAAACTGCACCTCAAACTACTGACAAGCAAAACTCATGACATAGGTGACACTGTATGTGTGTATTAAGGCACAGGGGAGTGAAAACTGCAGCAGGAGTCTGGGTTCTGGGGCCCTGCACCTCTGGCCACAGGCCAGCAAAACTCAGACATCTGACTCCCCAGGTACCTCTGCACTTTTACCTGTGCTGCTACATCCCCCTCATCCCCCCACCACAGCCTGTCCCTCACCCTTTGATGCCTCCTTTTCCATTTTCACTGACTGGCTTGCTTCCCTGCATTGTGCACCAGGCCAGCCTATTGCTTCTTTACTATTCCTCTCATTCAGGACCAGGAGACACACCAACTGGTGGTACTTCCTCATCCTGACAAAGGGTTTTTCAGCCCAAAAGCGTCCTAATATATATTTTTCTAACTATTTCATTTTTTTCATAATAAACATATAAACACAAAAACACAAGATAAGCCATCACACACCACAAGTAACACATATCCAACACAGTATCTTTACTTCTTGCTGTCAATTCCTTTATAAAAAGAAAGGCTCTGTGACACTTCTGTCTGGGTACCTTTGATGATGCTGGTGTTGTTAGTGTTGAGCCAGTTAAGTTATTTTGACCTGTCGTCATTTACAGTGGTGGACCAGACTGAGGCTGTAGGGGAGGAGGAGGCCTCATGGGAGCACACTGCCATGTTGTGCAGAGGTCCCAACACCTGGAAGGGCATACCTGAACACACACAGTCCCACAAGCACCCATGATACGAGTTTTGGCTGCATGAGGCCAGAAGCGCAGAGCCCCAGAACCCAGACCCCCGCTGCACCTATCTCCTTGACAGCTGGCAGGCTTTGTAGCTGCAGCAGGGGCTACCACGCCTGCAGTTTTCACCCCCCTGTGCCTTAACACACACACAGTGTCACCTATGTCATGAGATTGCTTGTCAGCAGTTTGAGGTGCAGTTTCCCAGAAACCCCTGCACCTATCTCCTTGAAACCTGGCAGCTTTGTGGCCTCAGCAAGAGCTATCTCCCCTGCAGTTTTCACCCCACTGTGGCTTAACACACACATATGTGACATGAGTTTTGCTTTCAGAATATAAGGTGCAGTTTCCCAGAACCTCTGCACCTATCACTTTGAAATTTGGCAGACCTCATACCCACAGCAGCAGCTATGATTTCTGAAAGTTTCATCTGAATCAGCCAAAAAACAACAAAGTTATAGATATTTCATTGATTCCCCATTATACCCTATGGATGAATCTCCAAATCTTTTCCAAAATCTTTTCCAAATTGATTCAGAAGTTCCAAATCAATTTGGAAAGGCTAAAGCTTCTAGTCATTTGATTCAGATTCATAGATTCAGCCTGTGGATTGTCTGAATTATCTCTGAATCCTAATGGTGATCCAAAGCTTTGCACAGCCCTAGTTTGCAGCCCAAATGTGCCTTATCTCCATGGTGCCCAGGGTGTAGCTGAGAACCTGGTGTGAGCCTTGAGCTTCGATGGCACCCCAGGCAAACCTGCACTTCCCTGCAATGTGCGCAACTGCCTGGATGGGTATCTCTGTCTACACTATGAGTTCCTGACCCCTGTGGCTGAGGTAGAGATCACCACTGCCATTGATGAGTTTCTCTGCATGTGAAAAGCCCAAGGCCGCCCAGCTGGGAGCGTACTGCTGCTCACTAAAGACCTGAACTGCCTCCTTCCTTCCTGCATGTTGGGGGAAATTCTGGAGGAGAGAGGAAGGGAGTAGAGGGGAAGATAGGAGAGGGGTCCAGGTGTGCAGCACAAGGGTGGGTGGGTGAGCTGGCATGGGCACAAGTGGCCATAATGCCCTGTTCCACCCCCGGCCCTGGTCCCTGTGTGGGGTTTACCAGACAGTAAGGCTGTGAGAAACAGCAGTGTTTTGTTTTGACTTCAGTTTCACCGTTTTGATGGGACAGTGTTTTGTTTCATCATTTTGTTTCATTTCAAAGCACTGTTTCATTTTGTTGTGTTTTGACATTTTGCCCATAGGCTATAATGGGGAATCACAAAAATGCCTGTAACTTTGTCATTTCTTTCCTGATTTGAATGAAAACAGCAGGGAGGATAGCCCCTGCTGAAGCCACAATGCCTGCCTGTCAAGTTTCAAGGAGATAGGTGCAGGGATTTCTGGGAAACTGCACCTCAAACTATTCAGAGCAAAACTCATGTCACATGTAAGTGTGAAGGCCCGGGTGGGGAGTGTGTGTAAAAATAGAAGGCATGGTAGCCCCTGCTGAGGCCACAAAGCCTACCAAGTTTCAAAGAGATAGTGCAGGGATTTCTGGGAAACTGCACCTCAAGCTGCTGAGAAGCAAAACTCATGACCTGTGTGACTTTGTGTGTGTGTTAAGGTGAGCCCTCACTCGTGCTGGGGCCTCTACATGACTTAGTAGTGTGCCCCAATGAGGTCTCCACCTCCCCTAGAGCCTCAGGCTGATCTATTACTTTAAATAACAAAGATAAGCAGCACAGTAGCACTAGCAGCATCTGAGGCAGACAAACTGTCACAGAGCCTTTCTTTCCTCTCCTGCAGGAGCTTCTTCTCCAAAAGCTGCCAGGGAGCTCTCCCTGCCAGCCCCAGCCCTGGGGCTTAGGTATGCTCAGGGCCCTGACCGGGGCCAGGTGCTGGGGGTGTTGGTTTAAGGACATGGCACTGGCAGACAAGGTTCTTTGGGTCAATCTGGCATCTTTTAGTAGATCAACTGAGTAGTTAGAGAAATATATCTTAGCAAGCTTTTGAGTTGAAAAACGCTTCATCAGGCTGAGGAATCACCTGCAGTTGGTGTGTTGGTATGTCTGTGTGCTGTTCCTGGATGAAAGGAATAGGAAAGAAGCCAGAGGCTGGCCTAGCATGCAATTCAGGCAAGAAAGCCAGAACATGGAAAGGGAGGCATCAGGGGGTGAGAGAGAGGCTGAGGTAGTGGGGAGGGGGATGTAGCAGATTAAAGTGGAGAGGTACCTGGGGAGTCAGATGTCCGGTAAGTTGTAGTGTGTCAAAATTCCAGTGTCTATATTGAGTCCATGAGTTTCTGTACCTAGGAGGCTGATGACATGCAGTTCATAGGCTCGTCTGTGAAAATCTTTTAATTGGTCTCCTGCACAGCCATATTTTATTACTGGCATTCTAGCTGCTGGCAGAATGGTACACTGCCAGCTATTAACAAGGAGAAAAAAAAAGTATTTTTCTTAAAGGGCCTTTCCCAGTCCAAAAAATTTTATTTTTTACCCAAACAGTGGATTTTTTTTAATACCCAGTCTTGAAATTTTGTGAAGACTGGAATGAGAAAGGAGTGTGCTCATTCTCCTTTCTATTACCCAGTAACAACAGAATCCCCATCAGATCTGAGCGGTCTACCTTCAAGTAATAAATATCAAAATGGAAGAAAAAAACAATACAAAATCTTACAAACATGCACACGTTGCTTCTGTATTATTCTCCTCCTCAAATGTCTTAATTTCTATGCTTGATATCCTACACTGATATCCTTCATGTTTAGAGGCAAAAGCACTTAGTTGAAAAAGACATGTTTCAAACTAGTGATCACAAATATATCTATGTAGAACATCTCTTAACAAGGCATTTTCTAGGCAAAAATAGATCCATAATATTTAATTTAAAAACCCCCCAAAAAACCATGAAAAACTGTTTTTATTTATCAATACTAGAAAAAAAGGTCAGTAAATGTACAAAAAATTGACACTAGGTTCTGCCCCGGGCATAATTTTGCTTAAGGGTTGTAAATATAACTTTGTGTTAGGTATTTCTTCATGACAAAGATTCATTGCAGCTCACAATTACAAACTAAATATTTTATGAAGTCATATAGCATTCATAACACAATAATTGAGAGTGGTGTTTAAAAGTAATTTCTTCTTAGAAAAGTCCAGTGTGATGTACACAAACTTCCAAAAATAAACAACCAAAACCCCCACAATAACACGATACATTTACCTGTGTTTAATTCCGTTGAAGTAAGGTTTTACCAAGAGTGAACTTGGATCATTATGCCAAATATTTATCATGTTCTAATTATTTAAGGATCACTTTTCCTAGTGATTCCTAGTCCAATATTCCAACATGGACTATATCACAAACTGTGTTCTATAGAGTATTTATTATGTTCATAATTACATCACATATCTATCTGGTTTGCAGATATTACTATCAATAGAATGATCATTCATCACAACCCCTCATTGTCTTTAAGAGAATTAGCTCACATGCTGACTTATCTGGTATTTCTCAGTTTTGTATGTTTATTCACTATTGTATTATGACTGACAACATATTTAAACATGCCTAAAGCTTAGTTGGGAATTAATCTTTCTTTTGTGAAAATATGCTTCAGCAGAAGCTAATTAATGCAGTGTGAAGGTTGCCATTTTTGGAGGTTGGGAAATAGCGTTGCAGCCTTGGTAACTAGTGTTTGAGAGTGATCTTTCAGGCTACAAACAGATGCAACATTTGTCTGGAGATAAAACATTTTATCCCAGGACAAAGTGCAATTGTTTAAATGTCCATGTCTATTGTCCTAGGAAAAATCTTAAGAAAGTTTATAGGATAAGAAGTACTAACAGTTTATCCCAGAATTTCATAAAGTGCACCTGAAAAATTATTCTGCGATTGCATCATTGAATCAATGGCTGGAAAGCAGCAAAGCGTTCATTCAAGTTGCCCACTAAACCCTCATGAGGAGCTATGTATGTACATGCTAGTCCCAGGATATTTCTGTAGTGCAAAAAAAGAAACACTGGCACAATTTGTTCAGGGACAAATGCAACATCTCTTCCTACACTCAGTTCTTTTGTTCAGTGCAAGGAGAGCTAGTATCCACTCCAATTGAGGCCTTTGGAAAAAAAATAAAGCCAGCATGTTTATTTCTGATAGGTATTTGCAGTTCATTTTCTGTGCAAGCACCTTGGTCATACTGTTAAACCCAATCACTGAAAACAATCTTAAAAAAAAAAAACTCCGAAGGAAGATTGAGATGGAGAGATATTCCATTGTCACTCTTGCTGCAATGAGTTGCGCATGCTAATTTGAAAAGCCTTATATTGGATGATTGTCTTTAAGGTTCAAGGGCCTGCCTTGATTCAGTTGATAGTTTGAATTAAATTGATTTATAGTCTTGCTGACATGTTCCTGACAACTGAATGTTAAGAAACAGGGAGCTAGTTGAATGTAGTAGACTCTTTTACATCCTTACCTCATCTTATCAATAAGAAAACTGCTTATTACAGGAATTAATGAAAACTTCAGTCTTCTGAAGTTCTTTGATTTTGAAGCTCTTCTGTCAGTGATCCTTTTGGTGTGAAAGATATACAAATTCCTCCTTTGCCCCATGACTGCCCAATTGTTTGACCCTTAAACGTGTTTCCTGATACTTTTCACATAGTTCCAAATACTGGTTAAATATAATGAGAAAAAATATCAGAATCATTGGACAAATACACATCCCTTTTATCTTCCTCACTTTTTGACAAGCATCTATATGCTTGCACAAACACTCATGTATATGCTCACACACACACAAATGAAAGTATTCACTTGAAAACTCTGCTTTGCATCTGCTGTATTATTTCAGTCAATTTTTATACTGAATTGAAAAAGGAGGACCTTTATTTATGTGCAGATTATTATAGAGATCTCATATTAGTTTCTAAACATAGTGTCCCAAGCACATAAGATATTTCAGCAAGTCACATCCTAGTGCTCAGTACTAAATTAAGTTAAAGGAAATGTACAAAATTGTTCCCTAGTTACCTGGAGTTTTCCACTTACTGTTTGATATAGAGAAAGCTAAACTAAGATACTATTTTTTTTCAGTCCATGAATATATCCAGTCATAGATCATAAGGCCAAGAGGGACTATGGTCGGCATCTAATTTGACTTTCTGTATAATTGAACATATAGGACTTCCTTGAATTAATTCCTATATGAACTGGAGCATATACATCAGTGTCTCAGATCTTAATAGATGTTGTTCCTTCATCAGTCCATTAAACCAAGTCTAAAGTTAACATATTAAAATGTTATTAAGAAATCAAACAGATACGTTAACATTATACATCAGGTGAAGTGAAAAGTAATTTAATTTCAGTGAGCTGTTCTTCTGTCAAATCCTAATACCTGGCCTGACCAATGCAATGAATTCTATATGCATGTGCATATGGGCATGCAATATCTGTATGCCACCTAGACTTCCTGTATATTTTTAAAAATCCTCACCTTTGGGCAGCAACTGTCTTTATGAGTTTTACACCATTATAAGAAAATATCAATGAGCACAAGACAGAGCTATTACTATGCAGGCTTATGCATTTTTTATTTCTTATAAACCTTTAAGCTTCTGGCATTGAGTCATCCTGCCCATCACCAAGACAACAAAAGCTCAATACATAAATATTACAAAATATTGGAATATGCTGAACTTTCCATTTGCCACCTTGAGATTCTTCCTTTTTATGGTTATTTTTTTTTCTGTAAAGACAATTATTTTAGAATGAACAAGCATCTGAATATGTGAGGCTTTTTTATTTTTTTGTAAAGAAGACTACAAACTAAAGGAACAGAAAATTAGATTACAGACAGAGTTTCTGAAGATAAGTGGGATGATTCAAATTGCCTGACACATGGTAGCAACAGAGTCAATTTGGGGGACTTCCAGTTCAGTGACACATCCAGTCAAATAATAAATGTAGGTTAAAGATGGACATGAGATCATGCCTGAGATTAGGTGGACTTTGGCCAGATCAATTTCATGAATTTGAAGAGAACATTGCTACTTGGCTCAATTTTAAGGTGTTGGGGTTTTTTGGTTTTTATTTTTTGTTTTTTTTTCCTATCTCTGTCAGCATCCTAGAGTTAGAGACTCATTACTCTTCAGTGCCACTGTCTGTCTAATTCTTCCTCTCAGTGATCAGAGGCTTTCCTTAGGCAGAGGAACTGATCATCCAGTGGATGGATTTGTAGAGGTCTCCATATCTGGTTCCAAAGCAGGCAGCAATGCCAACAGCAGTAAATGCAAGTCAAAAAACGGGACCAGAGAAAGGATGAACAAAATGATAAGGCTTTGCAGATTTGCCTTGGACTATGACATATAAAAAGAAAGAAGCAAGAACGTAGATGGCAAAGACAATGATAAGGCAACTCAAGTGTTTGGAACTGCTGGATAGTAGAGGGAAAATAGCAGGAGGGATTTAAGAGAAATAAAGCAGAAAAATTATGCTATAAAGGTAAGTGGAAATGCAAACATATTTATTAGTGCAGTTCGTTTATTGCAGCTCCAATAAATGCAGAAATTAAATGTACCTCCAAACATGACAATCCCCACAAAATAATGTGTTTGAAGCCACCAGATGGCACTGTTACACATACGGAAATAGATAGAAGAGTTAGTCTGAAGTCAGATAGAAGGCAGGGTCTGTTTGCACCTTATAGACTAATTAAATCAGAGATGTATAGCATAAGCTTTCATAAGAGGCACTCTTACTTCATCAGATACTGTGAAGAGACTGCAGGAAGCAGAGCTTCTAAATACAAAGCAGTGAATAGGCTGTTATGCAGTTATACAACAACTTTTTTTTACATGTAAGCAATATATAGTCTCAAGAAATGTCACGTTGTTACTTTTACAACTGAAACTACAGAGATCAGGGACAAACAGCAAGAGTGCAAAATACAATAATATTCATTTAGATGTTTAAGAAAAATCTGAAATTCTCTTTGAGATTATATACACAGTTCCCTTGAATACCAAAGTACAGCATTTTCTATTGCCTACATATATAGTGATGGTACCTTATTTATTTGGTTAGCAAATATTAATTAACCAAAAATAATACAAAACATAAACAATGGGAAAAAAATAGATTTCCTTTTATAGGCCCAGTTTTGCAAAATTAGTGCTTAGCCACAATGCTAATAAAGCAATTAAGTCCTTGCTTAAATTCCCTTGAAATTAGTGGGACTTAAATATAAGCATTCTCTTAAGAGCACTGCTTAACTGGAACCATATTTGCTTAATTCCATTTGGTGAAATTATCCCACAAGTTGATTTGGTCAGGTTTTTTAAAAATTATTTGAACTACTATTTTCCAACATGCTACTGAGTTATATTATAATCCTCCTTAAGCAGAAGAGGAAACACCTATTAGTTGATTAATCCAGAGTCATACAGGGAATTGGAAATAAAACCTTAGAAAATCAGATACCCTCAAACCAAGGTTTGAACCATAAGACTTCCTTCCCTTATAATTTTCTCTGGAAGTGTAAAAATGTACATACGTTCAGGTGAAGAATATTAGCCTATGTGCAAACAACAGACTCTGTAGGATACAGTTAGTTTACCTTGATATTTTCCTCTGATCAACATAGTACAGAAGATGAAAAAAAAATCTTCAAATGTTCAATGAAAAAGTAGCCTTACCAATTTAGTAAGGCATGATGCCTCGTTACTTAGACATGATGCACATATGGCATGATGCATAGTTAATTAGGCACATGAATGAACTAACAATACTCTACTATTAATAAGAGAAGGCACAAAAGTCCCAACTTAGTTCTTCTTGAGTCTTCTAATCATTAACACATATGGAAGTGGCTTTTCCCCAGTAAAACATGTCTTATGCTACATAATGCATAGAACTATTAAGATCCACACTTACAGGCCTAGCTTCATTGAGGACATCTGAACTCAGAGTCAGTAATAGAGATTTTAAAAGTATATATATCATAGCAGAGGTAATACATTTCTGTAGTGCCCAGAACTACAACTTTCGCTGCAAATGCCACTGTAGTATGGCATAGGACTGCAACACGAAATGATTGCAAGAATGAGATTTTCAATATGCAGAGTGAAAAGCATATGTGTCACAGTCTGAACCCTGACTTGTACAGATACATCCTGGTATATATATTCAATTAATGTAGGCAAACGTCTTCTGAGATATTTTTTTTTAAATCAGTTTTCTTTTTTCATGGGCAAGCCTGAGATGGAAATCTGAGATAAATTTACTAAGTATTACTTTTGGTCAGCTTCCAAAGTATTCCATTAATGTACTCATTTGGGGGCAATTTCTGACCATCAACAAAAGGTAACACACTACTCTGCCAATATTCAATTTTGCTTTATTGGGTATAGAGTAAGCTTATAGAGTAAGTTATTCCTCCAGTTAAGTTAGCTATCCGAACTAGAGCTGACCAGCTTTCCTGTGGAATGCTTTCCATCAGACAAAACTGAAATCTAAATATTTCACATAAATGTATACATTTCAACAAAAGTTTGTTTTAAAAACCAGAAAAAGGAAGAAAAGGATGGTGATAGAGCTAAATCATTCTATTTTGACTTTTACAGAATAGAGTTTTTTGGTATCTCCTTTCTTTTATGACTATGTTTTAGTTTTTGTGTTTTATACAATAGCATTTGAACAGTCCAGATTGGGGGCAAAGTGTCTTTTCATTCAAAATATTTTTTTATTTCTTTTTTTTTCAAGATAGTTTGAACTTATTTGTCTTTTGAAATTAAAACAAATATATAATTTACAATGTTTCCTGATTTAAAAATAAGAGCCCCCTGCTTTTGGCACTTTTAACGAGAATCTAGAATTTTTGGCAAAAACTTTCTGCCATAAAAAGACAATACATGTAAAATGCATATTGTGAAATATTTCTGTGATCAGTGCATGCTTCTGTTTATGAAGTTAAATGTTCAGCTTACACACATTTTATACTCTCCTCACTGAAAAAGTAAAAATGTTTTTATTTTATTTTTTAAGTTAGTAAAAGGGAAAGCTAAAAGACACTTTTCCTCCAGGGATATTAGAAATATCCAATGTAATGTCTTCTCTGCTTTAACAAAAACATATGCAGGGCATCCCTGCCTTACACTGACATAGTGAATGTAAGAACATCTGGCACCTGTTTTGTATTTAAGATTTGCCTGGAGCCCACCTCAGAAAGGACCCGCTGTTTTCTGATTCCTACACTGTATAAATGTTAACAAACAGTGTTTGTTAAAGCCATCATCTTTGTTACAGAGAATACTCTTAAAAGTATAACATATGTGTTTATACATGTTATAAATTCATCTGATGTATATCACCATTCAGAAACATTCATAGGTGTGTAAGTTGCCAGCCCAAAACTGCCCATAAATAGGAAAGAGCCTGAAATGAAGAAAGGAGCCAAAGAATAAGAATAAAAGGGAGCTTTTCAGGAGAACTTGATGCAAACCCTTTTCAAGGATCAGGAGACACCAGTAATAAATGGAGTATGACAAAAGTTTCCTTATCTATATTTTGTGGCCTATATCTTTTCAGTTTATATGACTGCAACAGGCCTTTATCAAACCAACCAAGTGGAATGTTCAGCTTGGTTTAGCATAGTGGAGTGGCTGCTTTTGTTTCAACTTTGCACCTTTTCTAACATGTCTTTGAAGCTTGACAACAAAATTTATTTCCCTTTTGACTTCATATTCTGTTTCACTTGCTTCTGCTTCTTTTTTCCCCTTTCCCTGTAGTTTTCACAGATTGTGCACCAAGCACAGCCATCCTTAACAATGAATGTATGTATATCCAAGCATATACCAGGAGATTCCTGTGCATTCTAGTTGCTATTTCTCTATTGTATGGCGAATCAGGTTTTGTGAACTAACTTTAAGGACAGAAAATAGGGAAAATATGCAAAATACTTGTTATTTCCATATCAAAATTGTAACTATTTATTCTATTATATTCTTCAGAGAAAAAATCGTGAGGGATTTTTAGAAGCAAGGGGGAAATATATGGTTCACACAGGCTGTATGCAATGTTCAGGGAGGTTGATGTTGATTAGATTGTATTAAACATGGCCACCAGCACCAGTGAATGCTGGAAAAACAGGCCCTGGGAGCAGTTTGCAGGATCACAGGTGATTCAGTAGGGCTGTGTGAAATTTCATGAAGTGTTTTTTTTGAAGCTGCTGTGACATGTTTCAAGCTCAAAACAGCAAAATTGAAATGAAACAAAAAGCACTGAAACAGCTTCAAAACAAAATGAGGGCACTTGAAACCTTTGAAAAGTTTGTGTTTTGAAGCAGCCCAGTGGTGGGAGGCAGGGGAGAGTCAGGGCTGCTCTCCAAGTGGCTCCACAGCCCGATGTAGCTCAGCCTGGCTCTCTCCATCTCCTGGGCTGTGCTCCATGGGACTCACATAGCTGATCAGAGTGCAGTGCTGGCCTCTTGCCCACCTCCCACCACTGGGCTACACTCCATGGGTCTGGCAAAGCCAATCAGAGTGCAGCCCAATGGTAGGAGGTGGGTAGAGCCAGCACTGAGCTCCAATCGGCTCTACCAGCCCCAGGGAGGGCAGCCCGGTGGTGGGAGGCAGGCAGAGCCAGCACTGCACTCTGTGGGGCTGGTGGAGCCAATCAGACAGCAGCACTGGCTCTACCCATCTCCCACAACCAGCCTGCACTCCATGGGGCTGGTCGAGCCAATCAGAGCACAGCCCGGCAGTGAAAGGCAGGCAGACCTGGGGCTGCACTCCACCTCCTGCCGCTGGGCTGAGATCCATGGAGCCCAGCACTGGGTGCAGGCTGTGCCCAGCACTGGTCCCAGGCAGCAACAGCAGCCTCCTGTCATCCGGACACAGATCCGGAGGTCCACACCACCTGGAAGAGTCCAGCACAGCTCTGCAGCCCTATCGGGAGTGCAGGATCCTGGACCTGTGCCTGGATGACAGGAGACTGCCATTCCTGCAGAAGGGACCATAGCTGGCAGCCAGAGTTCGGGTCCAACCAACCAGCTTCTAGTTTTGGGCATTGCATGCAATTGCCATATGTGCCACCCCAATTTTTTTAGGTATGGGTTTTTTTGACCCTGGGATCTCCCAGGGTAAAAAGCTCCCCTATTCTACAAAGTGGCAGTGTGGGAAATGTCTGCATGTGAGGCTGTATGGTACATGGCACCACAGATGGGTCTGCAGTGCTGCATACTGCACATCTGTGCTCGTCTGGAAGGGTCCTAAGTGGTTAACAAGACAAGGAAACAAAGGAGTTTTGTAGGCAATGGGAAAAGTTTTCTCATGGTATAGGTTTATATTCAATATCAGTATAATAATTAAATGAACATACAAATTTTCATAGGATCATAGAAAATTAGAGCTGGAAGAGACCTCAGGAGGTCATCTAAGCCAAACCCCTGCTCAAAGAGGGACCATCCCCAACTAGACCATTGCAGCCAAAACTTTACTTAGCCAGGTCTCAAAAACCTCCAAGGATGGAGTTTCCACAACTTCTCTGAGTAACCTGTTCCAGTGTTTTACTACACTCCTAGTGAAAAAAATCTTTCTAATATCTAACTTAGACTTCCCTTTCTGCAACTTGAGACCATTGCTTCTTGTTCTGTCATCTGAGAAGAGTCTAGCTCCATCCTCTTTTGAACGCCACTTCAGGAAGTTGAAGGCTGCTAGTAAGTCCCCCCTCAGTCTCCTTTTCTCTAGACGAAATAAGCCCAGTTTCCTCAGCCGTTCCTCATAATTCATGTACCCTAGCCCCCACAACATTTTTCTTGCCATCCACTGGACTCTGTACAATTTGTCCACAACCTTTCTGTAGTGGAGGGCCCAAAAATGAGTATAGCACTCCAGATGTGGCCTCACCAATGCTGAATAAAGGGGATAATCACTTCCTTTGCCCTGCTGGCAACACTCCTACCAATGCAGTCCAGTATGCCTTTAGCTTTCTTGGCAACAAGGGTACACTGTTGGCTCATATTCAGTTTATTGTCCACTTTAACATCCAGGTCCTTTTCTGGAGAGCTGCTGGCTAGCCAGTCAGTCCCAAGCCTGTACCTGTGGATGGGATTGTTCTGTCCTAAGTGCAGGATTTTGCACTTACCCTTACTGAACCTCATGATATTTCTTTTGGTCCAATCCTCTGATTTGTTTAGGTCTCTCTGAATGCTAGTCCAACGTACCAGCAAGTCTACTACTCCCCTTAACTTGGTGTCATCTGCAAACTTGCTGAGGGTGCACTCTATGACATCTTCCAGGTCATCAGTGAAGATACTGAACAACATCAGCCCTAGGATTGATCAGTGGAGCACTCCACTTGATACCAGCTGCCAACTAGACACTGAGCTATTGATTACTACCCTCTGAGCTTGATAATCCAGCCAGTTTTCTATCCTGCTACAGTTTATTCATCCAACCCATACTTCTTCAGCTTGCCTGCAAGAATACTGGGGGGATGGTATCAAAGACCTTGCAAAAGACAAGATATATTACATCTACTACTTTCCCTGTATCAACAGAGTCAGTTATCTTGTCATAGAAGGCAATCAGATAGGTCATCCATGACTTGCCTTTGGTGAATCCATGCTCACTGTTTCTAATTACCTTCTTCTCCTCCACATGCTTAGAAATGGATTTCTTAAGAATTTGTTCCATGGTTTTTCCACAGACTGACATGAGGCTGTCTGGTCTGTAGTTCCCTGGATCCTTCCTTTTTCCCTTTCTTAAACATGGGCACTATATATGCCTTTGCTAATTTTCCAAGATGTATCCCGAAAACCATGAGTTTTCAAAGATGATGGCCAGTGGTTCTGCATTTACATCATCCAACTCCCTCAGCATCTGCGGGGGGGGGAGGGGGCGGGGAGGCATACCATCCTGCTGCATGGAGTTGTATATGTCCAGATGTTCTAAATAGTCCCTAACCTCTTCGTTCCTCACTGTTGGCTGCTCACCTCCTCCCCAAGCTATGCTGCCTGGTGCAGTAATCTGGGAGCTGAACTTGCCTGTGAAGACTGAGGTGAAAAGGTACTTAAGTACTTCAATCCTGTCTGCATCCTTGTCACTAGGTTGCCTCCCCCATTCAGTAAGGGACTCACACTTTCCCTGATTTGTTACTGACATACTTGGAGAATCCCTTATTGTTCCCCTTCATGACCCTTACTAGTTACTTTGGCCTTCCTGACTTCATCCCTGCATGCCCAAGCAATACTCATACCCCTCTCTAGTTTTTGTCCAAATTCCCACTTCTTATAAGATTCCTTTTTGTAATTTAGCTTACTGAAGAGTTATCTGCTAAGCCAAGATAGTCTTCTGCCATATTTGCTAGTCTTCCTGCACATTAGGATGGTTTGTTCCTGCACTCACAGTAAGGCTTCTTTAAAATAAAGTCTGCTCTCCTGGACTCCTCTCCCCCTCAGACTCACTTCCTAGGGGAATCCAGCTCATGAGTACCCTGAGTGATATGAAGTCTGCTTTTATGAAGTCTAGGGTCCTTACTCTCCTGCTATTCTTTCTTCCTTTCCTCAGGATCCTGAACTCAGTCATCTTGTGGTCACTGCTGTCTAAGTTGCCATCTACTATTACATTCCCCCCCAATTCTTCCCTGTTTGTGAGCAGCAGGTCAAGAAGAACATGGTCCCTAGTTGGCCTTTCCAGCACTTGCACCACAAGGTTGTCCCCAGCACTCTCCAAAAACTTCCTGGATTGCCTGCACATGGCTGTACTGTCCTCCTGGCAGATGTCAAGGTGATTGAAGTTCCCTGTGAGAACCAGGGCCTGTAATTGGAAAACTTTTGCTGGCTGTTTGAAGAAAGCCTCATCTACCACATCCTCCTGGTTTGTATAGCAGACCCTGACCACAACATCACCTTTGTTGATCTCCCCTTTGACCCTAACCCAGTTTCATACTGGAACTCTGAGCAATCATATGGCTCCTTTACATAAAGTGCAATTCCTCCTCCTCTCCCCTGTCTGTCCTTCCTGAATAATTTATATGTATCCATGCCAGTGCTCCACTTATGTGAGCTATCCTACCAAGTCTTTTTATTCCAGTCACGTTATAGTTCTGTAAGTGTCTAAGGACTTCGAGTGTTTCCTGTTTCCCAGGCTCCATGCATTCATGTACAGGCACCTAAAGTAACTAGTTGATTGCCCTGATTTCTCAGGAAGAATGAGAACACCTTCTCTGTTGCCCCCTCCTGCTTGCTCTTTCTCCAGGTCTTGCACTTCCCCACTTACCTCAGGTATTTGGTCTCCAACCCACAGCAAACCTAATTTAAAGCCCTCCTTGCTAGATTAGAAATCCTATCTGCCGAGATCCTTTTTAGATTACATAGGTCAATCTGAATGCTCAGGGTGCAGGCCTCCACAGGGTTTCAATCACCCCAAAATGTCACACAAAATCTGAGTTAGTTCACTGCACGTGGTAAATTAACTTTAGATTGATAAAGGGTTAACCCAACCTAGAGAATGCCTGGAATCATTCACAATACAGACCCAGGACTGGGAAAACCCATCTACTCATCCCAGTTCCAGAGCTGTGTTGTTCCTATTGCCCTGATTCAGATTGAGCTATTTTTAGCAACCTGAGTACCTCCCCTGATTCAAACAACCCTCACCCTCAGACCTGCCAACCCTCCCAAAGCTTGCAGCATTCCACCTGTGGACCCACCAGCCTTCCTCCAACCTCAAATTACTTACCTCAAGTTACTTATCTCAGGCTGTCCACACCACCCCCAGGCATGGTGAACACTAGCACGGACTGTTACAAGGCTAGTTTTAAAGCCACCTAAACCTGAACTAGGTGTGGTGAAAATTTGTTCTTACCCTAATTGAAGGTGGTTATGCTATGAAATGTGGCATGGATTCTTTTCTGACAGAAACAAGAAGTGACTTCTTCCCTATAAAGTGAAAAAAAAAATGATAATCGTATTAGAAGAAAGTTGCATGGCTTTCCATATATTAAAGAAGTACTGATGCTTCAGAGAATCAGACAGACTGAGGAGTAGTCAACCAGTCAGGAAGCATCATCACACTATATTTAAAGTAGTAAGGAAATTAATCAGCAGAGGTAGAGTAGAAACCAAAGAGAGATATTTGTAATACTTAATCACCAGAAGAACTAGTATATTTAACAGAATATAATGGTAGACACTGTAGAAAATGTCTACAACAGCCCAACTCATGAAATGGAACAGAGAGTTGTATGGCAGGGGTGCTCATACTTTGTGATACCACAACCCTGAGCGTTGCCATCCACCAATGTGTGCCACTTCTGCATGCCGCTTCCCTGCACCACTGTGTGTATCCCCCTGGGAAGTCTGCGTCCTCCTTTTAAGTTGCTCATGACCCATAGTTTGAGAATCCCTGTTCTATGAAATATGTTTGAGGATAAGTCCAAGCCTTCAAGACTGCCTGTATTACCCAGGAACAGGTCTCCAACCAACCAAAGAAAACAAACCATCCTTACTGCAGATTTCATGCTAAGGAGAATGGCAACAATGGTCAGCAAGGCACTATGATATACTTATATGAGTACATCAAAAAGCATTAAAACATCTTCAATTACTGAGAGAGAAAATAACTAATTTTGCAACACTTTGAAAAACAGATATAGTTGTGAACTATTGTATTTCATCCTGGTGTGTTTTGTTGTACTTAAGTCAGTTAATCAAAACATATCATAAGATTAGGTGGAAATGAATTGTTGCTTAATTCTACCAATCTTTAGTTTTCTTAATCATTGCATCCCTCATTTTTTGCCTTCTCTCTGACTCACATTCCTTCACCTTTCCTGATATATACATACATCCACCTTCTGAAGTGCCTTCTGGGAAAGACCTTGTGGCTTGAAAGGAAAAAACCTGAGGGGGGTTGAGCACAAACTTGACTGATTCCCCCTCCTTCCCCAGAACTTCCCTTGCCAGGGCACTGAGATCCACATCCAGTGCCAGCTATTCTTCTGGCGCTGGAAGGCTCAGCTTAGGCAGTGACACAGGGGTGGAGTGCGCTGCTGTGCTTTTTGCAGTTACGGTGGGAGAGGTGGGCTGCTGTCTGGACATAAGAAAGTCTCAGGCACAGGCAGCGGCTCTGGTGGCACTGCTGCTCCCCTCTCTTTACTGTTTGTAGCAGCCTCATCCCTTGTAGTGGGAGGAAAGAGGCTG
>NW_017729026.1:36586926-36590500 GCF_001723915.1 Gavialis gangeticus
CCCCCAGAGCACTGGGATTGGAAGGGACCTCAGACAATGCTGACAGGTCACTGGCCAGCCACACATGTTAGTCATGAAAGCACTCCCTCCCCCTCTCCCCTTCCCTCCCCTTACTTTCCTTTTTTTTCCCCCCCACAGGTAATCCAGTATAGGCAAGTCAAATATTTGACCCTTGTCAAATATTCGACTCGCGCTGTTAATATTCGACTCGTGCTGTTAATATTTGACTTCCGGTATTCAATTCGACAGCTATTCAATGAGCTGCTATTCGACTCGACTTTCACTTTTCAAGGTCGAATATGTCAAATATTTGTCGAATCGAATATTAAGTCAAAGCTTTGCACAGCCCTAATAGTTGTCCTGCATTAAAAAGGAAAATCAACTCTCCTTTCCCAAACTTGGCATGGTTTTCAATAATAGAGTACTTCCAGAAGACATTTATTTGGACTAAGTAAACACAATAAACAGATGCTGTCATTTTTCCTAAGGGAGCATGTGTGGGAATTATGAAATGTTTAAGTTGTAGTCTAGTACTGCCAAAAAGCAAGATCTATTTACAAACATAATGACACATACAAAGATATAGGACAAGATCCAGATTTGCCCCTTTGGCACTTTCAGTTTGGTTTTTTTTTCATGCTTAAAGATGATTGACTGAAATGGGGTTAGGTACCTGGAATCCCTGCCCCATCAATGGAAAATTAATACTCTCTGAAGGGGAGATACTGGATTCAAAACTGGACCTAAGGTATCTCTACTAATGATCTAGAGCACAGAGTCTACTTCTGTGGTGGCAATAGTAGTGCTCATTTTAGCATTATAGCCTAAAAGAGAACTTACCAAGAAAGTAGGATACTTAGGTTCTAGGCCCTCCTCTGCCTTGGAGATTCCAAACTATATGTCGTGCCTTCTAAGAAAATGGTGTTACCACAAAATTATAGAATAGTCTTCTTTTGTTCAAACTGGGACATTATGTAAAAAAAAAGTACAGTAGTGGGCTGCATCTGCCTTACTACTGTGCAGTAGTGTCACATGGTACTTAGTGTGATATGATGCTACTGTGCAGTATTAGCAACTTAGTGTGCAGCCAGCATCACCAAAAAGCTGTTCAGCGATGCTACTGCACAGTAACTCCAGTTACTGCTCATTTAGTACTTGTGAATACAAATACTAAATGACTGTACAGTAACGACTGGGTGGTCAGCATCTCATGTAGTTGTGACCATGGAGTGGGAAGGAGAGCAAACAAGACTGAGTAGGCTTCTGGAGCCCAGTAGTTATGGCACTTCTAATTAGTGAAGTTCAAAAATCTACCGAAATCCCACCTAGTGCCAAATTTACCCATTTGGATTTTGCCCAGTGACAAAAGTGAAAAGGTGTGATGAATTAATATACACTTGCATATGTGTATACCAATCTCCAAATTCCATTCTTAAATGCACATTTAATTTCAAAATGCATTTTGCCTTCACTTTCCTCTTTTAATTTACATGTGGGACTGGGATATCCAGATGATGTAAGTGATTCTTTGTGTTCACTTGCAGACCCTTAACAATAGAAAGCAATCAGCAATCCCAAACCTAGACTCTATTCTATTCAAATAGAAGCAGTTTAGAACACTGAGTGTATGGTAGCCCAAAGGAACCAGTTCTTCTATCCTAGACAGTACTTGGGCTAAGAATTACTTGTCAACTAAACCCTGGACTACTGCTTAGATTGTTTATAATTAGTAATGTGATGGTGTTGCTGTAATGCTGATCACCTTGCTCACATGGCCTTTCTGTTACATGATTAGATGACATTTAAACCCATAAAAAATCTTGAAGATAGTTCATTGGACACTTCCAGCACAACCACTTATCTAAATTTGGTTACACAATAAGTAAATTCTCATGAAGAAAATTATGCCAGGTTATCCTTCAGACCAGATAGGGTGGAAAAATCAGTCTTTGCCCTGCCATCCTTTTCCTCCTACTCCCTCCCCAAAAGCAGGATTAGCAGCAAAGGGGTCTTTGCTTACATCTGTAACCAGGTTGTATTTGCATTGATCAAAACTGGCTATGTCTACTGTAATTTTCTCTGTTGGCTAGCCACCTGAATGAAGTTATCTTAGGTGGTACCATACATCTGGGTTTTCCAAGACATGTTCTCTTTTTCTGGCATCCTGTGCTGTGTCTGGGTGGATTTTTAAAATAAGAGCAAATGTACAGGTTTTCTGCTCTCCTAGACTGGATGCTTGGGGCTGGGAGCAGCGGGGAAGGTGATTGGTTGCCAAAGGTCATGTGCTCCCTGCATGGGCTCTGCCAACCAGAAACAGAGAGAGAGAGAGAGAGAGAGACAACACATGCGCAATGCGGGAGCTGCTTGTGCAGCAGGGCTGGGGGTGGGGGCAGGGGTCTGTGGGCTGGGAGTGAGGGGCACCAGCAGGGCTGGGGGGGCAGTGGCTTCAGGTCAGGAGTGAGGGGCACCAGCAGGGCTGGGAGGGGGGCAGAAGGTTGCAGATGAGGACTGAGGGGCATGGGGGATGGGGTGGGTGATTGTGGGTTGGGTGTGTGGAGCACTGTTAGCACCAGGGGGCTGTAGGTTGGGAGAGAGGGGCACCAGCAAGGGGTGGGGGACAGGGAACTGTGGTTTGGAAGTGAGGGGCAATGGCTGGAATGGGGTCAGTAGGTCCAGAGTGAGGGGCAGCAGCAGGGCTGGAGTGGGGTGTATGGCTTGTCAGTGAGAGGCAACAGAATGGGCAGGGGCAGGGGACTGGCCTGTCATTGCTCCCTAGCACCATCATATTCCCCCTGCCCCCTCCCCCCCCCCAACAGGTGGCCTCTTTTTTTGGACCTGGAAATATAGTAACCCTAAATCTTAGATTTAACAATCTGCTGTTACTTCAGGCTTTGTGCAGAATCAAGTAGATGTATCAGTTGTGCAAGCATTTCTTTGAAAAACTGAAACTCTGATGCATCTAAAGCATTCCAAAAAATGAAGTCTTAAAGCCCAGGTTGTCAAAAGCACTTAGGTGCCTAACTCCCTGAATTAAATACCTAAATACTTTTGCTGGTCTGGGCTTTATCCAAGCTCAAAAGTCCAACTGGTCTTTGGGGTGCACTGGACTAGCATAGCTATGGCCTCACGGTTTTTATATCCAGTGCAGACGTGGGAACATACATTACTTATAGCCACCATTGTCTCCCCAGCCAAAATGACCAGATGCCTATATATAGCCAAATGAATAGAGACACTAAGATGTGGGGAGAAGTGGGCATGCTAGAAGGGAGGAATAGGTTGCAATCAGACTTAGACAGGTTACAGGGGTGGGCGGATGAGAACACGATGGGTTTCAACACTGACAAGTGCAAGGTACTGCACTTGGGGTGGAAGAACCAGCAGCATACCTACAGGCTGGGGAACTCCCTTCTCATCAGTGCAGAGGCAGAAAAGGATCTTGGAGTCATTATTGATGCCAAAATGAACATGGGCTGAAAGTGTGGGGACATGGTCAGGAAGGCCAACTGTACCTTGTCATGCATCCACAGATGCATCTCAAGCAGGTCCAAGGAGGTGATCCTCCCCCTCTATG
>NW_017729026.1:36590606-36603360 GCF_001723915.1 Gavialis gangeticus
CTAGTCAGAGGGGACCAGCAGGCATTGGGGGAATCCCTGTTCCCCTGAGCACTACCAGGAGTGACTAGAAATAATGGTCACAAGCTGGAAGAGGGTACATTCAGACTAGAGATCAGGAGGTGCTACTTCACGGTCAGGGTGACTAGGATCTGGAGCCAACTTCCAAGAGAAGTGGTGCTGGCTCCTACCCTGGGGGTCTTTAAGAGGAGGCTAGATAAACACCTTGCTGGGGTCGATTGACCCCAGTACTCTTTCTTGCCATGGCAGGGGGTCGGACTTGATCTACTCAGGTCCCTTCCAACCCTACCAACTATGAAACTATGAAACTATGAATTTAAGAAAGACTTCATCACAGATCTGGAGAACTATCCACATCATTGATTTTATAGCATTATATTTTAACTGTTTGGCTACCAGACGCATAATCTAATCCTGCTACAACTTCATGATCAAATGCTTCCATCATTCTGTTGGACCTTTTCAGGACCCACTAAAGATGAGGATATAAAAATCTGCCTTCCCCTTTTGAGCTAACATTTTAGAGAAAAGCTCTAATAGCCAAAATCAGTGTCTGAAACATTAGAAAGCTGTAAGAAGAGAGAGGTTTTTAGTCTCAGAGGGCCATATCTCATTTGGTATAAATCTGTGAAGGCCCATTGAACACAAGAAAACAATGGAGCCATGCCAATTGTGGGTTTGGCTGAAAGCCAACATGAAAACTAGGAGACTGATCAAGGCCAGATAAAAGAAGTCAGCAATTAGGAATGGCATCCTTTTATATATCTGTGCAACAGGAACTTTTTATTTTTTTCCAGTGCAAGGCCAAGTGCTCAGCAGGTAAGAACCTGTAATTGGTAGCACTCTTATTGATTTCCATGCTGTACAACCTGGCAGGCAGATACAGTAATATTGCCTACACAGACATGAACATGATTTAACATAGAATATAATGCAAAATATTACAGACAAATGAGTTCTGTATATTATATCATCTTCTTCCAAATCAGGCTGTCACGATGGCAGCATGGATTGTTTTGTGTAAAATACCGTATTCTGTTTTTACTTGACCTATAATGGAACAGAATAGAATGTATTTTATTTCAGGTTCCCTTTGAAACAACCATGATCAACATGTTATGAAGTAGGAAAGAATAGCTAAAAATTGAACTATATCAACTTGGCAGACTGTTTTACTACCTCTAGGTCCAAACTAAATTATGTTTTTATCTTAAACCAAGACTTGCTAGTGAATTACTGGAGATGAGCCCTGGATGTATTCCAGTACTGATTTGTTTGTGGCCTGTTGAGGGCCTGGCAGCCATCTTATCTTGTACTATGGTAAATGAGTCTGATTGCCAAGCTATTCTTACAGCATAGTACTATCTCCACCTCCACCTCCTGCATTCATCAGATTTTGTCTGTAATTATTTTATGCACATGGTCAGTTCTGTACAGAGATCAAATATTAGCTTCTGAATGTGGGTGACCTTTTTTAAAAAGAAAACCTTTAAGCATTGAGAAGATGGGTTGTCTTGACAATAAACTAAAAAAGAAAAAGTAGATTAGGGCGTGAATTACCTAGTTTTTTTCTTCAATTTCTTGAGCTAAAATTCTTCAGTAGTAGAAACATGAATATATAGTGCTATTGCTATTGGTCAAAATAGTAAAATAAAGAATTGCCTATTCTCCATAACTTTTTTTCATAAACTACAATAAAGTAGAAGCAGTAATTTCCCTATGAATGGTAACATTATTAGCAATCTGTATTACAGTGACACCCAAAAGTAGCATTGTGCTATCAATGTACATACAAATATCAAGAGAAAGGACCTGTCTCACAGGGTTGTGCTATAAATCTACAAAACAAACTAAAGGTGGGAGAAAATGAATATTGTACCCATTTGGCATGAGACACTGAGGCAGAAAAAAATTGCATTAGTGCAGCAGTCTTCCTTTGTGACCTTGAGCTAAAACCAGTGTTTAACCTGAATGTGCTAAGACCAAGTGCAATGGCCTGACCACAACATTATCCATCCCATTATTAATCCAAATACAAATCTTCCCCCTGAGCTAGTTTTATCTGTCAGAATAGGATATAATTATGGTGAGTGCATGCTAGCCAAATGGAAAATGCTGGCTATTATAACAACAGATACTGCATTGCTTTTCTATATTTCCATTGTGCCGACAGAGAAATCTGCTATTGGTCTAACCCTTTGACAGTTCATTTCTTTTATTTTTCTCCCCCAAAATATTTGTATGGAACATTCTCTTTATCTCTCTTCCATCAAATGAAAGTCATTGCACTGGCTCCAGTTTTACAAGTAGCAGAGCACATCATTTCTCACAGAAAATACTGAGCACCAGGTGGAAGAAAACTTGAAAAATTATAATGAAAACTAGAGCATTACACAAGTATGGGATCAGAGAGCTATAAGAGACAGTTAAATTAGGTCAGTTCATTGTTCATAAGCTGATTCTGATTACATAATTTCCTTTTTAATGTAAACTTCTTCCTCAGAAGTCATCTGTCTCCCAAAAAAATGGTAATATATTTCATACACATGGTAAAAGACATCCCATTAATTCAGCTTAAGTTTACAGTACATTCAACATGGCTACGCTATATGCAAAACAATCAAATTTTAATGATATTTAATAAAATGGCTTTTACAATGCCCAAATCAGACTTTTTTATTAGTCAGTCAGTCTAATTTTATTATCTTTTCCAAGGGTGAAAATGAAACCCCACTTTGTGTTTGAAAATAACTATTGGATATAGACTGTACAAAGGTTTTTAATAGACTTGACCACATTTTTCATGTGATTTAAACTGCAATATGTCACACTGGGTTGCATCAGTCAGACAGTATTATGCCATGTCCTATTATTGGAGGTGACTGACACATTCTAAAATGTATCACATATTGGCATATTTGCCAGAGAACTTCAGAATTTAAAGCAAAAGACAGCATTCAGACGTAACAATGTATTTTTTGTGACAAGCCCTGCCAAAAAAATTGTTTGGTTTTCTGCTTTTGCTTTTCTGGGGACATAATTCTTGATCCTGCATTATTGACATTCAAGCAAAGTTTCCATCAAATTCAGTGAAGGAGAATCAGGCACTTACTGGGCAGTAAGCCCAGTACGTGTGTGTGTTTATATGTGTGCATGCTCACTGCACAGTAAAAACCCCTAATAGTGAGTAAATTTGATACCTGCAAATTAAGGTAGCAAATTTACTGTGATTAGTTACTGCACAGTTATCCATGTGTAGATGCAACCCAGGAGCAAGTTTGCTCCCAGGTCAGCCCTGCTACTAGGGGGCTGGACTGAGGCTAGCACCAGGACTCCAGGTTGGGAGCCTCTCCTGCCTCCATGGCAGCCCCTGCCTCAAGCCCTTTAAAAGCCTACAGGCATTTTGAGCCCTGGGACACACCAGCAGGAAGTCTGAGTCCACTTGAGGCCTGTGTCCCTGACCAGGCTGCAGGCAGCTTCCCCAGCCTGCCTGTACCCCAGTGCTGCTGCCTGGTGTTGTAGTGCCATGCAGCTGCCAGGCCCATATCATTTAGGCCAGCAGGGTGCTGCAGGCTGCTGCATGCTGTGGCAGATGCCAGCCAGGCCTGCTAGCACCCAGGTCCAGCTGCAGGCAGCTTTTGGCTGCCAAGACCAGCTCCACCTGTCCACGGCCCACCCCCAGCAGCCTGCCCTGGGCTTGCAGGTGCTCCAGGGCACTGCCTTTGTCATGTGGCTCCCAGTTCTATGCTGGGCCCCAGTTCTGGGTGCTGCAGGCAGCTGTCCAGGCTTGGCAGCACATGGATAGCTGTGTGAGGGCCAAGACAGCCAGCACAGGACCCATGATGGTATCCTCCTCATCCTCAGCCCTGCCCACACCCATGCCTGCCACCTAGAGCCCCAGCTGATCCATGGAGGAGACTGGTGACCTTATTGCAAGGTAGAAGTGTTGCACCAGTTTGAGCAGTGTGGGTGCTCCAACATCCAGGTCTATGAGGGGTTGTCAGCCTAGATGTGCAAGCATGGGCACAACTGGTCAGCATGGCAGTGCCACATAAAGATCAAGGTCTTGCAGGCGCAGAGGGCATGGTGGTGCTATCACTGACAACAATCATCAGTTGGAGAGTGCCTGTAAGTCCATGCCCTTTATGCAGTGACTCATGGACATACTCATGCCATAGGATATAGGCCACAACTGTGCTGCCTACAGCAGCATAGATGACCTGCCTGAGCACCCGCTCCAGGCTAGAACCCCTGGTGACATGTCACCAGAGGAGGGGCCCTCAGGTGTCCAGCAGCCCATCCTGCCAAGCTCCCCAGCTGCAGTCTCCACCAACAGCTCTGCAACCTGAGCCCTTGCCATGAGGCATGGCTGGCCATGACACCACCAGACAGCAGCAGTGCTAGCTCCTCCTACTGGGGTCCCCTGGCCAGGCACCTGCATACCACACTGTACTATCTCAGGATACTGTCCAGAGCAGCATGCCATCACTGATCACCCTAACTACGTGGAGCCACCAGCAACTCCAGCCCCAGCCATGTGGTAAGCACCGCTGTGGGGAGACGGCCCTCCCCACCCCTGCTCCTGCCCCTGCCACTGCCCATGCTCTCTGTCCCTGACCCCTGGCCATGACACCCCTCCTCACCAGGACCTTCTTCACTCCCCTGGTCATAGGTTCCCCCCTACAGAAGTCCAAGAGATGGGAGACAGTGCCAAACTTTATTGAGCAGCCTGTCCCCCACAGCTATGTGACCACATGCCTCTCACATACCGTGGAATGCATCGATGCTGATGGTGATGTCCTCCTTGGCTGCAGGGACCAGGGACATGTAACACAGCCACAGGTAGCCCTCCAGGTGGTGGCAGAGGTTACAAGGAAGCCTAAGTTTGCAACCCGTGGATGGTGGAGGGGCTCTGTTTTTTTGACAGGGCAGGGGGAAGGGGATTATGTTTGTTGAGGGGAAGGGAGGATCTGGGTGATGTGAAGGAAATACAAATTTGTTCTTGTGAGACATGTGCATGGAGCATGGTGCTGGGGGTGGGCGTGGGGGGGGGTGTGGGTGGCAATGCAGGTGGGCTAGCACAGGAGGTGCTGTAGGAGATGGGAAGCCAGAACTTTCCACACCCAGTCCCCTGGTCCCTGTTGTTTGGTATGCAGCTTTCCTGGGGCCTTGGTGGGGGTGGGCCACTGTTGCCACAGGTGGTGATCCTGCTGACAGGTGTCCTCTGCATGTTGTGCCTCCTCTTCATGGAAGATCTCCACTTACACCTCACACATCTTATGCAGCACACAGGCTGCAAAGATGACTCTGGGGAGGTTCTCTTCAGTGAACTTAAGGTGGACAGTGAGGGTACAACAATGACCCTTCAGAAGCCCAAATGTGCACTCCACCAGGAGGCAGGTCTAGTGGATTTGGCACAGGCAGTGGTTAAAGTGGCCCTGGCAGGAGTCCAGCTGGCCAGCGTAGGGCTGCATGAGCCAGGGAAGGAATGGGTAGGCGGGGTCTCCACAATGAGGAGGGACAGGATGGCCACAGTGCCCAGCTGGAGGTCCAGCATCCCCAGCATGAAGTGCTCACTCTCTACCAGGTCTGGAAGGCTGGAGTTCTGGAATATGTGGGTGTCATGAGTGCTGCACGCTCAGCCAGCCCTCACATGCATGAAGGCCCTGGAGTAGTCCATAATGGCCTGGAGCACTATAGAGTGAAAGCCTCTCCAGCTGTAATTGGGGCAGTCTCCATGGGGCAGGGATGTGGTTCCTATCCAGGGTTCTGATGCACTGGGGGAATCCCAGGGCATGGAACCCTGCCATCAGCACCATGGGGTTATACAGACAGAGCACAGTGTCCACCAGCATGTCATGGCAGGTGCTGCAAACCTCCAGAATGGCCTCCCCAGAGGTGGCCTTGTCTATGCCAAAAAAGTGGCAGACATACCTCAGGCTGGTGGATGTGGCCAGCTTGAGCAGGGCGAGGGCCAGGAAGATGTCCACTGAGAAGGCTGGTTGTATGTCAGCATCCTGATGCTCCAGATATAGACACAACTTCTCCAGGAGGTCTTGGAAGGTGCCCCAGGTCATGCAAAAAGCCTCCATCATCCCAGGTGGGCTGGACAACTTGTAGCCATGAGTCCTTTTTAGCACAGCAGACCTAGAGGCAGCGGGGATGGAGTCTCATTAGAGCAATGGCAGTTCCAGCAGTGGCATCATGGAGCCCATTGCCAGCATCCCTGCCAGGGTCCAGCTTTGAGGATGGGGTGGAGGCAGCAGGTTCACAGAAGTGGCCCTGGGATGGTGTGCAGCAGGCATGGAGGTGATCACTGTGCATGGGAGAGCCAGGCAGGCCTAGACAGCCATGGGCCAGGTGGCAGTCTTTGTGGTGGGCCTATAGTGTCAGCACAACATCCAGGAGTAGTCTGGGGCTCTGGTCATCACTGCCAGGGGCAGGGGTGGGAGCAGCCATAGTGCAGGGAGGCACAGGCAGGGAGGAAGGCACTTCTACATGCTGCCCCTGTGCTGGGCACACTGCTCCTGTCCAGGGAAGTGATTGGCCAGAGAGCAGCAAGCAGGGCTGGCTTTGGAAGAGGACTTCTTGCAGCTGCAGCTGGAGCCTGGAGCTCCCCTAGGTGGTGTCAGGGACCCATTACAGGGCCTCAGGAAGCAGGAGCAGATTGGCAGCAAATCCTCTGTTGCTTCCCTGCATGGACAAACACATGTCCAGCACCATTTACTCCTGACTAGTTTACTTGTGAGTAAACTTGTGCCACAGAAAATGCACATGTAGACATACCCACTGAGTAGTTTTACACATAAATACCTAGTATTTCTCATGTCTTTTGGAGAAAAAGAGAAAGGCTGTTGTAACTGAGATAGAGCAGACTGTGGATGCATCCTACATTCCGATCATTGAAAAAGCAGAATAATTCACTTGGTTTTGATGGATTTATGCCACATTTTTATCGGTGCATATCTACTGGTTTGTATACAGTTACTTTTATTTCAGAGAAATATGAATGAGAGCTATTTTGCTTACCATTATGTACCTGGAACTACTGTGTTATTCCTATTAGAATTCAATCCACATTTTCTGGTTCAATCATAGAAAAAAAACACAGTTCCCCCATCCCAAATATGTCAATAACTACAAATAAAGAAATTGAACTGTTATTGCCTTTAACCATATTCCTTAAGAATAGACATCTAGACTGTGTCTCCTCAGGAACATGAGGTTTGCAGCACCTCAAAGCCTATTGAGGTGCCATGAAAGGCACCCCATGCATTTGAATCCATTCATTGTGCTGTGTACTTGCATGGTCACATATTTGCAGCATGGTGGCATAAGTAGGTACCAGCAAATCCTGGTTTCTAAAAGAACTGCAGCAGAAAAATGTGGGGCAACACACACAGCTGCAGCATGCACTGCCGGAGATTGTAGCTTGGCCAGCCAGAACCACTCTCTGGCTGTTGGCCAGGCCTGAATTGCCACCATTGCTGCCCCACGACACCCCCAGGATCCCAAGTAAGACTGCTGGGGCCAGCCCAGGTGGGACCAGCCCAGGTGCTGGCCTCAGCCTCCTCTACCCCATCTGGGGCAATTTACTGCATGCCAACATGCACAATTGGAATGCCTGGGGAAACTAGCAGTGGCACAAATACGTGCCTCTGCTATTTGTCCCTGGGGAATGCATGTTTATGCATGTGGAGATGCACCCCAAATCAGCACAAAATGGGACTGGACTAGTTTAAGTTAGTATTTCATTATGGCACTACATACTTTTTATTTTTAGGAAACTACTAGAGCTGTAACAAACGGTTAAGTAGCATTGAATTAAGAACCACAAACCCTAAAAGCTTTCCAATTTTTGCTGCCTTTTCCACACCTGAATACAGACATGATTAAGATGTCTTAAAAAGGATTATGATTTTAGCTTGGCAATAAGCAGCAAGAGCAGATGGACTCTTCTGAAATGAACTTTCTGTTATTACACAGATTTCGCTTGTAAAAAAACCAAGAAAGAGTTCACAAAGAAAGTTAACAGGTACTGTTATAGGTTTGAGATTTAAATTGTTTGAACTTGTATATTGTTTCTGATCACTCATCCAAGTTATGCATATATTTAAAGGTTTCCACACATTTTCAGCCACTTTAACAGTATTTACTAAGATAACTCCCTTAACAGGTTCAAGTTTCATACTGAGAGCACATCTACAGTGGTGGCCCTCAAAACAGTGCATGGCTTCGGAAAGCTTTAGGTTTTTTTATCAATATTTCCTATTTCCACAATGAAAATTTCAGCTAAAAATAAAAATAATAAGTTGAAGACTAAAGAGTAATATAAGGATTCCCGCTATATGACACTTTACTCTTGTCATTGAAAGTTGAAAATGGAAGTATTTTGTTAACTGCAATTATGAAGTTTTTATCTATCAATGGAAACTATTTTTTCAACTGTTTATTGACTTATTTATTTTATTTTTTATTTTAAAATGTTAGTTTTTTATATTTGGCTAGAGCCTGAGTAGCATTTTGCTGCTAATCAAGGGAATGGATTCCTTCCACATGTTAGAAATAGTTTAGAGTAGAAGAAACATATGTTGCTTCATACTTCAGTCCCTCCATTTCAGGATTGTGTGTCAAGGGAGGGCTAAGACTGCAAAAGTTCATTTATTTTATAAAGGTGTATAGATATGAGCCTAACCATAATCCATTCATTTTCTTTTACTCTGGATATCACTCTCTATTATTGGAACACTTGCTTTTCTCTCCTCCTCTTTTGGCTCTCCCTTATTCATTCTTTCTTGCTAGCCAGAAGCAGGTAGCCCAAATTCCTCCCTTGGTTTACTAGAGTACCTTCTGAAAGATGTACCCCTCAAAATGCTCAGTTCCCCTCAGTCAGTTTAAGGGCCATGTTGAACATTGTATTTAGAACAGGGGTAGGGAATCCCCAGCACAGGTACCAGAATGTGGCATGTGAAGTCATTTTGTTTGGCTTATGTGCCTCAGAGAGGACAGCAGGGAAGGGGCCAGGGCTGTGCTGTGTTGGCTCAACAAGGAATTATCTCCTCATGGCTCCCCCACCATCCACCCATGGATGACTGGTGCCTCCTGAGTCTTGGGGGGGGCACCATCAGGGAACAACTGGGGGGTGGCAGCAACAAGTCACCGAGCACTCTCAGGTGAGGACACATGCCCCTGTGTTTCCCCCCTATGCATCACCTATGCATCCATCCCTGGTACACCAATATCTTACAAGTTGCAGTTATAAGCGTTTTTGGCATTCTGCCCCAAAACACTGCTGACCCCTGATTTAGATCAGAGTAGGCATTACTATGAGTTAGAAAGTTTTCTGAGTAGTTGCACAGTAATGCTTACTAAAATCTCACTTATGGACAATGCTAGAGCCAGCTGTGCAGTCAACAGTTTGTCAGCCCTAGTTCCCTTCCACTTCTTTTGCATCCCCATTATCTCCCTATTTCCCCTTTCCTTTTCTGTCCATCTTCCTTTTAACTTACTGCCCCAGCTCACATTCTTTGTCTCCATTTTAGCACTTCTGCTGCCCAGCCAATATTCTTTTTTCTCATATGCATTTGACTCCTTTGAGTTATTCTCTCTCACTCTAGTTCACCAGGGTACCTTGTTTTTGTGTCAAAAGTTTCAAAGTACACACTCTTTTTGTCAGCATATGCCTTTAATATAGATCATCATACATTCTATTCGTTTTAAATCAGAACTGGGGTATTAAGTGCACTGTTGTTAAACATGATAAATAATAAATGAGAACCATTTAAGTGTATGTAACTTCCTTTATTGTCTTTCTGTAAAGAAAACCCTCTATGGGATTTCTGTTATGTATCAGATAAACAGGCATAACCATCAATTACCTTGTCTATTAAGTCCATTTTTTACATTTGTCAGGAGTACTCCAGACTTTTTAGATCCATTTTTCTGAGAACTGAGTCCCTTCAACTGCTGACTGGCAGCAGTAACAGAGTAAATATATGGAATATGTATCAAGTCTATGACTTGGATTTGAACCAAGATCACTACAGTCAGAGAGTAAAAGCCTGAACCTTAACAGTGATATCAGAGTTAAAGCACTAGGAATGTAACACTTCCATCATGCTGATAGTTAACAAACACCCACAGTAACAACTGCAGCATATGGTAAGTTTTGACAATAAAACATGGTGGAAATTGGCTATAAATGAAAATATGTCCATTGGATCTACTACCGTATTAATTTAGCAGTTTAGGAGAATATCTGTTACTCATATCTGCTACTCTCTCATAGTTACTGGATTGCTGTATCAAGTAATTTGTAAAGTCACTTGAGATAAAAAACCTAAATTAAACTTTATATTTTTACAAGCCCATACATTTAAAACAGAATTTAGAAAACAAACAAACAAATAAATAAATGAATGTATCTTATGTTGCTAGTCTGGCAGAGCTGAATAATATCTTTTAATCAGATGTGCAACAACTAATTTTATTATCCATAGAAAAGTCTGAGAATAAACATAATTGATCTTGGCCATTGGTTATTTTGTAGAGAAAACTGAGCAGCTCAATAATGAAATATAATAAAATAGTATGGACTAAAGCTCATTTTTCTGAGCAAACAGCTATGGCAGCAGCAGTCGTAGCATCATGGCATTCATCTATCTGGAGTAATTTAAAAAATAACATAGAGAAACTTTTTATTGTGGCAATGGAATGAAAGCAGAAATTATAGTGATATGATATATTCATTATGATTCTCAGATACTTTTGGAGAATTATAGGAGTGCTTTTTTGTTTTGTTACTTTAAAGTGGAAGATACATAGTAGTAAAATCATCATCCAAGAAGTTATATTAAAGATATTCCTTATTCTTCAGTAGCTATAGGCTCTTTGACAAGTGATCTCAATAATGAATAAAATATACTTTAATAGGATGGTTTAATAAGGCAAATAATTAAACGTTAAGTGGGAAAGAAGCAAGGGGACAGTAGTAAAGAGCTATTTAAAGTGTGTTGTGATTACTATGGCCATTTGTAGATGTGCTCACTATTTTCTAAACCCTGTTAACTGATTTGCATCACAGTTCAAATCAAATTTCAGTTTGAATTAAGGGTTAATCATTGATCATCAGGCTCTTAACGGATCAAATTTGTAGCCTCTGTGTCTGGGTTTATGCACTTGCAAAAATCTAGAACTGTTGCTTCAGAAATGACACCTTTTACTAGACCAACTAGGAAATTGAACAAAAACTTTTTTCTGCAGGGACGTATTTGGTAGCCATGTTGACCTGAGACAAAAAGAAATGAAAAAATCTAGAACCCTTGGATCAGAAATGATACCTTTTATTAGACCAACAAGGACATTGCCAAAAAATACCTCTTTCTGCAAGCTTTTGGTCTTGAATGCCCTTCGTCAGGCTCTGGGAAAATTAGATATGGTAAAAAGTCCACTTAGGTAGGAAATAAACATTTTTGCACAGAGGGAGCTGGAGATGGAAAATATGTCCCTCTAGGTCCATGAGAGTGTCTCTGTGAGTTGTTCTGAGTTGCTCTTTGTTGTGTAGATCAGGTAGGATTCCTTCCTTTGGGGTTTCACTTATCACTTACAGTTGGAAGTAATTAGGAGGGTGATAATAATCCTGTTTAAACACTGCTATATTGTCCCAAACCTACCAGAACTTACCTAAAGTTCTATTCCTGAAGTGGTAATGGATGCAACTGACCATGAGTGTTGATGATGACCATCATAGCCAAGGTTTCCACCCTTTTTCACAGACTGGTAGCCCTTGTATTTGGCCAGGGCTAGGGGGCTTAGTCAAGACAGTGAGGTGTTGTTTGCACATTTGACTTGGTAAAGGTGTTAATTTGTGAACAATAGCTTCTATTGTGTTGCAAAAACCCATTTGTTTCCCTTGTGGGGACTGCTATTCCCTATACTTATCTGCTGAGTTCCTAAGGGCTGTTTTTCCTAAAAATAAAGCTGTACATACATGTTAATTAATACAGGTTAATTAATACAGGTTAATTAATACAGGTAAAATAAATATGTTTTGGACTGTACCAGTCGGCATTAACATTAACTCTCATTCAATGAGGACTAGTTAAAACTAGAGCAAATCTTAATTTGGACTACAGAGGTCCACATATATACAGTGATGGCTGTAGTCTGGATTAAATCTAGAAAGAAACATAATGCCTATAAATGGCTTATCACACCTAAAAAGTACTTAAGAGTTTCTGCCTGAAAACAGAGCACTTGCAGCTGTTAGAAATACTTTAGCCCTGAATGGGAAAAGGCATTGGTGTTCTGCAGGGAAATCCAACATTGTTAAATTTTGTATTATCCTAAACGAGGACAGAAAATCCTTATTTTAAAATATAATATATTATGATAATTCCAAAATATTTTGTTTGGGAAATATGAAAATGGCTTCAGTGAAACATTTTTTTTATTTGATGTCAAAACATTATCATATAAAATTAAAACTTACCATGATATAAAATGCTATGATATATAATTACAATATAATACAATTAAAAGTTAAATAGTATGTTGGAATGAAATACTTTGAAATTTTAAATATTCTCAGTTTTTTGTCAGATTTGATGTGTCCCCACAAGTCATTTTGATATCAGTAAAACATGCATTTTTTGACTGAAAAATCTTCCGTTCAAGACACTAAGAAGGACATGCTTGTTTTCTGTTTGCTTACTTGAGAACACTTTGTGAATATTCA
>NW_017729026.1:36608360-36610342 GCF_001723915.1 Gavialis gangeticus
AATGTTAAATATTCTCAGTTTTTTGTCAGATTTGATGTGTCCCCACAAGTCATTTTGATATCAGTAAAACATGCATTTTTTGACTGAAAAATCTTCCGTTCAAGACACTAAGAAGGACATGCTTGTTTTCTGTTTGCTTACTTGAGAACACTTTGTGAATATTCAGTTTCACTCTTCCGTTTGGAGGGGATTTCTCACACGTATAAAAAAATTTGAAAACATGAAAACATCATTGTAAAAAAGAAAATTTGTGAGAGGATTTATGGCAGAGATCATTTCTAAAATGTATTTATTTATTTTATTACTCTATTTAAAGTCCATATTGCCTCTTAAAAATATGCTAGAGGTGTACACAGAATGGATTTACTCTCAGGGTTATAATTCTGTGTTCATATGTCATGAGCCAAGACTGTCCCATTCCTACAGAATCTGCAAGGAGACAATGAGATTGTTTTGATCAGCAAGAGAGGCTGTAATCTCAGCAAACTTCTAAACTAGCAGGTTCAAGTTAGTGAGTCTGGCCTCTGTTGTATAATTTAAGCCCCAGTCCTGCAGTCAGTTAAGCATGTGGATAATTTTACTCAGATGAATAAAAGTTTTTGCTTGTCTATGTGTTTTAAGCACTGGTGACTTCAACCCATAAGATCTAAGCAGAGCATTTATTTTGTTTGTTGTTTCAAAGGGATGATTAATAAAATAAGATTCCATTGAGCATGAGTAATAATGGCAGTATGTGGCTCTAAGTAATTAGGTACTGTCATTACTTGTTCTTCAAATAAGCTGCCTGAGCAGGACATCTGCAAGATATAGAGCTCCTGGATGATCTTAGGTTTTCATGTTTGAGATGACATTACTAGTACTGTCACTTGCAATTTGCATATTCATAGCACAACCACATTTACTGTTTTGTACAAGCTACTTATTATTAGAAAAGGGCTACTAAATAGCTTTAAGCATATTTGGGAAAGCAGCCAGATGTGTTGCTGAGAAATGATGGAAAATTGCATTTATAGCAGTAGAGAAGCAGGGCTTTCACAAGCTTGAATTGTAGGCCTTGGCTCTTATTTTTATTTTATTCTTACCAAAAATGGACACAAACCAAAACTCATTCTTCACATACTTGCACATTTTGTTGTCTTCTTTGTCCATGCTTCTGAATTTTTCACTCTCAAAATATAAAACTACAGTTTTCTCTCATTTTAGGCTGTACAGGCATTCCTGGAAAGCAGTGCATAACTCAGTTTTGATTTAAAGGAACCCACTTTACAATATAACAAATAGGTATATGTTCCAAGACCTCAACTGTACTGACCCCCGAACCCATTTCTACCACTTTTATAAGACGATTTTGGTACTCACCAACATCAGACAGTACACAAAAGCACATGGTGGTGGTGAATGTTACCATAATAGGGATGGCAACTACAGAAACATGTCACAGATAACAAACGAGGAGCACTGACCCATACAGGAGACTATATTTTGGTATGTGTCACTCCCACAATGCACCACATAAAGTAGCTGACTCTGGGCTTCCACCACACCAGTTGCATAAGACTGAATTTACCTCACATATAATGAGTTTTTGGTATAAAAAAGGTCATCGCATAAGAGCGAATTTGTATGTATAGAACCTGCATAAAGTGAGAGAAACCTGTAGAAATATACCTATAGTTGTTAGTTTTCTTTCTTAAAAACAGATAAATGTACTTACTTCATTTTACTGTATGGGTTGGGAATAAACATGTTAATATATTAGGGTGTTTTTACATGTGATCCAGGGGTGGGGAGGGGGAACACTTTAATTAGAATGGCTCTGAAAGCCACTCTAATTAAAGTGCCTGCAACGACTCTTGTATCACTGTCCCTGCATTTCAAAATGGCAGCGGGTGTGGTTGAATTAAAGCTTGTAGCCTGAGGTTTAGGTAAAGTAGGGTGACCATATTTCCAATTTTAAAAAAGAGGATACCTGTGGTGGGGGG
>NW_017729026.1:36624125-36634969 GCF_001723915.1 Gavialis gangeticus
AACCTACGTGAGCGGTCAGATCTGGCTGACTGCTCTTCCCAGTAGATGTCCAGTAAGTTCAGGTCCCCCATGAGTGCCACATCCTTTGACTTAACTACCTCCGTGAGCTGACCTAAGAATTCCTAGTTGATCTCTTCCCCTTGGTTGGGAGGTCTGTAGTAGACCCCCACTGTTAAGTCTCTTTCCCCTCGACTGCCTTGTAATCTAACCCAAAGCACTTCAGAGTGCCCTTCCTCTGATTCTTTGTTAATTGATGAGGATGGGTATTCCTCCTTAATGTAGAGTGCCACACCTCCACCTTTCCTTCCTATCCTATCCCTCCTGTACAGCCTCTAGCCCTTCATATTCACCACCCAGTCATCTGTTGAGTCCCACCACATTTCAGTGATCTCCACTATATCCGGGTTAGTGTCAGCTAGCAGGAGGGTGAGTTCCTCCTGCTTGTTTCCCATACTATGAGCATTTGTGTAGAGGCATTTAAGACCTCCTGTGATTTGGTCAAATTCTTCATATTCCTTTCTTAGCTGTTGCAGAAAGGACTGTGACCTAGTAGAACTATTTGGCATAGAGATAGTATTTGAGGATCTTCCACAGTGCAGTACTATGGGGTCCCTGTGATCTCTAGAAGCTTAAAGAGAAGTTGGGCAGTCAGAGGCCATTAGATTCACCAGCCATTTTCCCCTCTGGATTGGGAGTGGAAGTGGACTAGCTCCAACTTTTTTTCTCAGTCACAGCCTGAGACAGTAGCTCTTCTACTCATCTGTAGTCCCAGCTGATTGTACACTTTTTTTCTCCTTTGATATGTGCAATGTAGAGTATAAACTGCTTCTGGGAACTGAGTTTTAATGAGGTATACTACCCTTTCAGTCAAGAGGTAGAAAATCTGAAGTGAAGCATGGTTGGATATGAAGAGAAGGTACATAATACAAAAGTCAGAGACTAGAGAAATATGTGAAATGTGACAGCATTGCCCTTCCCTTATAAGTGTCTAGACGTAAGTATTTCTCTCTGCTTTTTGTGAGGCTTGCTTTTAAAGCAGGCAAGGCAATTTCAGTGGCTCTTACATTTATTTATTTATTTATCCATTGTACTAAAATGGAGGATAGCTAAATCAAAGAGTTTGTGTACAAAAGTAAAAAAAAAACATGCTTCATACAAGAACATGGACAGAAGGTAGTAAAGGAAATCTGACATCAGTGAAATTATTGTTTTAACTGAAAACTAGTTATTGGAATACTTGCTTTGTGATTTAAATGTAAGGCCTTCTAATCTGCTGCCTTCAGACTCACATGATCAATACTCATTCACTGAAAATATGTTCCAGGGAGACAAATGAAAGAAAGTTTTGAAATACAGGTAATCAGACTGAGTTATGGAAACAAGGAGAGGTGACAGTGATTTATGTTTCACTATTTTAAGAAGGAGAATTACAATTTTATAAATCCCATATAAACCCAGGCATTTTTAAATATCTTGAACTGAGTATAAGTCTATCCTATGCCTTTGTCATCCTGTCATCTAACAATGACTGAAAATCTTCCATTTACATCTGTCTGACTTCCCTTCTATTATATTAGACATAGAGAAGACTTTTTTTTTCTTTTTTTTCCATGTATGGTTTACTTGGGTCATTAATATGGATTCAAATACAGTAATGATGACTAGAAAACTGTGGGCACATCTACATGAGATGATACATCACCGTAGCAATGAGCTATGGTGACATAGCTTGTCACTACAGCAATGTAGCATCAGCAGGCACTAACTATGGCTGTGCAGTAGGGTTGGAAGTGACCCATGTGTATGTGGGTACTGTGCAGTCATTTAGTGCTTGCACAGTGGGGCTCACATGTAGACACATCCTATGTATATATAAAGATACCCAGTATACAGTTTATTTTTTTGCAAATACCTCATGTCTACACTGGAACATGTCAAGATAGTTCCTCGAATGATATATCCTTTTACCTGCTAATATCTCCTGATTGAAAATCACACCATACCCAAGGAAGTTAGTCAAATGAGATCATTTGGTACCCTGAATAAAAGGCCTGCTTTACTTCCATTGTGGGGGCAGGGAAAAAACTCCATGACATTTATCAAGGGGAAAGATGCTGCAAAAAGCTAGTTAGTGGGCGTGTCTATGCATGCAATGCTCTGGGGTGGGTTTACTCTACAGTAAACCCACCACAGGCAGGCATATATAAATGCAGGGATGCAGGACCTGCTCCTGGCAGCAGTCTGCTCCTGCCTCCTCTGGCCCTGCTCTAGGCTCCTCCTGGGTAGTAGCCCATACACTGGCAGGGAGCATGGGGCCAGGAGACAGCTGTCTCCTCGCAGAGCTTGGGAGATTGCTCCCTGCCCCTGGGGGGCTGTCTGCTGCTAGGGTGGGCTCTGCCACTGAAACCCAGGTGGGGACAGTGATCCCCTGCCCCAGCAGCAGGGAGCTCCTGGCTTCGGCTCCCCAATCAGGGCAAGAGACTTGGAAAGAGCTTCAGAGGAGGGGCAGATTCCAACCTCCTGCCCTGATCCACTGGTGGGGCAGCTAGCAGCAAGTCCCCAGCTGGGTGCCTCAGTCTCCTGACTTGGATAGTTCCCAGCCCCTGCTCCATGACCACAATCATGATAACAGAGCGGGGGCTGGGAGCTCCCTGCTGCAGGGGGCATGGTCTCTACCCAGGCTCCAGCGGTCCAGCAGCAGGCAGCTCCCAAGGGCAGGAAGCAATCTCCCACCCCCTGCTGCCCAGCTGACTGGGAGCAAGTTTCCTCCTGGTTGGCCATTGACACATGCCAGGCTTGTCTGCATATGAATTTAAGCGGGCTTAAATTTAGTGCACATTTAATCCACGTTGTTTCAACAGATTTTGGCAGGTGTCTATACATGGTGGGATTTGAGACTATTTTTAATCCCAGGTCACTTTAGCTCTGCCTGTTTCAGGTTATTCAAGACTGAATCCCCAGGTGGCCCATCTGACCTGAGACAGAATTCTAGTGATTACTGCTGTGAATCTGTTACCATCCATCTACTGACTGCATGGTTGTTATGATCATTACAAGCTTGCCGAAACATAGGGGAAAATAGCCCAGTGGGAGGGGGCAACTTGGACTGGAAGCAACAGGATAGAGGAAACTTTTATTAAGGTGGCTTTAAGAAGGAAATGATGGCCCAGGTGAGCCATAATTACCTTGAAGCTCACTTCAGACCCTTTAGGTCCCCCCACCCTTCAGGGTCATTGTAAATAGTCTAAATTGGGTCTGCTTACCACCTGTCTCTCATCATAACATGTTCCTGTTCCTACAATGTGAGAATCTTTCCATTTCTTTAGTGTGCTACTTAGGTATGTTTAATAAGGGAAAAAAAGCAATAGGGTAGGCAAGATTATCAAGTCTTCAGTAGTCATATGTATCAAGAATACTTGGATAGAAGAAAACTGATGTAATATTTCAGTTGTCCTTATACACAATGGCTCAGGATAAAGGCATTATAGCCAGGGCACCTCTATTTTCTCTCCATTCCCAGCTATCCACCTGGGAATATACAGCTCAATAAGTTATCCCCAACAAACTCCAAGAATCAAGGAATGATTTGGGGAGTAGCAGCAGCCTATCACTTATGATCTTTCAATGGGAAGGAGTGATTCCTACCTTCAGGGCTGCGAATCTGAAGTAGAAGTTTTCACCTAAGCTTTGGAAAGATATTCTGTTTTCAGTGGGCATGTCTACGGATTCATTAATGCACAATGGCTATTGCACATTCAATTTTGTACTTGTATAATCAAATACTAAATAAATGCACTGTAAGTGGAGTTATGGCACAGTAGCACCAGCAAATTTCTTTTTAGTGACACTACTGTGCTGTAGGGATGTGCGAAGCAGGCCCTATTCAATTTGGATTTGGATTTGGCCCGAATCAGGGAAAGTCATTTGATTCGTTGATTCAGATCACTCTCCCTGATTTGATTCAGCTGAATCCGAATCTGAAGATTCAGTGATGATTTGGAGAGTCAGCGATTCGGACATAGACAGGCTTTATATGTTTTTTTCTACATTCCATGAGGTACCAGGCATGGCTCATGAATGCTGCAATGGTGGGTCTGATGGAGCATCCCACAGGAGTGCGGGGGATCCCTCCACATGCTCAGCAGTGAACCCAGAAGTGGACTGAAAATACTTCTAGTCCACCTCCAGGTCCGCCAGGGAGGGTGCTAGGGGGCCCCTCCAAGCCTCCCTGGCTCAGCAGTTGCCCATTGGGGGACCCCAGGTGCCCCCCCAGACCCAGGAGGCACCCATCACAGAGCCAGAGGTGTGCAGGGGGGGCCCCCAGCGTGCTTCCCAGTGGACGCGGAAGTGGACCAGAAGTGCTTCTGGTCCACTTCTGGGTCTGCTGTCAAGTGCACTGGGGAGCCCCCCTTCACTTCTGTGGGACACTCCATGCACCCCAGTATCACAGCATTCATGAGCTGCCAGGTACCTAGAGGTATGTAGAAAAAACATTTAAAGTTGTGTCTATGTCCGAATTTCTGAATCTTTCCAAATCAATTCAAGAAGTTCTGATTTGATTCAGAGAGATCAAAGGGTCCTCTTATTTGATTTGGATGTGGAGATTTGGCCAAATCTCCACCAAATCACATCAGGGACCAAAGCTTTGCACAGCCCTACTGTGCAATAGCCTAATAGTACTGTGCAGTCACATATTATCACTGCCCATGCTGTGATGCTCAACTATGCAGTAGTAGGCTTCTGTGCAGTTAGCATCTCATGTAGACAGGCCAGTGTTTCCTGTCAGCTACTTTAGATGAATATCTGCATCCCAGATAATGCTGCAATATAAATTAAAATATTGAACCAAATTTAGATGATGCCTAGAATTACAGAGCTGGAAAGGCATCATAAAGCTACTTTTTTCTGCCTTTTCTGAACTGAGTGTCTTGAATTAGCAGATCTCAGATGGGCGAATATTGGGAAGCTGAAGTAAGTTTATATGGGAAAATTCAAAATATTGCATACCCATACATTACTAAAATTAAACAATTTGCAATCATACCATAGACTGAAATTGTTTTGGATAACATATCTGAATAATTTAGAATTATGAATAAATTTATCAAAATCATGGTCTATTACTAAATGATTTATCAATAGAAAATGGATTAAACCTCATTATTATTTCTGTGAATAATTCAACCAGCTCTAGCAATAATGTCTGCTTCCTATTTCTGAAACTTTCAGATCATCTCTTAATACTTTTGGTAAAAACCGTGCTTTGTACTCCAGGGCTAGGGGCAAGAAATTACACATAAACCAGTATAAGTGATCAGAAACCAGTTCAAATCTGTAACAAAGTATAAGTTCAGTGCACATAAACCACTTACAAAATGGCCAAAACCAGTTTAAGGTAAACCTGGATGTGTGTAGTATCAGACTTAACTGATTTAGGTTAAATCGGTTTATTGAACTTCTGGCCCAGATCCCCTCAAGATTCAAGTTATCTCACAGTCCCCCAACATCCCAGGGTGCTTTACACTGCCTACAAAAACCCCTCTCCCCTTCCTCCTCACAGGATGGTGGACTAGCCTTGGCCCAAACTGTCTGCTTCAGTGGAGTGGAGAAATGTGCTCTAGTGCCCTGCAGCTTTTGACCTGGGCCACTGCAGGCATGTAGCTGCATTTCTGAAATCAAGAGTGAATGTGTGTTCACTTGTTTATTGGTTCTATCTGTTCAGCTTAAACTAACCTACAATGATTGAATTAATTCAGCCACAGGCTTTTTGACTGTCTGTACTTAGCCCAGTTAAAGACAACTATGCACTTAATAGAACTAGTGCAATGTTATTGTGTATAGCAATAAGAATATAAAGAACATAGTAGGAGAGACCTATAACTCAGATGGAGTTGAAGATTCTAACCCAGTAGATGAACCATGTGATTCTACATTAATGGAACCACAGAGCTTGTCCCTCCCTATATAATGATAGTCAGTGGCCAAGTCTACACTAGAGGGATGCTAACTGTGTTCATTACTACTGTGCAGTATCATCATGGGGCACAAAGAGTGATGGGACACTACTGTGCAATAGTAATAGGCTACTGTACAGTCAGCATCACCAAAAAGCCATTTGGGGACACTACTGTGCAGTAATATTGATTACTGCACAGTCATTTAGTACTTGCGTATGCAAGTACTAACTGACTGCACAGTAACAACTGTGCAGTCAGCATCTCATGTAGATGCAGCCATTGTGTGCCAATTCCCAGGAATGAAGCACCTGATTTACGGAGACCCCAGCACTGCTTTCATTGTCAGGGGGCATGTCTATACATGCATTTACTCTGGACAAAGTTTACTCTGGTGTAAGTGTTTCTGGGCAGGCGTCTACACATGCGGGGATTAGGGAGACGATTTGCACCCAGTTTCCTGCAGCTCTGCAATGGGCCTCTTCCACCACCAGAGGATGCTCAAGGCTCTGGCTGCAGCTTCCAGCACCTGGCTGCCATCTTCAAAAGCCACCTCCACTCTGCTCTCTGGCCAGCCCCTTCCTTGCTCAGGAGCAGTGTGCCAAGCACAGAGGCAGCACACAGCAGCTCTCTCCTTGCCCACTCTGCCTCCCCAAGCCATGGATGCTTCTGTCCATAGCAGTGATGACCAGCACTCCAGGCTCATGCTGGCAGCAGCAGGCCCCACCCGCCTAAATGCCAGGAGAGCCACGCACCTGCAAGCAGGGCCTGGGACACGGGGTGCTGGAGTCCCTGACCAACCATGTCCTCCAGCACTCCCCACTCTAGCTCACTTACACTACTTCCTATGAACTTGCAACCCCAGCTGCCAACCCCCTGCACCACACTCACTGAAGACGCATCATAAGACCAAGTCTTTATTTCCTTCATATCAAATAGACCTCCTCTCCCCCTCCTCAACAAAAAAATACTTTCCACCACCCACCCCGCCCACCAATTAAAAAACCCCCCTCTTCTCTGTGGAAACTATTTACAAAGTGATTTTTGTGGTGTCCCAGAATGGAGGGCCATGGGGTTGGAGGAGGCAGAGCCTGAGGGAAGGTGGCCAGTACCCCAGATTTTGGCCATTCCCCTGTGGGTGTGGATTCTGCAGTGAGTGTGGTGGGTGAGGATCTCACCCATGGGTGACACTTCAGCTTCATCCCTGCTGCCAAATGTGGCCTCTCTCCTACATCCAGCTGCAGTACCTTCAGAGCCATGAGACAGAAGCTTGTTGTGAGAGCTTGCAACATTTCAGAGATAAGATTCTCTGTTCCAAGGGCCCTGAGCTGCCTAGCCTCAGATCAAGGGTCAGCTGTTCACAGCCCCGCATCCCCGTACATTCCCCAGAAGCTGGCAGGTCACTGGGTGCTAGTCACAGTCAGCCTGCCTCTCCTGCCCCTTTCACAAGTAGGCATAGGCCAGGCTCCTGGCAGCACCTGCTGCCATGGCTCCAGACCCTGCTGCCCCACTCCCCCACTGCAGGCCAACTATTCTGCTGTGCTGCAACCCAACCCACAGTGCCCAGGCTCAGGGGGCATGGGGCTCCCAGACATCTGAAATGAGGAGCTGCCTGCACCCCCACCATCTCTACTGAGAGCCTCTCCAGGGAGGTAACCCAGAGCCAGCCCCTCACTATGCTACCACTGCATCCCAGATGTGACCCTGCTGTGCATGTCCTGGGTGGTGCATGGTGAGCTGTTTGCATGGGCCCGGGGGTGCCCAACACACAATGCTGTTGCTGATCCTTCTGGTGCCCCTGGTATGGGACTGTAACAAGGTGTTAAGATAGAAACCCTGTTACTTGGGGAGTAGTTTGGGGACATGGGTAGCCAAAGGGGATGGGGTCATGAAAAATAGAAGGTTGACAGACAATTGAGCCCAGCTGATGAGGATCAGCACACTGGGTGGAGATAAGGGAAATGAAAGTGGCTACAATGCTTAAAAAGGCAGGAGGTGAGGGACAGAACCTTGCCCTCTGGGCACTTGGAGACAGAGAAGAATACACAGTGGATGACACATAGAGCAGGAGCATGTAGCCCAAGGGACTACTTGCCAATGGTTAACCAGTGAGAAGTTTGGTACCTATCTGAGGGGTCACAGGCAATGAGGGCAGCTGAAGATAGGCCCAGAAAGCCTGGTGGACAAACCCTGGAAAAGGGAAAGAGGGGGAGGAAGACATGAAAGGCTCAGCAGGGCAGTAAAGAAACTTCTCCTTTGCTAAAAAGGAATAAGCACAGCCAATAAAGACTTGGTAACCAGCACTCAATAAATGTTACACCTTCTTAAACTACTATCTGGGTGGTCAATGGTATCTTGCCTCATTCAGGGAGTAACTCATCATTTCTCCCATCTCAGGAAATCTCTTGAGTGAGGCCAAAGAGACACATTCACCCTCCCACAGGAACCTTGAGTTATGACAGTGCAGGGGGCAAGCCCAGGCTGCCCCACAACATCTGTCACTTCCTTCAGGGCTACCTATGGGTGTGCTACATGTCCCCCCACCTCGGTGCTGAGGAGGACATCACTGCTGGCATCAACACATTCCTCAGCATGTGAGAGGCACATGGGCACCTAGCTGTAGGCTCACGTGTTGCTCAATAAAGTTTGGCACTGTGTCCCACCTCTCTGCAAGCTGTGATGGGGAACCTGGGGCCAGGGAAGTGTGGACAGACTGGGCGGGGGAGGCACTGTCTGGGGGGAAGGCCCTACCTCCAGTGCAGAGCTTACCACATGGCCAGGGCTGGCAAGGCTGGCAGCTCATTGTGGTCCTCCCGGTCAGTGATGGCGTGTGGCTGCACCCAGTGTCCTCAGCCCATGAGGTAAGCCTTGCAGGTACGTGGCTGGGGGCCCCCAAGGGAGGAGCTGGCACTGCTGGTGACTGGCAGTGTCATGACCAGCTGCATCTTGTGTCTGGCCCTTGGGTTGAGCTCTACATGACTGAAGAAGTCTACTGGCCAACAAGAGGCAAAATGCTGCTCGACATGGTACTGGCAACCAGGGACGACCTAAGCAGTGACCTAACGATCAAAGGGAAGCTGGGTGACAGTGACCATGAGCTGATCACCTTCACCATCCACCGAAAAGCTGTGAAGTCAGTCAGCAGTACAGAGGTCCTTGACTTCAGCAGGACTGATTTTGACAAGCTCATGAGACATGTCGGTGAGGCCCTAAGGGACCATGACCCCAAGGAGAGGGGAGTCCAGGAAGAGTGGTTGTTCCTCAAGGGAGCAATCCTAGATGCACAAGCTAAGGCTATTCCATCTCAGAGGAAAGGCAGCAAGAGGGAACAGCAGCCCCCTTGGCTCAACAAGGAACTAGCGGACCCCCTGTGTCTAAAAAGACAGACCTACAAAGGATGGAGGACAGGATCCACCCCAAGGAGGAATATACTGCACTGATCTGGACCTGCACTGCACTTTTCCGGAGCGAAACAGGAAAGCCAAGGCTGCGATGGAACTCCAACTGGCTACAAGCATCAAGGACAATAAAAAGTCCTTTTTTAGATATGTGGGGAGCCAGAGGAAAAGCAAGGGCAACGTTGGACTCCTGCTAAACCAGATGGAAGAACTGATGACTGACCCACAGGGAAAAGCCAACTTACTAAATGAGTACTTTGGGTTGGTCTTGCATAAATCCCATGGAATGCACCTGCCCATTATGGGAAAGGGATTCATAGATTCATAGATTCATAGATTCATAGATTAAGGGTCGGAAGGGACCTAGTAGATCTTCTAGCCCGACCCCCCGCCAGGGCGGGAGAACAACAAAAAAACCCCAAAAAGAGAAATGGGACTCAAACGAGTCCAGCCAGGTAGGCATCCAGCCTCTTCTTAAAGACCCCCAGGGTAGGGGCCAGCACCACTTCCCTTGGAAGTTGGTTCCAGCTCCTAGCCGCCCTAACCATGAAGTAGTTTTTGCGGATGTCCAATCTATACCTCCTCTCCATCAGCTTGTGCCCATTACTCCTTGTTATGCCAGCGGGCGCTAGGGGAAACAGCGTCTCCCCCAAACCCTTCTGGTCCCCCCTAGTGAGTCTATAGACAGTCACCAGGTCCCCCCTCAGCCTTCTCTTGTGGAGGCTGAATAGGTTCAGGTCCCGCAGTCTCTCACTGTAGGGTCTGCCCTGTTGTCCCCGGATCATGCGGGTGGCCCTCCTCTGGACCCTCTCCATGTTGTCCACATCCCTCTTGAAATGGGGCGCACAGAACTGGACACAATACTCCAGCTGTGGCCTGACCAGCGTCGCGTAGAGGGGGAGGATCACCTCCTTGGCTCTACTCGAGATGCACCTGTGGATGCACGACAAGGTCCGGTTAGCCCTGCCAACCATGACCTCGCATTGTCGGCCCATGTTCATCTTGGAGTCAATAATGACTCCAAGATCCCTTTCTGCCTCCGTGCTCTCGAGTACGGATGCTTGAGTGAGGGTGATTCCTTGCCCTCCATCAATGCTTATCTTGTAAAGGAACACCTTGAGAGTCTAGACACCTTTAAGTCAGCCAGCCCTGACAATTTACACACCAGAGTACTCAAGGAGCTGGCCTGCATCATAGCTCAGTTCCTGGCATGCATCTTCGAGAGCTCCTGGTGCTCTGGTGAAGTGCCCAACGATTGGAAGAAAGCCAATGTGGTGCCTATCTTCAAGAAAGGGAGGCAAGTGGATCCAGAAAACTACAGGCCCATGAGCCTGACTTTTATCCCATGAAATGTCTTAGAAAAGATTATTAAAAGGCCATTCTTAATGGACTGGCTGATGGCAACACCCTGAGGATAGCCATCATGGGTTTGTTGTAGGTAGGTCATTTCATAGTTTCATAGTTTGTAGGGTTGGAAGAGACCTGAGCAGAT
>NW_017729026.1:36635878-36637089 GCF_001723915.1 Gavialis gangeticus
GAGATGCATCTGTGGATGCATGACAAGGTACGGTTGGCCTTCCTGGGTGCATCCCCACACTGCCGGCCCATGTTCATCTTGGCATCAATGATGAGCCCAAGATCCTTTTCTGCCTCTGTAGTGATGAGAAGGGAGTTCCCCAGCATGTAGGTATGGTACTGGTTGTTCCTTCCCAGGTGCATCACCTTGCACTTGTCTGTGTTGAATCCCATCCTATTCTCATCCGCCCACCCCTGTAACCTGCCTAGGTCTAATTGCAGCCTATTCCTCCCTTCTAGCATGCCCACATCGCCCCACATCTTAGTGTCATCAGAAAAATGGAACAGGGTGCTTTTTACTCCCTTGTCCTAGTCACTGATGAAGATGTTGAACAGTGCAGGCCTGAGGACCGAGCCCTGTGGAACCCCACTGCCCACATCCCTCCAAGCTGAAAATGACCCATCCACCACCACTCTCTGGGTGCAGCCCTCCAGCCAGTTGGTGACCCATTTGACTGTGTGGGTGTCAACACCACAGTCCTTCAGTTTCTTAATGAGAACAGGGTGAGAGACAGTGTCGAAGGCCTTCCAAAAGTCCAGGAAGACTATGTCCACTGCTACCCCTGCATCTAAGGATTTGGTGATCTGGTTGTAGAAGGCCACCAGGTTGGTCTGACAGGACATGCCACTAATGGACCCATGTTGGTTGCCTCTAAGCTTAATCTCCCCTGCTGACCCCTCGTGGATATGCGCCAGAATAATGTTCTCAAAAAGTTTGCCCAGGATCAAGGTAAGACTAACTGGCCTATAGAATCATAAAATCATAGAATCAATGAGTCAGAAGGGACCTAGACAGATCATTGAGTCCGACCCCCTGCCCCCTGCCATGAGCAGGAAGGAGCACTGGGGGTGGCAGGGGTCATAAGACCCCAGCCAGGCGCCTATCCAGTCTCCTCTTGAAGATCTCCAGGGAAGGTGAGAGCACCAACGCTCTGGAAAGCCTATTCCAGGTTCTGGCCACCCTTACCGTGAAGTAGTTCTTCCTAATAACTAACCTAAATCTATCCTCCCTCAGCTGGTGGCCATTGTTCCTGGTGACTCCAAGGGGGGCCCTGGTGAACAGACTTTCCCTGAGTCCCTGCTGGTGGCCCCTGATAAGGTTGCAGGCAGCCACAAGATCCCCCCCAGTCTCCTCTTGCAGAGACTGAAGAGATTGAGGTCCCTCAGCCTCTC
>NW_017729026.1:36637606-36655263 GCF_001723915.1 Gavialis gangeticus
ATTAAATATGTTGGCTTTGTCATCTGGTTTGATAACTAAATTTCCTAGTGAGTCCTGCAGGGGCCACACATTACCTGGAAACTTCTTTTTGCTCCCTATGTATTTAAAAAAGGACTTCTTGTTGTCTTTGATCTGGGAAGCGAGTCCCAGTTCCATCTTTGCCTTTGCCTTCCTGACTTCCCCCCTGCATCCCCGAGCAACTGCAGGATAGTCCTCCCTGGTGATGGCCCCTCCCTTCCATTGGGTGTACGCATCCCTTTTTGCTAGGAGACATTCCCAGATGCTTTTGGTGAGCCATGGGGGCTTATGTGCCCTCCTGCTCCCTTTGATCTGTGTTGGGATTACCTCCCTTTGGGCTTGGAGAATCGTCTCCATAGGGAGTGACCACTGTTCTTGAACACCTGGCTCCCCTCCCCTCTGGGACCTCAGTGCTTCCTGGACTATTCTCCTTAGCTCATTGAAGTCTGCCCTCCTGAAATCTAGGGCTGGTGCCTTGCTACAGGCCTTTGCCACCTTGCGCTGGATGGTGAATTCCAGCAGGCGATGATCACTCCCCCTCACCAGGTCATCACCCGTGGCCAGCACCAGGTCCACCAAGGCGTCTCCCCTGCTGGGTCATGCTTACCAATCTCATTCCCTTTATGACCAGGTGACCTATCACCTGGACAAAGGGGAAGAGATGGATATCATATATCTTGACTTCAAAAAAGGCTTTGATCTGGTATCACTTGATCACCTCTAGGCAAAACTGGCCAACTGCGGCCCTGGGTCCACCACGATCTGCTGGCTGGGGAATTGGCTCTGTGGTCAGACCCAGAGGGTGGTGGTTGACAGAAGTCAATCATCATGGTACCCTGTGACCAGTGGGGTCCCACAAGGCTCTGTTGTTGGGCCTATATTGTTCAACTTCTTAATTAATGATGTGGACATTAGAGTCAGAAGCAGACTGGCCAAGTTCACCAATGATACCAAACTTTGGGGTAAAGCATCCACACCTGAGGACAGGGTGGTAATCCAGGCTGACCCTGACAGCCTCAGGAAATGGGCAGATGAGAACCTGATGGTGTTTAACACTGAAAAATGCAAGGTTCTCCACCTTGGGAGGAAAAATCTGCAGCATGTTTATAGGCTCAGCAGTGCTATGCTGACTAGCACTACAGATGAGAGGGACTTGGGTGTCAGGATTGACCACAAGATGAACATGAGCCTTCAATGTGATGCTGCAGCTAGTAAAGTGAGCAAAACCCTCGCTTGCATCCATAGATGCTTCTCAAGCAAAACCCAGGACATCATTCTCCTATGTACTCGGCCTTGGTGAGGCCACAGCTGGAGTACTGTGTCCAGTTTTGGGCTCCACAATTCAAAAAGGATGTGAAGAAGCTTAAGAAAGTGCAGAGGAGATCCATGCACATGATCATAGGTGAGAAAAACAGACCTTATGATGAGAGGCTGAGAGCTATGTGACTGTTCAGCCCAGAAAAGCGCAGGCTCAGAGACAATCTGATGGTCCCTTATAAATGTATAAGGCGTGTTCACCAGGATCTGGGGGAACGTTTGTTCACCAGAGCACCCCAAGGGATGAGGAGGTTGAACAGTTATAAACTCCTGCAAGACAAAGTCAGGCTGGACATAAGGAAAAACTTCTTTACTGTCTGAGTTCCCAAGGTCTGGAATAGCCTGCCACCAGAGGTGGTTCAAGCACCTACTTTGAACGCCTTCAAGAGAAACCTGGATGTTTTTCTTGCTGGGATAGTATGACCCCAGCTGACTTCTGCCCCTGGGGCAAAGGGCTGGATTTGATGATCTTCCAAGGTCCCTTCCAGCCCTAATGTCTATGAAATCTATGAAATCTATGAAATCTGGTGAGGCCGGCTCTGGCTAGGGCTCCCTGAGAAGCTGGTGGAAACTGCAGCTGGGGATCTGGGTGGGATAGGATGTTGCTCACTGTAGGGTTCCTTCTCCTGTGAAATGTCACCAGAGGGACTAGGGTGGGGGCTCAAGGAGGTCATCTGTACTCTTAAAGATAGCATGACTGTAGCCTGGGTCCCAGGGTGAAAGAATGTTAGTCAGTTGCCGTATAAAGAGCATGGACTTACTGGCACAGTTGAACCTACAATTGTGGTTTGTTACAGTGACCCACTATACCCACAAGTCCTTGACCTTTATGTGGCACTGCTGTGCCAAGCAGTTGTGCCTGTGATCCTGTATCTGGACTGACAGGGCCTCATAAATATGGTCATTGGAGCACCCATCCCACTTAAACTGGTACAGAACTTTTGCTTTGCACCGCAGTGCCACAATGTCTCCAGTTTCCTCCTGGATCCAGTTGGGGCCCTGGGTGGAGGGCATGGGGGGGGGAGGGGGAAGACATGTGTAGTCACAGGCTTTGGTGAGGAGGAGGATGCCATGCTGGGTCCCATGCCAGCTCTCTGGGCCCCTGCATGGCTGTCCCTATGTTGCCAGTCCTGAGCAGCCACCAGCAATTTCCAGTGCATATTGCAGCCAGAGACTAGCAGCTGTACAACAGAGGCAATGCCCCACAGCACCTGCAGGTGCAGGGCCAGCTGCCGGGGTGTGTTGCAGGCAGGTTGTGTAGTCTCTGCTGCCCAGACACTGCCTGCAGGCAGTCTTTGTGTTCTGACAGGCCTGGCCAGAGGCTGCAGCAGCCTGCAGCAGCCTGCAGCACCCTTCAGCACCCTCCTGGCCCCAGTGGCACTAATCTGGCCACCAAGCAGTGCCAAGTAGCAATGCTGGAGTGCTGACAGGCCTGCACATGTAGCCTGTGGCCTGCCCAGGGGGACACACAGGGCCTGCAGTGTCCTCAGTCTCCCTGTTGAGTGTGCCCCAGGGCTCAAAATGTCTGTAGGCTTATATAGCCTTTAGACAAGAGCTACATTAGAGGCAGCCCAGCCCTGTGCCAGGAGAGTCTTCTTACCTTCTGCTCTAGGGATGCCCTCAGGTCAGCCCCCTAGTGGCTGGCCAGACCTAGGAGCAAACTTGTTGCCTGGTTTTGTCTATACATGTGCTATTGTGAGTTAACTAATCCCATTTAAATTTGCTACTAGTAAATTTAAGTAGGATTAAGGGTTTTTCTGTGCAGTCAGCATGCACATATGTAGATGTGCACACTTACTGAGCAGTAAACTACACTAATGCAAAGTACTGTGTCCCATGTAGATGTGCTCATTGTCATCAATTTGCTTTTGGTATATATTCATGGCCCCTTCATGGTGAATACACTGCCTCATGTCTAGGATTTGGCATGGAATGAGTTGGAGGGAGTGGATGGCATCCCTTCTCAGTGGGCATTCCATTGCAATGCATAGTCTTTATTATCTTGCTCTGCTGTCTGCACATGTGCAAAGACATCTAAAATCTGTATGTCATTCTTATTGCTTCACTGCCTTCTGTGGAGGAAAAAAAAAAGCAAATCCTTCAATATAAGCATTTGGATTGCAGCTATTTTTCTAAATTCCAGAGAACCGTGAAATTAAATTGAGATGCCATGTGATTAATTGATTTGGTATTGTTTCTGATGAGTAATTATGTCCCATAATGGTTTGTCTATATGAGTAATAATTGTCATTTTATATCAGATCTAATAGGATTAAGTGTGAAAGTATTATAGTCTATGTTTTTTTTTAAATGAACCAATAATTAAAAACAAAGACTCCGAGTTATGTCCTAATGTAAATGGATGCATTTACTATGATGTCATTGTTGTTGTCCCTACTTACAAAAGAACTAAATTTGGCCTTTTTTTTTTATAACTACATACAATTAAGATAAGCTTATTTTCAACCATATATTTTATATTTTTCAAAATACCTTTTATTTTAAAAGAAAGCTTCTAATTAATGTTTCTCTATATGAGTGGTAGCCTGTTGATGCTACAGTTCATATTTAGATGGCCTTTTCTTTATAAGTCCTCACTACCTTTAATGCTAATTTTGAATAGTAAAGCTATTTGTTAAAAGAAATATGACATTTCAGATCCCTGCTTAAACCATAACTTGAGAAAGTTTCCTTCATCAGGGCTTGAGTAACTGAAATGCAAAATCTCATTTTGGAAAAGGGAAAGAGAGTGGGAAGGAAAGGAACATGGGGGTGCAGATCAGCATCTTGCAGCAAGGGAGGAATTATGGCTAGGGCTGGGACAGGGTCTGTGTCAAGTATTTCAGTCACTTGCAGACCTGTAGGACACTGCCTGCCTATCAACTAGGGTGGGACTATTTCTAATCGGAGATCTACACGCCCATGTTTCTTCTGCCATGACTTGATGTTAAAGGAGTTGGTTCAGTAAGTGTACGTGTACTCCCATTAGTAGTCTCACCCTCATGCTGTGAAGGTCCTACGTTCCTGAGGGCTCTGCCACCCCTACACCCTCGCCTGTTCCACTGAGTTCTGATCAGCCAGTTGGTCTTTCAACGTGACCTCGGTTCCAATCAAAAAAAAAAAAAGACAGGAAAACAAGAAAACAAAATAGGCGCTCCTGGCCTGGGTTATTGTACTGGCTGCTTTTAGCCAAGAGCAAACCAAATTAACTCTCGTGAGGTCAGTCCTTCTTTTCTGCCTCTTTCCGCTCTTTGGTGGCTCTCTCTGAGCCTCTTGTTGAGGTTGCCACGATTCTCTTTAGCACATTAGGTCCATCTGTGACACCATTTTTGGCTTGTGCCACTTTTATGTGCTTTATGGTACTGCAAAATCTAAAGTGCCCCTCTATTAGGGATATTACAGTACAAAACACTGCCAGGCTCCCCCAGCTTTGGCCTGGAAACAAACAGTTCTGAGCTCCGCGGGGTCAGTAGTCTTTGCTCTAAGTTCCCTATGTGGGGCTTACTATCTGCAAGAGTCTCCTACCAGCTGTCCACTTCGCTCTCAGGGTTTCATGCAGCGTGTGTCAGCTCGCTCGCTCGCTCCTGCTCCTGCTCCTGCTCCTGCTCCTTCTGGTTCTATGCTCCCCACTCTTGCCTGTTCTGGGCTCTTATGTATACCCTGCCCCTCCCCTCCAGAAACACCTGGGTAAGGGAGATTTCTGCCGGGCTCTGTGGCGCTGTGGACCTGGGGTCGCTGAGCCTTTGTTTAGCCCTTGTGCTTTGGAGCCCTGTGACTCTTTCTCTTTCTCACAGGCTGGGGCAAGCTTCCAAGCCAGGACAAGAGGGGCATGGGACTCGGGGAGGAGGTGGGGTGGCTCCCACCTCTGCACGTCACTGGTCCGGGAGGACACGGGGCATGTGCCCCCGGATCTATGTGAGGCGTGAGGGGCTAGGGCTGCACCGCTTTGTGTTCTGGGTGGGCATGGTGGCATTGGGAGCTGGGGCTATGCCCTGCCACCACTCACCCAGCCAGGGGGGCAGGGCACGGGACTCAGGGGTAGCTTGCTCCAGGAAGGTGTGGTGATGTTGAGAGCTGGGGCTTTGCTGCTCACCCAGCTGGGGCAGGGCATGAGACAGAGCCATTGTGCTGCCTTGGACAAGCGGTGTGCAGTGGCGGGAATTGCCTGCCCCTCCCTGCACCTCCCAGATGAGCTGTGACTTCACCCTGTCCTGACCCAGCTGGGCAAGCAGTGGCAGTGTCAGGGCAGAGCCCCTGCTCCCAGAACCTTCCTCCTGGAGCACAGCTCCAGCCCCAATGGCCCCGCACAGATCCGGGGGTACCTCCCCTACCCTCCATGCCCTCCCAGATCGACAGCACACATCAGCAGGAGCTGCTCCACTCCCCCTCCACCCCAGCTGGGTAGCTTGCTCAAGCCCTGGTCCCAGCCCCAGCCACAATACCTCCCTTGCTGCAAGGGCATTGATCTGCACCCCTACCCCGCTTCCCTCCCAGCTCCCCCATACCACAACAGACTTACCAGCTGGACGCAGCTGTGTCAAACATCGTAAAGGTGAAACCCACATCAGAACCTTGAAACAGGGTGTCAAATTACAAATGTAAATGCCGTTCAGCATAACTCAAAGTCATAAGTTGAGAACGGCCTGTACACTGAGCCCTACTCTACTTGCAGATTCTTCAGTTGGAAGTTTGCAAGCTGTAATATCAATTTCCAAATGATTCTGAAAATTCTACAAAACCTACAGTCAGACTCAAGTGAAAGATACAGTTTTTAACAGTACATGTGTGTATATACCTAGATATAATATATGCTTATGACAGGTATATCTGGTCTGATAGCTGTGGATTATTACACATGTACATGTACACACACATACGCATGTGTGAAACTAAATATAATCTCTCATTATAATATTGGCATGTCAGACTGTGGCAAACCCCCCAGTTTTTCTTTTTTTTTATTTTTCTTTTTTTATTTAATGCATTCCCTCCCCTTCCCCAATCATTTCTGATTTTGTCTCTCCCTCTCTATTCCCTATAGATAAGTATAAGTGAGCTAAGACATAGGATAAGCTTCAGCATTTTATTTTGGTAGCAAGTTGTATTTGTTTTGTTTTTTCTCCTTCTTTATATTGTATAATTATTATGTTTATATTGATTTTTACTGTTCTATAGTTTTACTGGTGCTATATGATTTAGGCCTACATATGTAAGTTTGCATAAGTCATGTCAAGTTTCCATTTTGTTTGTTAAATCTCCATCCTGTCCCCAGGCCCAGTTGTGTAGCCTATGACTCGCACCTACCTCTCCTATGTAACTTGGCTCCTGAATGAATGGGGATGAATGAGGGTGCTTGAGAGACAACGGCAGTAGGTCTAAAAATAACTCCCTCTGAATGACCAAACCATCAAAACCAATACCTGGACCAGTGACCCAGCAATTGGAACAACTCTCAGCATTCAAGAAATAAAAGATGTGGCAACCCATCATTGTGCCAAGGCTGCACATGCTCAGTAAGAACACCTGGAGCCCTCTGGAACAGGACTGACATTGCCTGGACAGGTCCTCCGCATAGGAGATCATAGGTAGTCTGCCCCATAAAAAGGGGTAGTGAAGACTAACTCCTTGGGACGCCCTCTTTGTCTGGACCAGCACCATGCCACACCACCTATCCACCAAGAGCCCCTGCCAGCAACCCCCTCTGGACAACATCTGCCGGACAAAGACCCCTTTCCAGCCTGGATAGGTAGCTATCACCTCCACCCTCTCTTCAGCCAAGGACTTGGACTGTTTCTTTTCCCTACCTGGACTCCAACCCTTCCACTGAGTCTCCTTCCCCTGCTGCCATTATGAGTGCTTGTGTGTGTGTGAACCAATAACTTCATGGGGCTGTGTAGTGTGTTGTCTGTTTAATAAACCTATTATTTTGAAACCCTGAGTTGGGTTTTTGTCTCTTTCCTGGCTGTCTCCTCCTTGCCACTGGGCTTTTCTCCTTGCACCAGTGACCTCGACTAACCCTGAGACCACTTGATCTTAAGTAGCCCCAAGCCTCAGTTCCTCAACCAGCTTCTCTCTAATCCCGGTTCTGGCGACTTTTACTCCCTACACTTTAACCATCTCTCTTTCACCTAAACCTCCCCCCAAGTATCCCAGGTACCGCAAGCCCACACACATACATACCATACCATCCAAGTTAAGAACTCACTTATGTGTATGTGTAGGTGGGTTGTATGTGTGTGAACTGGTGAGTGTGTGTGTATATATATGTCATTGTGTGCATGATGTATGAATTAGTGATCTGTGTATGTTTACTGAGTGTGCAGGTATGGACAATTGAGTTTTGTTTAACTTTTGAGGTGTATAGTGTATGTGCTTGAATTGGTGATAGGTATGCATGTGCCTAGGCTGGTTTGGATGTGCATATGCCTGAATTGGTAGTGTGTGTGCGTGTATGCACCTACTTGACTTATGTGTTTGTATATGTGCAATTGTATAACACCCTCCTGTCTAACAATGCAATATTGAGATCCTGAGAGTTGGCCTGACCCCACAGGGCAACAAGACATATAGTTGGAACCCAATATCTAATGTTTTACTCCTTGGGCAATCCCCACATGCAGATGCATGTATTTCCAGGGGCAAAAAAGCAGTAGCACATATTTGTGCTGCTGATTTGTGCCCCAGGTCATGTCCCTACATCACTTTAGTGCACAACAAATACTCCCAAGTGGGGTAGGGAAGGCTGGGGCCAGCACCTATGCTGGCCCCAGAAGCTTTACCTCAGGTCCTCAGGACCTCCTGGGGCAGCAGCAGTGCCTATCCGGCAGCACATAGCCTGGACGGCAGCCAGAGCTAGGGTCTGGATGGACAGGCTCCATTTCTGGTGGTGCACACTGATGCTGTGTATGCCATGTGGCTTTTATATTTTTTTGATACTGTGCCATCCTTGTATCAAATTTTGGCACTGGGCTGAAAATTAGCAGTACAGAGCACAGTTTCACATTTACCACGTGTGATTTGTGGCACTACAAACAAGTTTGAGGTGCTGCAAACTATACATGCACACTCGTCTGCACACGGCCCTTGTGATTATGCTTACATCAATATAGAACTTGAATTGCTTTGCTGTCCACAGACTTTCTCCACAGAGAAATCCATTGTATTACAAGCTCACTAATGTTACCACAGAATGTGGCATTATTTCAAGGAGTATAAGTAATGTTTTCAAAGGCCGTACTGTACAGAATGACATAATTTTGCCTAAAATTTTGAAATGAGTTTGGTTAGACAGTATCCTGAATAATAGCTAGAGGTATCCATTATCATATACTGATATTTCAGGGTTTGTCTTAACCAGGAAGTGCATTTTTTTTTAATGTATTGATCTGGGCTGACTACTAAAATCCAGACCATTTAAATCACATAAGAGCTGAAAAAGGACAACAATCTCTGTCAAGAAGAGAACTTGTCTAGAACAAGGAGTCATTGGCATAAAGAACTCCTTTACCACCAACTTCTGTGATTTTTTTATGAGGCTAAGAGGGATCGGGATTTACCACACACACCAGCTGTTCCATAGTATATGTTTTTGTGTATGTTTTAACTCTGTGATATACAAAAACTAAAACGGGCAAATTTCCCCTTTCATTGATAACTAAGCTACCACAGTTTAGCTCCTACTTGCCCCTATAAAACAATGTGCCAGAGGAACTTCCGGCAGAAAATCAAACTCATGGTAGATATACCTCCTTTAGCCCCGAAGTAAATTAAATGTCCATACATTTAAATCTGACAAGTCTATTTAATTCACAATCTGAGATGTAACTGGACCTCCAAGTGTAACATGTATCTGCATAACATCATAACCAGTTCCAACTGCCTCAGGGAAAAGCCTCTTAAAGGTACAGTTCACAGCGTTTTTCAGCCAACATTATAATCGTATCATTTAATGCTCAACATTAAGGTAAGGTGGAATAGCAATTATTTCTAACTAGTGTATTAACTGAATTAATTGAACACTACTAGTTATTTCCTTAGGTGCTCTGCAATATCACAATAAACTTGTAGATCTCCCAAGGAGACATGAATACCACTATTGCCAGGCATCAGTAGTCTGCTAGTGCTGGTTGTGGCAGCATGTGCTGGGACTCAATTGTCTCAAACTGTTTTGGTTTTCCTCTGTATGAGACTTCTTCAGGCAAGTCAGGTAATTTAGTGTTCCATGTAAGTCTCCCTTCTAGGACCTGGAAAGGTGTTACTTGTTTCTTCATAATACATGTCTGTCATGATTCACAGTTTTATACTCTTGTAACACTGATGTTTTCTGTGACCATTGTTTCCCAGCATAAATATACACACTATTTGTGTTTTCCCTTTTCTGTCATTTTAGGCATCTGCAAGTATCCAGTGCTCCTGGCATCAGATTCAAACAATGCTTGCTTCCATTCATAGAGTCATAGAGAAGTAGGGCTGGCAGGGAACTCAAGAGATGCTGGCTGCCAGGAATAGTCCCCATTGTGCCGTGACTGGGAGTCATAGTCAGAGAGAAGTAGGGATGGGAGGGACCTCCACTGGTCATCTAGTCCAACCCCCTGCTGGAGGCAGGATCATCCCAATCTGAACCATACCATAAACTATAATCTAACCTCTACATTAGACTACTCTCAACCCTGACACAACATAGACCTAAGACCCTAACCTGCCACAGGTAAAGCAGGGAAAGCACAGCAGCCAATGTCCTGCTTCTATAAAATGTTCTCAATATATACTCAAGAGGTCCTGGAGAGAGGGTGACACTCCCCTGTTACAGAGGAAGGCAAAAAAACTCAACAGTTAAACTCATGATGCAGCTGCCTCCAGTCACTCGAGCCTCAGATGGCTGCTCGGTGGTGGCTTGTGGCTTGCCTCCCACACATAAGCAAGGAAGAAAAAACTCAGAGCCAGGGGGAGAGAAGGAAGGAACGGGCAATACTTACCAAGAAGAGTAGAGGGCTGCTACCTCAAGTGACACACATACCCAGAGGGAAACAAAAGGGACCCAGGGAGCCAACCCTATCTATTGTCTCTGGTAGACACAGAGAATCCACAGCAGCAGCGACTGAAGGAGCCTTACAGGCCACTGGAGCTCAGCACAGTGTAGCTCTGTGGTTCACTCGTTGAACTCAGTAACACAATTCCAGCTCTCGCTCAATCACTGACCCGTACAGTCCAACAACCACTTCCTTCACAAGATAGTCTCACACCCAGTTGCACCCTCAATCATACACACACACACACACACACACACAAACCCCTCAGTCACACCCAGACAAACACTTCCTGTCAATCAGAGGTTCCTTTTATATGGGTTGTGCACCCCATCCACTAGGGCTGTGCACACAACACTCTATTCCAGCCTCTGTGCAGATAGTCTTCACTCACTCTGCAGACCATGGGTCACACAAAGGTCATCAGCTGATCACATCAAACTGGTTGGTGACTAAGTGGAGAGTGCTGGGGATAGCCAGCTTCATGATAACAATGATCACATGCTTCTCCAGAGTGAAGGGTGGCCATATGCTGACCTCCTGCTGTGCAATGTGAGGGGCCAGCTGAGTGACAATGTCCATGAAGGTGGCCCAGTCCATACAACCCAGGTGTCCAGGATGATCTGCTTTCACCAGCTCCTACTGGTACCATGACCCCAGAACTGGTGCTTAATGGTGTGGTGGTAGTGTTAGAGCACCCCACTGTCCATGGTGTCATGGGTGTCCTCTCCCTTGTCAGACACATGAAAGCCAATGGCTCACTCCAGAACCCTTGGAGGGCTCAGGGTGCAATAGATGTTCATAGGATGTCCAGATGCTGGCTCAGAGACAGGAAGCCATCTCTCATGGTGGCCGGCTGCCAGATCATGTCCTAGTGGGCATATGTGATGTTCTACAGCTTCTGGTGAGTGTCACACAGGGCAACAAGCAGGCTACATTCCAGTTCTTGGGTTTCCCTTGATTGGGCACAGGCAGCTGTATGCCATGGCAGGGTGTGGGCAGGCCAGAACATGGAGGTACATGCAATTCATGATGAAGGGCACTTTATTTGGTGCTTTTCTGGAAGCCTAAGGTTAGGCAAGGGGGAAGGTCTTCAGTGATATGACAAGGGGTTGGGGCATGCTTGGCCCTGCCCACCAGCCAATCAGTCATGCTTCAGGAGCTCAGCTGTCGGCAGCTGTCTCTGGCAGCCCACAGAGCCCATGGGGCAGGCTAAGAGGCATGTAGGAGTGCCCCCAACCTGCAGGCCTCAGCCCTTGCAGACAGCCCCCCCATTCCCCACCCCCGACGGTAAATGTGTATACTGTTCACTACTAATCTAATCTATTCCATTTACAGAAAACTGCATAATTTAGATAGATTCTTCCTCAGGCTTTCTGAATGCCTGTATATGCCCCATGTCAACAAAGAAAGCCCATGTTTTATTTGTACCATCCTGAGTTTGAGGTCTTACTAGGTGCTCTAATATTTAATATGCAATATAAGGCACTTTAATATTTTGGCAAATTGTTCACCCACCCCATCAGACTTGGGATAAGGGTGCTTGACAGTTATATTTTGAAACCCATACTTTAGTGCAAACTCATTAAATTAAAGGTCACTAAATTGGGAGCCATTGTCAGACATTACTACATCTAACAAAAAAAGTTTTGATAATCACACTTGACTGACTAGAGAACCTTTCTAGAAAGGGTATACTATATGAAAACAGGTAATATGTAGGTCAAGTATATAGTGATCATTGTTCAATAAATATAGGCATAAGTGATTTAGAAGAATTTACAATACAATTATTCATGGAGCATCAGGAAACCGTTGCAGACCCCTTTTGCTGTCTCTGACTAACTAGCTTAACTGAGGGACTATCTCCCAATTCCCAACCTCTGAAGTCTAAGAGGAGCTTCCCCAAACCACATCAATCACCACAAAGTACACATTTTCTTTTTTTCTTCACCCAATATAAATAAATATACATGAACTTTTCTGCAGGGTTGGGGAGAGGACATCTTTCCTGAATTACCTTGAGGGATTAATTCTTCATTTTGTTTTGGGGTGTTTGTTTTTTTTTGGGGGGGAGGGGTTGGGGGGGAGGGGGTGTTGCATATATAGCATATCTTAAAAGATTGTTTAATGTCACTGTTCATGTGAAGCCAGTATAAAAAAATTGTGACCTGTCACTTAGATTTTTTTAATTCTGTTGTGAACCTTTTGAATATGTTATCCTTAATGCCTTAAGAATGACCATTTTGGTACAATTAAACACAATGCCATTTGGGATTAGAAGACTCTCTTAAATTGAAAAGAGTGGCCGAGAATCTGCTGCTCTAGTCTTGCCATGCTAATGCCCTCAATTACTTTCCATAGGAATTCATCCTTGGTAGTAGCTGTAACAATCCTAATCCACTTTTTGTCTCAGAGAGTAGCGATTTTTGTTTTTGGTTCTGATAATGACTGTGACATCAAATATACTTTTGTCAAAGCGTTGATGCAAACACAAATCTCTCTTGGGTTTGAAGTCAGTTTGCAAATTAGATATTTATAGCCAAATTCTCTGTATTCTTGGCAGGAAGAGTCATCAAGCCTAGTAAGGCATTTTCAGTAAATGATGTTACCTGTTTCAACTAACAGATCTCTATTTAAAAACAAACAAACAAACAAACAAAGCAAAACAAAACCAAAAAAATTGCTTAATTTTTTTAACTGAAGGTAAAGTTCTTCCTGTTTGAGCATATTAATACTCCATTTCTACTACTGCTTATACTGCATAAGCCTCTGGTCTCCTGTTTTTTTTCCCAGAAATCACTCAAATCTAATAAATTTGATACAGGTCAGGATACAATCAGTCTCTGAGTTGTAAGTGATCACCACTGTAAAACATGAGGCTAAGCATTTTCAACTGCCTCATTCTAGACCTTCTTTTAAGTACAATTTCTGCTGTCCAGCCTCCAAAGTAGCACATTTATTAGGAGTAGGAGGGCATGTACTGGGAAAAGGGATGGGGTGTGGAATGCTTCTCAACTGCTTTCACTCTTTCAATGTGGAAACAGGTCTTTGCTGTCAGGGCCACATCTACACATGCAAATAATCTCAGAGCAGTTTAGTTTTGAGTAAATTAATCTAGAGTGGGGTGGACAAAATGCAGCTCGGGGGCCAGATGCGGCCCACCAGGCCATTCTATTCAGCCTGCATGGCCCCTAAAAAAATTATAAAATTAATATTAATCTGCCCCAGGCTGCCTGCCATGTGGCCCTTGATAGCTTGCCAAAACTCAGTAAGCGGCCCCCTGCCCAAAATAATTGCCCACCCCTGATCTAGAGTAAATTCTCCTGGGCATTGTGTCTACATGTGAAGGGATGCAGGAGCAGATTTGCTGCTCCTAGCAGCAGACTGCTCCCACTCTCTGTTGCCCTGCAACTGGCCCCAGCAGCAGGCAGGTGGAGCACTAGGCTCTCCCTGGGTATTAGCCCTGGGGCCAGGAGAAAGCTAAATCCTGGCAGGGGCTGGGACATTGCTCCCTGCCCCAAGGAGCTGCCTGCTGCCAGGGTGGACTCCACCCCTGGAGGCCAGGTAGGGACAATGTCCCACTGCCCTGGCAGCAGGGAACTCCCAGCCTGCACTCTGCAATCTCAGGGTCCAGGGCTGGGAGATCTTTATCTCCCAGCCTGAGTCCTGCAGTAATGGGATTCAGACTGGGAAATCCTTATCTCCCAGTGCCAGCCCCATAACTGGGAGATAAGGATCACCCAGCCCCATGACCACAGAGCTGGCACTGGGAAAGAGGGATCTCCCAGGGTGGGCCTGATAGCTGTGGAGCTGGTGCTGGGAGGAAAGGATCTCTCAACCTGGATCCTATGACTGTGGGACTCTGGCTGGGAGAGAAGGATCTGTCAGCACCAGCCCTGTGATCATGGAGCAGGGGCTGGGAGCTCCCTGTTGCCAGGGCAGGGGGACGTTATCTGGGCTCCAGTGGCATAACCTGCCCCAGCAGCAAGAAGATCCCAGGGGCAGGGAGCAATCTCCTGCCCCCTGCTGCCCAGCTGACTGAGAACACATTTGCTTCTGGTCAAGTGTCTATATGTGTGCTACTGTGCAGTTACTACTTGCAAATAAATTTGCTACTTGTATTTGCAGGTAGGAAATTTACTCATGATTAGAGTGAATTACTGCACAGTAAGTGCTGGCACATGTAGATGTGGATGCCTACTGCACAGTAATTAACTCTAATGTACAGTAAAGCGTCTTGCGTAGATGCCCCAAGGGAGTCATAACTGACTTCCTGAAGTTGTCCTTTCTCCTCTGTGCCAGCTGGAACCTTAGGTCTGAATATGATCCACTTAATAAGTTTTAAAAAGTAAACCATGTATGACAGGTGGAATTTTAAGTCTCCAGAACTGCAGAAATAACCTATCTCACTCAAAAGAATATGTTGACATTAGCATTACCTTTTAAGTGACTTTTCATGATTCTATTATGTATGTATCTTTAACAATATTAGAGTTTTTCAATGTAAACCTGAACAATATTACATCTTCAATAGATTGCAAAAATGCCTTATGTCCCTCTCCAGTATACAATGACTAGTAAAACTGTCCCAAGACTAAGGATACAAGATTCTGCCTTTGAGAACTGAATTGGCTCTGTGGATGCCTGCTGTTCAGCTCTCATCAATGTATTCTGTACCACTGACAGCTTATTAATGAAAATAACTTTAATTAATGAGATGTAAGGTAGATAGACATGAAGCAAAGTTTTGAAGTGGAAAACATATATTAAATTTTTGGAAACCAGTCCTTGCATTTTTCACTTGTAACTTTTAACCTGAACTGTATGAAGAATAATTGCTTAAAAAATGTGTCAATCTGGCACCCATATGGATATGCCAAATATTTCTAGCACTATTGTAACTTTTAAATATGATGTGATCCATAGGTAGACAGTGACTGTGTGTGGCACTAATTATCCACAAAACTTTTCCTTGAATTACTCTGGCACTCTAGGGCACATGTGATTCACTTTAAAGGTTTCGTTTTCTCTCCAAATAATAGTTTCTTTAGCTATGATTGTAAGAAAACCTTTTATTAAGTGCTCAGTTGACATAGCTTGACATGATATGTCATAGTGCAACACATCAACCTGAGAAACTTAAAATGTGTTTTGAAAGGTATGCTTTTAAAATCTAGATAGTCTGCCTGTTGCAGCTGTCATTCTCTCAGGCTGCTAGTTGAAGGCAATTGTCCAATGCTTTTAAACTTGGGCTTTAAAGCATATTGAGCTCCCCTGCCAGCATTCTCCTGTTCTGCTTGTTAAGGTTACTTTTATTACTTTTATTCCTAAAATACATAAAACTTTTCAGGCTATGCTTGCTGGCAATCCAGCAAGCTGTCCCATAAATGCTTAATGGAATATCCTTTTTACCTTTTCTGCTTCACAACAAGTCAATATTATGACAAAGGATTTTTTTCTTGTGTGCACACACCTGGAAAACTGTTTGGATTCGTAAATACACATTCACTAGTTAATCTGTGATATACAATTGGTTTGAAGATTAACTTGGGTGAAAAATTTTGGTTTGAAATGGAAAGGCAAATGATCTGAACTATTCTGTCTCTGATTTTTAACATGAACCCAAACAACCACTTTCAATTTTTAATCAATCTGAAAAAAGGAAAAAAAAACCTCTCTTGTGTATGTGCAAATTTTCTCCTTTTTTTACAAAAAAAAAAAGACGAGTGAGAAAAATTTACAGGAAAAGAGAGGGTAGAGCTAAAAATGGAGTTTAAAAAAAATATTAATTTTGATTGGACCCAGCTAGAATCCAAACAATGAAGTTTCAGTGGTTATTACATATTAAGGTGTTTTCTTCAGCTGAAAAAATGTTTTTTTTAATAATAATAAAAATAATCCCTCATTCCATTATGCTATAGACAGTAGTCTGTTTTCCATTGTTCTTGGTGGGTGTGGAAGTTATTCACTACTTTATAGGAAATAGTGAGCTTCCTGTCAGATTATACTTTACTGGAATCAGAGATCAGCCCAAACCCTCAAGTTTAGGTCTTGAATGAGAACCCAGCCAGGAAAGTGTGCTCTTCAAAATAAGACAAAGTCTGAATTTGCCATTCCAGTTGAGAATAGCAAACACAGAGAAGTTCAACTCAGAGAACTTCACTTCAAACTTTTTCAAAATTTGGCAGTAGGCTAAAGTGAGGACAAGGAAGGAAGGAAGGTATACAAGCATGGATATGTCTTACCAGCATAGCTACACAAGATTCCAGTGTGAAAAGATGAAACCTCCTTCCAATCTTGCCATATTTGCAAAACCCGCTAGGCTGGGGGCAACTCTGGAGACAGAAGAGGATTTCTGTTGGACGGGCTGATGTCATTAACAGAACCCTTTTCTTGCCTCTGTTTGCCATGTTTCCTCTAGCGGACTCTGCTGACATAACTATGCAGTGTAACTATAGCAGCAGCAGTTTTGTAATGTGCACAAACCCTTAATATCACTCTTTGTACTAATATTTTGAAAAGCGCCACAGTTGTCAATAAAGACAGCTCTTCTTTTGAGACCACTGATAATGATGGGAAAAGGTGGCTATTTTGAAGGGGGGGTGGGAATGTCCCCTTTTGAGATGACTCCTTGTTATTCATTATTTTAATGTGCCTTTAGAAGTCTATCCTCTCTAACTTGGGACTAAGATTATTATTGTACATTATTTAGGGTAATCTAAGTTGCTTCATGGCTTCAATACAGCATTGAGGTAAAGATGTTTGATGCCGTGTGTGTACTTTTCCATATTCTAGCATATTTGGATTTATTTAAAATATAGCCTTGACTCTGAATTTCTTGGCTTTGTAATGTTTGTGGGATAATTGCAATGTCCCTTTAACATAACCAGTGAAAAATATGAGGAATTTGTAAAATGTTGATATGATTCATTTGTCCTACTCACATTTGTACAATCAATTGGTTACGCTGGGGTTGGGGAATTTACTAATTTGTATTAATATTAATTTTAATGGAAATCCTTTGGTAGCTCAGGAGCAAGTTTCACATTTCTTTTCTCCTGTTTTCTTCAGGACAATGCCTTTCAAATGACAGGGTACTGCCTATGTTGAAACTTTATGGTTCAGCCAACAAAGGAAGTTTACCTTTTAAATAACATTTGCCATTTAAACCTGGTTTTACCATCATCAGGTGAATAAAGCAGAAGTTACTCACTGCCAGCTAATCCCTGCTAAGCCAATTTCTTCAATAGTTTTAAGTTGCTGATCTGGAAAGTTCTTATTGTGTTTATTTGA
>NW_017729026.1:36655406-36671099 GCF_001723915.1 Gavialis gangeticus
CCAAAATGAGACCCCCCCCCCCCCCCAATCAGCAGAAAGGGGGAAAAAAGCCTCATTTTGGATTTGAGCACAGCCTGGGGGAGGTGGCAACTCACTCAGATACTGGGCTCAAATGGGGGGGAGGGTCCAAAGAATTTGTATGAGGGAATCTGTATCATACCCCACTACCCCTTGCCCACCCAGCCTCCTGCCTGTGCCTGGCCTCTGTCACAGGCCAGCTGGGCACTGTGAGTGTATCAATTTTATCACAGGCCAACCGGGCTGTTTGATTCAGTTTTGGATCGAGGAGGCAAACTTGGGAGTGAAGTGAAGGCAAATTTATTATAGCTTACACACACAGAACAGTTAACATAAAGATAAATGTGATAAGCAGATAATGCAGTATTAAAGAGCTAAAAGTAAATAACAGATAATAACAACAGATAGGTCAATTGTGTCGCAGATCAACTGGGTACTGCAAGGGTATTAGCTACTGGGCTGTTCAAAACAACAGATAGACAGACATGGGTTGGCAACTTATCAATAGTCCCTCAATGCCACGTGTGCACCAAGTGATTCCAGTGAAGTCAGGCATCCCCAATCGACGCTGTCAGAGGGATTACTGGGGAAGTTCCCTTGATCAGGATCCGATCCTCACTCACACAGGGAGTCCAGGCGTGGAACAAAAATGACTGTTCTGTTCCCTCCTTCCTTCTGATCAACTGATGCACACGCTTTTTATACCTAGTTTTATGCTAATCTGTTGGCTTTAGAGCCATTCATAATGTTACCCTATAGCTGTTATCCTATGGGATTTGAAAGGTGTTAAAATTATCATAAAACGTTACTACCCAGACTCAGGTTTATCTAATAAGCAAATTACGATGCAGCACCTTTAGGTTTGAAATTGACATTGCTCTGCCTAAGCCCCAACCCCTTTTAGGTTTTATTTGAATATGCTTTCTTGGGATGTGCTTTTCTGGAATGTGTTTGGTGTGCCGGGCAGTTGGATCCAATTTTATCATCAAGGCTGAACCCTGAGCAAAAAACTGTTAGGTATAACTATAACAAGTTTATATTATATATAATAAATGTAAAATAATTATATATAAATTATAACAAGTTTATAAATTTCCATTTTTTAAAAAAATTCCATTTATAAAATCTAATTACTGGCGGTGGTGGGAGGGGGGGCATCATCTTAAATTCAAAGCTAGATTCAGGTAAATATGATACTTCAGTCATTATTGTGCTGCAAAAAGTCACTCTGTATTGACCTCTCTCCCTTTTGCATTGTGGTCACCAACACTGGATGTGTTTAAGGGGCCAGTTTTTTTATAGTCTCAAAATATGGCTGAGATAAATGCATTTTCTTATCTACATGATCTAAGCATCTGTGGGTATCTGTGCCTAATCCAAATTTTCATCATTGTTTATTTGGTTTGACCAGTTTACTTTTTCAAAATTGACCTGTAGAAGATTAGAGTTAATGCACTGATAACAAAAATTTGTAACTTAGAACAGAACAAATGTTAAAGATGTTGGATTTCAGCATTAACGTGAGCTTCCAAATAACTGTGTTTACATTACGCAGTCATATGCTATACGGAATCACAAGATTTATGGAAGGTACCATCCAGGATAGCAAACTCATCAATGTTTTTCAATGGGTTTCACAAAAATATGCCACTGCTATTTGTCCCTGGGGAAATTCACATTTCTACTCATGGGGAGGTTCCCCAGATGGCCATTGTCTGGGCTTTCTGATTGGTTGTTGGGAGAGCCAACACTTTTAGCTCCAGCTGTGACAAAAGACTCCAAAACTTCCAGATGAAGATTGTCTCTGGGAAGGCTCTGTGATTTGGTACTTCTGGTTTCCTGACCCCAGTTTGACTCTGTTTCTGAATTCTGGCTTTTGAATTCTTCCTTGGTCTGGTAACTCAACATCTGACTCCTGTGTTTGACCATATGTTTTTGACTCTGCCCCTGGATCCCCTTTTAGATCCACTAACTTGATCCCTGATTCCTATTCCTGGTGGTTTGGCTCCTGCTCTCTCTTTCAGTAGCCTAATCACTAGGTCAGACCAGCCACAGTAATCTGCAACTACATTTTGCTCCTCTTGCCCTCAGAACATCAGATACAGTGGTATGTAGGTGAGGCAGGGGACGGGAGTGGATGCACCTCTGAGAATGAAAGAAAAGGGAGGAGGGAAAATTGCATCTCCTTTGGAGGCTTAAAAAGTCATGGATGATCCTGCTCTATGGTCATAGAATGGAGGTCGGGGGAAGTATGCATCCATGCAAATGCACTGCCTTTGGACACGCTCTAGCTTCCTTACCTGCTTCCTGAGAAAATCCACCATTAGTCACCTGTCATACCGCAAGCTCTCACACACATAGCTGTTCCTGGTAGGGATATGCAGGCTGCAGTCTCTGAAAAGCCAGACCAGAACCTGGGTGGAAGCCTCCATGGTCAGTGTCCACCCCAGGACAGAGACTGGTACAGGCAGAAGAAGAGGCTTTGACATTGTGACATCTTCCAGACATCCTGTTGATTATCCTGATAGCTATTTCTTCCTCTTGCACTGGTACATTTTGAAAAATTCCTTGTTTCCTCCTTTAACTTCTTCTACTCTGTGAACTTACAGCAAAGGAAGGGTAAGAAAAAGAAAAGCAAATTATTTTTCAATTCATTAAAAAAATTACCCTATGTATTTAGGACTTTATTACGTATTGTACTTTGATCTGCCCAAAGGTTGATGAGTATTAGTGCTAGCCTGAGTTTGAAGCAGTCACACCTTAAGGCTAAAAACCTTCTCTGACTGTCCCCCACCTGCACAGCTGTGACTTGTCACTAGAGGTCTGGTTAGCAAGGATTGTACTAGGAGCTATATCTGAGTTGCCACAAGAAATCTGGTTTGCTAGGACAAGCTTCTATCTCTGCTGTAGGTAGGGGTGTGTGAGAGGTGTGTTGGGGGACAGAAATATGAAGCTGGAAGTCAGAGAGTTAATGGGATGGGGGCTTGTAATGAAATGAGAGGTGGACTGGAAATGAGAATAGCGAATGGGTGGTAAAATGAAGGAAGTCAGCCATTGAAGGATGAAAAATAAATCTTTAAAAAGAAATAAAGAGGAAGTAAATTAAAGAAGGTTTCATGTTTTAATAAATTGGGATTGGGAGGTGGAGAGTACTGGTCATTCTCAGGGAGGCTGGGAGGTGGGAGTGGTGAGGAAATGTGCTCTTGGGGGAGCCCCTGGCCTGGGAATGAAGCCCCAGATCATGGGGACCTGATCTGGGCCCCTACTTTGTTTTTCTCCCCAACCATCCCAGACTCATCTATGCCTTGCAACCTGACTAACTGGCTTGTGCTGTGCAGGCTGATTGGGGTTGCACTCCTGGAGGGGTGGAGTTGACTTGGTGCCAGACCCTACCCCCTCTCATCAAGCAGTAGAGTTCAGGGGTTGGAAAGTTTGTACACACAGAACAAGAGGGTGGAGGAAGAGATATTGTATCCTGGGATGCAGAAGGTCTGCTACTTGAGTGGCTCCACAGTGGGAAGTGGCCACACATTAATGGAATGCAAGCTGGGTAACAAAGATCAGAGATAAACCCACCTTGGAGTGGTGTAACTTTAAGATGATTAAACTGTGCTTAAAACTAATTTCAGGTGTTAATCTGTGGACAATCTAAGGGATAAGAGCTCCAGAGCCACTTAAAATTAATACATAAAAAGACCCTTGGATCATCAGGAAAAGATTGATTCCTTTGGTTCAAACAGTAAATGAAGTCTAGTAAAAGTAAAGAGTTCCTATTTTATCCAAATTAGTTTTGTCGTTTCTGCCTCTCAGACATAGAGACAATGATTCTTTTACTTTCCTGCCACCAGATTCCTACTGAATATGGATGATTTTTTTTTCTTTAGCTGGAAAAAATATTTTGAGCTAAAAATTATCTGTCAGAAAATGTGGTTTCACAAAGAAAGTATACATTTCAATGGCCTTTTTTCAAGAGAAAAATTCAAGTCCGTACTTCAAATTAACATTTTCAAATAAAAAAGAATCTTTGTTTCTACTTAGATTCTAGTTACAAATTTTAAATAAAAGATGCCATTTCAATGTTGTTATATTTTTAAAGGAATCTTTCCTTCATACAAAAAAATTATAAAGTAATTTAGTTCCTCTCTTTTCCACAGCCCCACTTTCCTTTTCCCAATTATCCTTACTAGGATAACAAAAAAGTAAAACATGTTAAATAGGGGGAGGATACTGGAAAAACAAAATTTTGGGACTTGCACAAGACAAAAATGATCTTTTGTGTGTTGTAATGAAATTAAAATTATCATTTCATCTTAGTTAAAAATTACCTCTGTAAAAGTCAGTGAACAAAAATGTATTGGTTTGTAGGAAAAATAGTGGCCACAGGAGAAAAGCTAGTCCAGCTCCCTGTTTGGAGTCTTAATATGCATGTGTAAACCATTTCAGAAACCATTTTTCTTACTTGCACTGAAAAACTTGCAATGATGAAAAATTATATCCCCTGTAAATAGTCTACCCCAGTGCTTATTCACCCTCAGATTTAGAACATTTTTCCACATATCCAACCTATCTTTTCCTTGTTACAATTTAAGACTATTATATTTTTCCTATCTCTTGTAAATATAGAGTATAATTGATCACCTTCTGCTTTATAACAACACTTTAGGTACTTGAAGACTATGATGGGACATTTTTTTTCCAAACTAAATAGTCCTAGATCATCCAACCTTCCTTTAAGTCATGTTTTCTAGACTTTAAATATATTTTGTTGTTCTTTACTGAATTATTTATTAGGCCTATGCAAGGTGGCTAGTATTTGCTTCAGATTCGGATTCAGCCGATTCGGAGGACAGCTGATTCGGGAGACATTCGATTTGGTGATTTGAATCACTGTCCCAAATTAATTTGGCTGAATCTGATTTGGAGATCCTGACGTTAGCCCAAGCATGGCTTCTATAATGAGGAGCGAGCATGAGGCTCCTGTAGGAATTTCAGTTCTGCTAAACTGTAATTAAGCTAAGGCACTGAAAAGGAGCTTGGAAAAAACAGGTCTTGCTGACCTTTGGATGATCTGAGAAGAGATATAAAAAGTAAACACTTTATTGAGGAGGAGAGAAGCTAGTACAAGAAGGAAGAAGCAAAAGCACAGCAAAAGTAATGAGGACTAGGGCTGTGTGAAATTTCACCAGCTGTTTCATCTCAATGCTGTTTCAACTCATTTTAAGCTTGAAACAGTGAAACTGAAATGAAACAAAGGGCTTTGAAACAGCCTGAAAATGAAACAAGGGCAGTCAAAATGTTTTGAAAGCTTTGAAACGTTTTGAGTTTTGAAGCTGAAGCTGGGATTGCCTGCAGAGGAATGGAAAGTAAGGGGAGGGAGGGGAAGAGTGGGGAAGACCTGCTCTTATATTGACTGTGTAGCTGGCCAGTACCTATGATCCTTCCCTGAAGTCCCTTCCAGTTCCAGTGCTCTGGGGGAGAGATGGAAAAACAGCATAAAAAGGAGCATTGTTTGAACTGGGCTGCTTTCTGCCTTGGGGTCAGTTACTGAGCTGTCTTCCAGCACCTCAGCAGCATCAGACAACAAAGGCTACCATTCATTTCCTACTTGCTAGCCTAGCAAGTGAGATTCATCAATACCTTTTGCTTTCTATATCCTTTTATTATATTATATTATTATATTCATTGGTTCCTTTCAATTTATTCCTCCCCCAAAATTATCTTTTTGTTTTTGTTAGTCTACTTTGATTCTTTTTAAAACTGTGCTTTCTCTCACAGTGTGCATTCCATTTACTGTGCAGGGATGCACAGCATAATTATATTGCATATTATAATATAAAATGTATATAGGAACACATATATACATTTATATATTTTTATTTTATTTATTACATAAATACATATATGCATACATGACAAAATGCACATACATACAATTATCTTATCTACATATATTACATAAATCAGATAACATTACAGATAAATAGACAGATTTTCCAGCACACCAAGGAAAAGACAAAACACTATGAAATACACCATGAAGCATGCTAGAAAAGCATCTGGCAAACCTTCAGAGAGGGGTGGAAGAGCGGGTAGAGGGAGATCTGTAAGTTCTGTTCCCCGCACCCCCAAACTGAGACACAGTCTCTTTTTTACAACAAGCAGGCATGAGGCTTCCTCTAGTTGTACAGGCAGCAAGGAGAGGGCCAGTGCCAGTGCCAGTGCCTGTTCCTGAGTCTGTATTCTCTCCAAGAGCACCAGCCATAACTGCCCGTCACCATCATGACAACAAGCAGCAGCACCAGCACCAGCATGACAGGCTCCTCCACTCCATTATACTTCCCATACTGAGCCTTGCAATGCCAGAGGAAGAGCTGGATCTGGATCTGGATCTAAGTGCCATAGCAAGGGAAATTCTGGGGAAGGAGGGAGAATCATCTGAGTTTGTGCTGCACACTCCTCAAGTTTCCCCTAGAGCCAGGTCTCTTTCCCCAGAAGGCACTTCAGAGAAGACTGAGGTTGAGGTTGTGGAGGCAAGTGGCTCATTTGAGTCTGCTCCTCCTCTTGCTATTTCTCTGCCTTCTGAGGGGTGGGAAAAGGCACCATCCACACATGCACCTGCACACCAGTAGTGAGCAGATAGTGTGGTCTGGGATCATTTTGAGCTGGTAGATGATCCCACATATGCTATCTGCCTTCACTTCTGAGCCAAATCCAGCTGGAGTGAGGGAACAAAACACATGACCACCCCCTTGCCCTTGCTTCTTCTCAGTCTGGCACCAGTGGGAGCATGCATGAAGCAAAGTCCACCTCTTTCTCCAAAGTCCCCGTCCCCCCAAAGCAGAGGTAAGCCACCCTGGAACAGTGGGGGAAAGGCAGAGAGCAAGGGGATGGGTTTTGTTCCAAAGGTGATCTAGATCACCCAGAGCACTGGGGAGATGGTTGGTGTGGAAGGCCAGCCCTTCTCCTTAGTTAAGTGATCATGGTTCAGGCTGCTCGTGGCACCCATCATACCAAGTGCCCTCATGCACCACCTTCAGCAGGATGGAGGTGCCCTCCCTGTATGAGGCATGCAGGTACTACTTGAAGGAGGAGCTACCTTGAAGGCAGGTCTGCAGGTAGACTTACACTTCATCTCGGACATCTGGAGCAGTCCAGCTGCAGATGATGCATACCTTTCCCTCACAGGGCACTGGTGTCACCAGTCAGGCCATCGGTGGGCTCTCCTTCAAGCTGAGGTGATGGATGGGTCCCACATAGCAACAGAGATCATGGGGACCATGAACCTCTTGGTGCAGGGCTGGCTCATTGGGCAGGGTGTGCTCACCCACAGATTCATGGTCAACAACAATGGAGCCAATATGGTCAAGGTGGCACACAATTTCCACATCATTGTCAGGGACACCTTGGAGGGAGACAGGGCAGCTGGTGATGGTGCCAGCACCACCAGGAAGCTCATTTTGAAATGCAAGAAGGTGGCAGACTACTTCCACCAGATAATCAAGGGCAGCAAGATGCTGGGGACAAACAGAGCTGAACATCCTGTGGCACAAAATCATGCAGTATGTGGGGACTTGGTGGAACTCTACATACCTGATGCTCAAAAGGCTGGTGGATCAATAGAAAGCCATCCATGAGATAGCCTTTCTTGGGGAGATTGGGATCAGTGTCCTCCTTAACAGAGTCGAGTGGGATAACATCTCCCAGATCCTGATGGTCCGCAAGCCCTTCCTTGAGGCCACCAAGACCCTCAGCACTGGCAAAGCCCTCCTTAGCCAGGTGATCCCTGTAATGAGGGAACTTCAGAGACAAATGGAGAACTTATAGGAGATAAACTGGGAGCAGGGCTTAGGGGGCAGGGGGTGCAGGTGGTCTTTTCCTTGATCTTCCTGGTTATGGGTCATGGGCTGAGGAGGGAGAGATGGATTGAAGTAGTCAACCAAAGGCTGTGGTGCTGGTTCCATTGTGAAGGCTTCAGCTCCCATGATCACAGTCTGCTCTTTGGTAAGAGAGGCAGTGGTCTGCTGGGAAAAGATGGCTTCCACCTCACTTCACTGGGGAGGAAACTCTTCTTAACCAGATTGGCTAACCTACTCAACTGAGATTTAAACTAAGCCTACTGGGGGATGGGTAGACTACCACCATAGCAAGCCTACCAGGCAACTACTGCAAAACCAACAAGTTAGGGCACTCAAGGGAATCCACTCCTATCCCAGCCCTGGAATGGTATCCTTCTGGCTGTGCAAGGAAACCTAAGGCTTCCAATGGGACACTTACATGTCTGTAGACCAATGCCAGGAGCTTGGAGAACAAACAGGAGGAACTGATCCTACTGCTAAACAAGAATGACTGCAATCATGGATAATAGAGACCTGGTGGGACTCTACCTATGACTGGGCCAAAGGTATAGATGGCCATACCCTGTACAGGAGAGATCACATGGAAAAAAGGGGTGCAGGGTGTAGCTCTCTATGTCAAGGAAAGTTACACATCCCTGCAAGCTGACATTGGCACCCATGAAGGATGACTGGAGACCCTCTGGATTAAAATACACAGGGAATGTGGCACAGGGGACAAACTGGTAGGAGTCTACTACAGACCTCCTTATCAGAAACAAGAGTTTGACCAGGAATTTGCCAGGTAACTAAGGCTGGATGTTCTCAGTGCATAGTTGTCATGAAAGACTTCAATGACCTGGACATCTCATGGGGAGAGAACTCAGCAAAATCTGAATGGTCACAAAGCTTTGTCATATGTGTGGATGAGACAAGAGGTAAAGCGCTTCTGGACCAAAGGTGATGATCTAGTCAGCAACCTAAGAATTGAAGGGAAGCTGGGAGACAGTGACCATGAGCTGACCACTTTTACTATCCATTGCAAAGCTGGCAAGTCAGTCAGCAATGCAGAAATCCTCGACTTTAGGAAAACTGACTTTGATAAGCTCAGGAGGCTTGTTGTCAAGGCCCTAAAGGGACACAACTCAGCAGTGAGGGGAGTCCAAAATGAGTGGCTGCTCCTTAAGGGAGTGATCCTGAAAGCACAAGAGATGTCCATCCCATCTTGGAGGAAAGGCAGCAAAAGGGCACAACAACCCCCTTGGCTCAGCAGGGAACTCCTGCACCTCCTACATCTAAAAAGAGAGGCTCATAAAGGAAGGAAGCCAGGAATCACCACAAAGGAGGAGTACTCTGAACTAGTCCATATCTGTAGGGAGCAAACCAGGAAAGCCAAGCCTGAAACTGAACTCCAGCTGGCTACAGATATGCAGGACAATAAAAACTGAACTCCAGCTGGCAGGACTACCAGAGAGTGGTAGACAATGGAAGTGAATCATCATGGCACTTCATTACCAGTGATGTCCCCTAAGTTTCTGTCCTTGAACCTGTACTTTTTAACATCTTTATTAATGATGTGGACCCTGGTGTCCGAAGCAAACTGGCCAAGTTCGCTGATGACACCAAACTTTGGGGAATAGTGTCCACACCTGAGGATAGGCTGGTGATCCAGGCTGGCCTTGATAAACTTAGAAATGAGCAGACAAAAACCTGATGACATTCAGTAAGGAAAAATGCAAGGTACTCCACCTTGGGAAACTCTTCCGCCCACCCCCACATCATGTTATAGCCTCAGCGGTGCAATGCTCATTATCACTGCAGCTGAAAGGGACTTGGGGGTCATGACTGACTGCAAGATGAACATGAGCCACCAATGCAATGTCACAGCCAGTAAAATGAACAAAACTTTGGCTTGCATCCATAGATGCGTCTAAGGCAAATCCCAGAATGTCATCCTTCCACTGTACTCAGCCTTGGTGAAGCCACAGTTGGAGTACTGCATCCAATCCTTGGCTCCACAATTCAAAAAGGATGTGGAGAAGCTTGAGATAGTGCAGAGGAGAGCCATACACTCAATCAGAGGGCAAGAGAATAGGCCTTATGATGACAGGCTGAGAGCCATGGGGCTGTTCAGCCTGGAAAAGCACAAGCTCAGGGATGAGCTAGTAGTAGCCTATAAGTATATAAGGGGTGTGTATCAGGATCTGGGGGAACGCCTGTTCACCAGAGCACCCCAAGGGATGACAAGGTTCAACAGTCATAAACTCCTCCAAGACTGTTTTAGACTGGACATAAGGAAAAACTTTACTGTCTGAGCCCCCAAGGCCTAGAATAGACTCCCTCCAGAGGTGGTGCAAGCACCTCTTCTGGAATATTTTAAGAAATATTTGGATGCTTATCTTGCTGGGATCCTTTGACCCTAGCTGCCTTCCTGCCCCTGGGGCAGGGAGCTGGTTTCAATAATCTTCTGAGGTCCCTTCCATCCCTAATGTCTATGAAATCTATGAAATCTGTGAAATGTTCCTGGCTGGGGCAAGCTGCTGTCACCAGACATACAGGCACTAGTGAGGCAGCTGAAGGAGGGCATCAGGAAACAATGCTGTCTGCCATGTAAGACCCAAGGGTGAAGAACAACATATGCAGCAGCCAAAGCCTGAATCAGTGAACAGAGGTGCTGGTGAAGACAGTCAGGGAGGCAGAACAGCAGACGTGGGGGGACATGGAAGAGGGGGATGTCCCATGCCAGCATGCCATCCACCAGCCAGTCTCCTTCTCCACCACAGGTGCTGCCAATGTGGGCCAGGGACATGGCTTCCATGGTGGGGTTCAGAAGCACCAGACCCCACCATCAGACAGGTAGCACTCAGGCCTTGGTGGCTGCCTATCTCACCAAGGATGTGGAGCCACTGCTGTGCAACCCCTTGGCCTACGGGGCAAGTTGCAGCCAGATGTGGCCAGATCTCACCATGGTTACTCAGGAACACCTGTCCTGTCCTGTCCAGTGACCCTGAGTGAAAGGGTATTTTGCATTGCTGGGGATGTAGTGACACCCCAGCGCATCTCCTTGGAACCTGGTTTGGTGGAGCAGCTGGTGTTTCTCAAGGTGAACCTCCCATTGCTGGAGTTCCCCAAGCTCCAGCTGCAGATGGAGTGAATGCCACCCTCCTCACACCGTCCACACCTATTTTCTTTTTTTTCATTTTTTTAAAACCATTTAATGCCCCACTCTCAATGTTGCAGGTGGCACTCACTTTATAACCAGTCAGCAGGGGAAGAACATGTCCCTGCTGAACTCCCATGCCAGGACAAACTTGGAGGTATGAGCTGGGGCTATGGGGAAGGAGGAGGCCCCAGGTCCTGGGCATGACCACTAAAATTGTACTCTGCCATGGTTGGGAGTCCTGGTGGGACTGCTGGCAGCATGGCAGGCCCAGGAAATGCCAGGAATGAGGATCCCCTGGTGAAAGGCAGGTAGGAGGCGACATAACCTCCAGCCACCACATGCACACACAGAGTCCCAGCTGGAGAAAGCCCAGACACAGCACATCTTTGACAAGCCTGAGGCTAGCTGGTTGCAGTGGAGTTGTGAGGCTCCAGGTGAGCTCAGCTTAGCTGCGTGGGATGCCAGCTTTTAGGTTGAAACCCCTTTTTTAGGCTGAGGAAGCACCTGCAGTTGGTGTGTGTCTGTGTTGCTCCTGAATGGAAAGAATAGTAAAGAAGCCAGAGGCTGGCATGCAATGCAGGCAAGAAAGCCAGTCAGTGAAAATGGAAATGAAGGTGTCATGGGATGAGGGACAGGCTGGGGTGGTGGGAGAGAAAGGGAATGTAGCAGCACAGGTAAAAGTGCAGAGGTACCTGGGGAGTCAGATGTCCAGCAAATTGTAGTGTGTCATAATTCCAATGTCCATATTGAGTTCATGAGTTTCTGTACCTAGGAGGCTGATGAAGTGCAGTTCAAAGGCTCATCTGTGAAAAGTGACACCTATCTCCTTGGAATCTGGCATGCTTCATGGCCTCAGCAGGGGCTACCATGCCTGCTGTTGTCACTCCACTGCACCTTAACACGCACACATGGCATGAGTTTTGCTTTTCAGCAGTCTGTGGTACAGTTTCCCAAAAAACACTGTTCCTATCTCCTTGAAACCTATCATACCTTGTGGCCTCAGCAGGGCCTACCAAGCCTGCTGTTTTCATCCAAATCTGACAAAAAATGACGGTTATAGGCAGTTTTGCGATTCCCCATTATAGCCTATGGGCAAAATGTCAAACCAGCTTTGAAACAGTGAAACAGTTTTGACAAAACAAAATGAAATGAAACTCAAAATGAAACACTGTCCCACTGAAACAGTGAAATAGAAGTTGAAATAAAATGGTGCTGTTTCGCACATTGCTAATGAGGTCCAGGGCCAAGACACAAGTAGAGATGCCATATGTATAAACTTGGTGCAAAAAGAAAGGAAAAAAAATGCAAGAATAAAAATCTGAAAGAATAATGAATAGGTACTGATATAAAAGCTTTGGTATTTTGGGGTATAAAGAGGAGCATTGCATTAGTTATTTCTTGTAGAGACTCAGGGAAGCAGAGCAACACCATGCATCAGTTTCCTGTCCCAGCAGTTTTACTAAATTAGGCTGACTGCTAAACAAACCAGCCAGTATACTGTCTGAATGACAATAAACTCCTCAGAGCTTTTGCCACCAAAAATAAATTCAAGTAATTCTTTCTGTATTGCACCTGGACTCTGGAAAGCCATTTGCTAGCATTAGCCTTCCAGGACACCCAGACGCCAGCAGGCTAAACACTAAATGCAGCATCAAGCAAGAGGTCACCCAAACAACACTACACCCCTTAAAACAACAGCTCCTATCACCTCAAAAATGTGGCTGTTTGATCTCTGGCCTCTATCTATCCCTTAGAGAGCTACCTTCCAGTTCAGCTGCCCCTTCATTCAACTCCTCTGTCCACAGTCCAGCCTACACAGTCCTGAGCACCGTTAAGTGAGCTTGGCTACTTTTCCTTACTGTCCTTCTCATTCTAATATCCTTCTTTCCAGACTTCTAGGTTTGTCATGTCATGCTCAAGGTTCCCTCTAAGGTGTGTGCATGTGCGGCCATGCACAAGTAAAAGTCTGGCTGCGCACTAATTTTTCAAGGCTGCACACTGGGAGAGGAGCTGGGCTGTGGCGTGGGACACTTACTAAAGGTAAGCTCTTCCCCAAGGTGGGGGCAGGGTCCTGGCATGGGCTTTGCCAGCTCTGGGGAACTGCTCCACTCCCCTTCATTGCCTCAGGGAGGGAGGAGGCATGTGGCATCAGGACTGGGTAGTGGAGCAATTCCCCGGAGCCGGCAGAGCTCACGCCAGCTCCAGCCTCCATCCCTGCCTTGCCTCACCTCAAGGAGGAGACACTGTCTGCCCTAAGTGAGGCTCTGCTGGCTCCAGGGAACTGCTTCATGGGCTCTGCACTCACGGACCAAAGTGGACCAAAGTGACATGCTCATGGACCGCTACTCCTTAAAGGGATCATTGGTCATGCTTACTTCTTTTCTTCTTGTGAGACCTCCAAGACAGTGGAGTGTTTTGGGATGTTTGTCAAGGGATATTTTTCAAGCCCGCCTGAGGTGTCAACAAGGCTAATCAGTTATTTGTTGTTGGAGGTGGATCTTGTCTCCTTTAGTATCTAGGTAAGGCAGGTCCAACTTCATTCTCTCCTAACCCATTCTTTCCCATTGCCCATGTTAGATGAGGAAACTTAAGCATGCAATGTCATTTCAACATGAAAACATTTCAATCAGAAATATTACAACAAATCCGTAGTCTGGCACATATATTAAAGGCTTTCTGAAATCAAAGTGTATCTGGATATTTCTCATAGGATTTTTTGTTTCATTGGCTCTAAGTTGCAAATTATTGTCAAAATGACACCCGAAGTAAGAATAAACTAACAAGAGACCTATAGGGCATGTCCACACATGCAAGCATATGCTCTTGCAGCAGCTCAAATAGAAGCAATGCAACTTTGATTTGGGGCTTTTTGCCTCAGTGCACATGCACAGACATGCACTTTGGTGCGGGGCAAATTGTACCACTTGGGGCAAAATAACCCTGCCTGGCTCCTCTTGGATCTGCAGCCAAGGGGAGCTAAAGCTCAGGTCCAGCACCTTTGTTGTCCCCATTAGTACAAAAAGCTGCCCTGGCAAGTAGCTCAGGGCTTCTTGCTCTCAGGAGCTTCTGGGGCCCAGCCAATTGGTACCTGGGGATACTACCCCTTGTGCCAGGTGGACTGCTGAAGCAGCCCTGAACGTTCCCTGCACCCTTTACCCACTGCAGCAGTCTGGCAGTAGGGGCTGTGACCTGCCATGCACCTGCCAGATCTGGACAGGGACTGCACAGCTAGTAAAGGCTTCTGCCCCTCTGGGCCAGCTACCAGTGGGCTGTGGCTGCAGGGTTGGCCTTCGTGTGGCACTATTGCCATGTGTGTCCTCTGCCCAGCCATTTGGGAAGCTATTGCCCAGAAGATGTTCCCAATGTGTTAGCCTGCTTTGACCTCTCAAAGCATGTGCTCTGGGCCCCAGTTGGCCAGAAGGTCAGTCACCTCCAGCTGAGTCCAAGGTGCCAACTCTAAGCAGGCTCTTCTGCCTGGGTCCTGCCACTTGTCTCCCTATCAGGAATTCTGGTATTCCCTATTTGAAAATTGAAAAATCCCTCATAAAAAAAATCCCAAAGTCACTGTGTAAAATACCCTGAAATCCTGTAATCCACAATTAAAACAAAATACCACTATGTATATATACAGACAGAGTGAGAGACAGAGACAGTGATCAGTTGGGCAAAGTTTTATTGCTGTATCTACAGCATTAAAGCAATTTGGAAGCCTACCAGTGTCTCTATCATCATAATAAAATTAATTCTAAATACCTATATGTTTTGCTGCCCCCTACAAGGCTACAGCACCCCTACAGGGGCCACAGCCCCCCAACAGGGGTTATGACTCCTGCACAGGGGCTAAAACCCCCACGACAGAGGTTACACACCCACAAGGCCCCCAACTCCCCCAACAGGGGTTACAGCCCCCCGAACAGGGGCCACATGGCCCCTGCAGGGGCTACCTTGCAGAGCCCATCCCCGTTTGCTCCCCCACCCCCGATTGCTGCCCTGCCTGGCCCCATCCCTCACCAGCTCCTGCTGTCCCCCCAATGGATGCCTTACCTAGTCCCACCCCCTGCTTGCACCCCCAGGCACCTGGTGGATGCACCACCTGTCCCCACATCCTGCCAACTCCCCCAGGCTCCCCAATGGCTGCCCCACCCAGCCCCATACCCTGCTTGTACCCCCAGACTACCCCCAATGGCTGCTTTCCTGGCCCCAGCCTCCTCGCACTTGAAAAAAAAAACAAGCCTAGTACTTGCCTTGCCATAACAGGGGCAGTGGGGGCTCTGGGGCCTTATGGCAGAGTCCTAGCACACATCATGGGATAGTGGGGTGCAGTGGGGGGGCAGCAGGGCTCCCTGGTTGCCCCTCCACCTCCTCATGCCCCCTCCCCCCACCTGGACCCAGCAATCCAGGAATCAAAAAAAATAAAAATAAATTCCCACACTCACTTGCAGTAGCAGCTGCCATGGAGGTCACTGGGGCCTCGTGACAGAGCATCCCACCCCTGCACAGCATGGAGCAGCAGGGTGCAGTAGGCAAGCCGCTGCCCCATTGCATGTGTGTGGCCGGGATCAGCAGGGCACCACGTGGCTCTGCGCACTGTTGGACAGCTGGGGCTGCTGTAGCTGTCACCCAGGCCCTGTTCTGTGTGGGGGTGGGGAGGCTCTGCCACATGTCCTGAGTGACTCCAAT
>NW_017729026.1:36671169-36678827 GCF_001723915.1 Gavialis gangeticus
ACTCCAATGGCAGCTGCTACTGCCAGTGAGTGTGGGGTTTTTTCATTTTTTTTAAATTCCTGAGATGCTAGGGCTGGGCTGAAGTAGCAATTGAGGGGGCTCAGGGGGCAGGTGGGGCATGGGGATGGAAGGGGCAGCGATTGTCAGGGCTGGGGGAGTGGGCAGGGTCGGCAGGGCTTTGACATGCTGCAAGATGCATGTGCGTGCTTGTGTGGATGCGCCCATACGGGTTTTTCAATTATACAAAAAATATTACTTTAGTAGTGTTATATGATCTTTTTGTTGTTGTTCTAGAGGTAAATTTAAGAAAATATTTTGAAGGTCCTTTCCCCTTGCTCACTTCCTTTTTTATTTATCTTGTTTATCCCTGTCATGATGTTCACTGTGTCTGCATATTGTGATTTTTGTCTCAGCTGACAGCGCACATCTTCCATCAAGTTACTTTCTCCACGTCAAGTGTTTGGCAGTGGTTATTTTGTCTGTTTGTTTTTCTTAACTAGGAAGGCTAGAGTAAAATTGAAAAGTAATTCAGACACAAAAGGAGCTTGCCTAGTAGCAACTGCTGGGAAACAAGCAGCATACAATTTGAAAGGTATGTGATGTCACCAGAGTAAAGCAAACTTTATTAAACTAAGCCATCAGCTAGGGAACTAAAGCCCAGTGATGCAGATCAATAGGTGATCTGCAACAGAGTTCAATAGGAGCTCTAAATCCCCAGTGTTGAAAGTCTGAGCCTTCTGGCTGGCTTTTTAGTGCCAAGCCAAACTTGGGATGATTGATTCAAGTGATACTTTGACACTTTTATTGTCTTTCCCAAAGCTATGATACCCAATCTGGTGCAAGGAGCAAAGGGAACAGCCATAGAACTGTTCTAATCTATTCTTGTTGGTGATCATATCACAGGGCCAGGAAGCTGGAATTGGGCTGGCACAGCATCAGCGGAACCAGAATTTGGCTCAGAAAGTAGAAATGGGTGTTAGCAGAGGAAATACTTGGTCAACAAAAATAAATGAAGTGTTGGCATAAAGTGCATGCATTGAGTAAAAGACAATAAGGGTAAAAAGCAGATCTTTATATTTGACTACACTTTTTCTGTAAACAATAAGGGGACCAATAAATGCTGTAGAGGGAAAAGCTACTTTTTGAAAAGGGCAGTACAGTGACTATAGGTGATTTTTCTGTACTTTCTGTACATATTGGAGAAATAGTAATGGAAAAATACAGGCAAAGGTAAGAAAGGTTTTTCTCCTTGCACAGTAGGTTGAACAGCAAATAAGGTCAAAGGCTATTCTGGACCAAGTAATTGGATATGAGACAAGAACTGTAAAATAAACAAGGTTAAAGTTTGAGAGCACCTTAGATATAACTATTATAATGTCATTAAGGTTGAAATGCTGATAGGGGTCTGTAGAAAGGGCAGCAAACACAAAGATATTGGACTTTAGGAGAAGCTGACTTTGAAGGAATGTGAATGAATTGGGGGGGAAAAAGTCTGAAATTCAATAATGCATGGAAAATGAATTGTGGGAATGAGAATGTTATTCCAGATAGGTCACAATAAAATATAATTAATTTAATAATAATTATAGATAGAAGGGTAATAGAAATCATGTAATCAGATGGGGAAGGTTAAGCTAGAATCAAATTTATAGCTGTACATGAAATAAAAGTATTGCAAATTCAAATAAACGATGGAGAAATTTGGAGTGTTATAAGACTTAATAAAAAAAGAAACTATGAAAGAAAGTAGTTACACATATAAAACTATTAAAAGTGCACTGGATATTTTTTTAAAGATATGTTAAGAGTATTGGGACACTGACATGTTCTGTGAAAAGAGAGGACAAATTATGTATTAATTCAAACAGAAAATCCAGAAAAATGCCACAATATTAATTGGAGTCATACCAGATTTACCCCAAGTGTTACAAGCAGAAAGGTATGCCCAACCTGTTGTGTACATGGATTACTGTTTTAATTAGGATAAGCTATGTGAGTAATACAGTTTCTGTGAGTGTTGGTTGCTCAGGTGTCTGCTGCGTGTGGGACGGTTGTTCTATCGGCATAATTTGAATTGAATTAATACTTGACGATGACAGGCTCCATTACACAGAAAGAGCACTTTCCCCTGTTAACTGGTGACCAGTGTCTTGCTTTTATCTCTCTCTTGCTTTTTTCAGCATCTTTGTGCATCTGTATGTCATGTTATGGCAGTTGTGTTGAGTATTGATAAAAAGAGAGCTGGATAAAAGGAAAGATTTATTACTGAGTAACATGCTGGGATACTGAACATTTGATATGTGTTCTAATATATACTAGATGCATAGGTTGTCAAGCTACCCTGAGGTGTTTGTGCTACTTATGACCATTCCGATGGGTTGAGATATTCACACGTGTCACTGAGGTGTTTAACCTAAGGGTTCATCAATACAAATTTCTAATCAAAGAATCATCACACTGTCACAGGCTGTAAGGAAAAAAAAGAACATTGGAAGGTTATACTTAGACCTGCACCTTTCTGTGATGCCCAAATATAATGGAGACAGATATAGTATAATAATTTCAGGTAACCCTTTAAAAATGGGGTAGGGGGGGACCCAAGAAGACAACATAACAGCAGCAGCAACAATAACAACAATAATAATGATGCATTTGCATTTCTTTCAATGTGGATTCATATGGATAAATTGATTAGTATTTCCCATCCCAGAAGTGGTTATGGTTCAATGGGTCTAAATGTATACCACTGGCTAAGTGCTCTGAAATCTGTTTATATAAAAAGTACTATATACATTAATTATTATTGTTGCAACTTGCATACACCCCCAATTGGTCCTAAGATCAGAATGTAGATTTGACTGAAGCAAGACGAACTTACAACTTGTCAGACTACCAGCTAATAACATGTAAAAGTAATGTTGAAGAACTTGGTTTGTCATTCTGCATGTTCCTATCAGCTGGACAAGTAAGGTTACCTGCTATTGGGTCATGTTCTTTATTAGCATGGTTGATCCCTGCTGTGTTGTCAGCAGGATAGCAAGTTTAGCAAAGGTAGAGCTCATGCTTATTTAGATAAATCTACTCTTATACACCATCCTCAATGCTGTCTTGGGAAGGTGTACTTGATATCACCTGCTGACTCTGGTTGTGATAAAAATGTACGTGATGCTGCAGATAATACAGAAATGCCTTCGTCTGGAACAGCACCAATTTAAGTATATATATCATTTCCACATTTGTGTATGTATCTTGTTCTACAGTATATTTTTCAAACCATCACTAACAGCATTGAATTGGACATGCAGAAATACACTGATACAGGAAATCTTTGCTTCAAAAGCCTACTTTTTTCCAAGAGTAGTGATTTTAATTTAAAAACGGGGAAACTCAGAGTGTGGACTACAATATTGTTACCTTTGGACACATAACTATTTAGAGAATGTTTGGGGACTTCTGAATTGTTTATATTGGGAGAATGAATTGGTGACAGAGCCAGGTGTTTCTGAGTAACCCTGTTTATTTGCAAATGCTGCTCAAACTATTGTAACCTTGCACACAGGAGGAATCAAACAACATCAGAGCTTCTTTATTCACAGCTTCAAACCCTCCTTTTTTTCTGTTTTCTTTTTTTGTTTAAGCTAGTATTCAGCCTAAAAGCTGTGCCTGCTTTTTTCAAGGCTACACCATCAATTTCCATCAGCTTGTCCAGTGCTTTCTTGCCAGGTTCCACTTTCAGATCTTTTATTTCTGTTCTTCTGTCACAGATACGTACATTTCCACATAACAACAGCTACAGTCACATGCCACACATTCCTTTATTTGAGGCACTAATATGCACCTATGTTCGAAGTTTGAGGGCATTATTGTTTCAGTCACCTGATTATGGAAAGGATCTTTATGGGTTCTAATAAGTCCTTTAATTGAACAAATGTGGTTACCATTCACAATATAACACTCTTACCTTTCTTAAAGAAGGATGCAATATATTCATCTGCCTCTTTGAATTAACATATAAATCAGCCTTACCCTACTCAGAATATCAAAGCAAGTTTGTCTCTGTAGCGACTCTTTTTATGCTCTGGGAACAAACATATAACATTATACTGAAGCTGTTGTGTAGAATAGTGTGGCAGAGCACAAGTTGTGCCTACCACTTTAAGAGGTTTCAGGCAGGCTCTGAGTAGCTGGCAGGTGCAATTTGTCCCAATGAGTTGGCCACATGACTGAAAGGGAGCCACCAGATTGGAGGAGGGCTGGGAAGCCTCAATATAAGCCCAGGCCCTATGAGCAGAGCTGGCAGTTACATCTATGGAGCCGGACAAACTTCATCGCTCAGTCTGCAGACTGCAGCTCCCAGAACACCTGGAGGTTAATTGTAGGAAATATGGGGATGGAGGAGGTTCCTGGCCCTGAGCATAACCTGAAACTACACCATGCTGGGGCTGGATGGTGTGGTGGGGCTGCCTGTGGTGGGGCAGTCTTTGGGAAATGCCACACCTGTGCCTCCCCAGTGAAAGGTGAGGATGAGACACCATGTAGCCTCAGCCCCCATGACCTGGTGGGTAATCCCGTAGAGGGGAGAGGCTTGGGGTCCAAGCACATCAACATACATCTGAGGCCTGAGTGGGCCATAGGCCGAGTTAGGGGTTTAGCACATCCACAAACACCTAAAGCCTGAGTGGGCAGTAGGCCACATTTGAGACACCCAGTGCCAGAGAGGGCCAGGGTCTGGAATTAGCCGGGTGTGTAGACTAGTAGGCCTTATGCCCCAGCATACAGTAGGGTCTGAATTAAGTGGCCTGAAGGTCTTCAAGGGGCCAGGACCAAGAATACAAGGGGTGAAGCCTGATGGGCTGTATACAGTAGGAAGCCTGGGTGAACCTAAAGGGATATACAGAACAGGGCAGTATGACTAAGGCCCAGCAAAGGGGCACTGTGACTGAGGCCCAAGAAAGGGGCAGAGCGAGTGTGGCCCTGCTAGGGGTAGTATAAGAGAGGTTCAGCATGGGACTGAGCTTGGCCTGGTAAGGGGCCAAGAGAATTGCCACTGGTATGTGATGCCATTTGCAAGGCATGGGATATGGCAAAGGGTAGATTGGAGCCATGTATTATGCCCTTGGGATTGGGGCAATAAATGGGCAGCCTCCCACCTATGAACAACTATTCAGATCCAACAAAGGCATGGCAGGAAAGTCAGGTGGATAGACTGCCCTAGACAGGTGAGTGGGCCAATGATTGGACTGTCCTTGAGATGGCCCCCTGTCACAAACAGTAATAATTAGAGGACATTGACAAAATTAGCATTAGTCAGTGATATTTGTTTTTCCTCATACATTTCAAATGACTTCCTAGAAAGTAGTTCAACCTAATCATTTAAGATTTTCTCTTTAAAATTTTAAACATTTGTTAGATTCCTTAAGGCAATAAGGTGCGATCTAAAATAAGTGGAGATTAGGGCTGTGCAAATCTGAATCATGATTTGGATTCAGAGATTATTTGGATGATTTGGAGGCAGAATTTATGAATCCAAATTGAATTGCTAGAAGCTTTAGGTTTTTTAAATTGATTCAGAGTTTCCAAATTGATTTGGAAAAGATTCGGGGATTTGGCCATAGAGTATAATGGGGAATCAATGAAATATCTATAACATTGTTGTTTTTTGGTTCATTCCAATGACACTTGCAGGATTGGTATCATCTGCTGACAGCATGAAGCCTACCAAGTTTTAAGGTGATAAATGCAGGGGTTTCTGGGAAACTGAACCTCAAAGTCCTGAAAGCAAAACTCATATCCATGTGTGTGTTAAGCCAGAGTGGGGTGAAAACTGCAGGAGTGGTAGCTCTTGCTGATCCCACAAAGTCTTCCAAGTTTTGAGGAGATAGGTGAGCTATCACCAGTCATTGACATTTGTGGGAGCTGTTTTTTGCAGTGTGCTCCAACATCTTTAGTGAGCTTTTGAGAATTTTTATTCTCTAGGTAAAACATACATGTAGGGACAAATGTGAGACTAAATCTGGTAAAAACATACAAAATATTGTGAATCTTTCCCTGTTTTCTTTTTACACATCTGTAGCAGACCTCTGATCAACTCAGCCTTTGTTGCTGTCAGATGGTAACCGACAATGACAATCTAGATGACAACTGCCTCACAAATAGCCCTGATATTTGTACTGTTCAGCCAATATTGTATTCAATTCCCTGATCCCTAACAAGTTCCAGCATCAGGTCTGCATCTTTAATATGTTGTTCACCATATCCAGAGATCACAACTGGAAATATTAACAACTGGAGACTCTTCTTATATATTGATTGCATGTCAGTCAAGAAAATATAATGAGCCAACAGTTGCTTCAGGGGTATACTGCTGCCTGCAATCTATATCTCTAGTAATACGTTGGTATAGTATAGAAGAATAGTACCTGACCTTAGCATTTTAACCTTTGAGTCTTTAAGTTGTCAGCCAACAAGTGTACCTTTTGAATGAATGTTTATTCCAGCATGAAACATCATTGCTGTCATAAGATTTGGATTGCTACCAAAAATGCAGTCTGTCATTTTTGTAAATCTGACATTCCCAATTCTCTACAGAGTATAGAAATGCCAGAAATAACAGTGCTAATGATTTAAGCACTGTTTAAGCAATAGCCCCTGAAACAGCATTTGTCTTACACTAGACTATGTTCAACAGGGAATTCAGTATTAAAAAATAATTCATTAGAGGTAGAAGTTCTGGTATATTGCATAATTCCAATGTACTTGGTATGCTATTAGACATGCTATATATTATACAGTTTGTATTTGCTTGGTTGCAGGACATTTTACCTTTGTTTTCCTTTTCTTTTTAACTTTTGCATAATTTGTGCATTATAAGCATTATTTTCTGTTCCTATACTCAAAACTGATCTTTTTGTTTCCATTTAACTTTGGGGTTGAACTGTTCTTTCACCACACCTGAAAAAGTCCCCTCTTCACTATAAAACAAATAGTTTTATAAACATAATGAAGTTTGAAAGTTGTATACCTTATTACCTGAAACTTTTAAAGGTAGATTATTATATAGCAGTAAGAGAATATAAACCTGTGAACTTTTAAAGTAACTCAGAATGGAAGAAAGAATTTTTAGACTCAGTGGTTGCATATACACATGCTATTAATGTGACACAATAAACTCCAGCACAATTTGCACCAGAGTTTATTGCTCCTGGGTGCTGCATTTACATGTGTGCTCAGGACTGTAGCACATGAAGTGGGAGCTTGTAGGGGGCAGCTTGCCAGCCCGGAGATACTACAGAAGAGCTGGCTGGGGCATGAGGGAGCCCCAGCACTGTAGCAGTCTCATGCCCCAGCCAGCCCTGATCACTGTCTACACCTACAATGACACAGGGTAAATAACTCCACCATAGGATAGTACTTGTGTCAGGCAGTACTATCCTACAGCGAAGTTACTTAGTTGGGCTTAATAGAGACACACATGTAGATAGTGATACTTTACTGTGGAGCTAATTAGGGAACTTCACAGTAAAGTGCATGTATAGATGCCCCCCAGTATTCTTTAATATGGCTTTTAGAAGCCAATCAATCCTGGCCATTCCCCTGGGCCTTGTTCTAATGCCTTGTTCTAATGTCTTGTTCTAATGCAATATCTACTTGACCTACAA
>NW_017729026.1:36683827-36684179 GCF_001723915.1 Gavialis gangeticus
GTTAATAGCAGGCAAGGAGTAGAGATCATATTACTGTGTAGTTGCTTCCCACTCCCCAGAACTGTAATGTTTCTTTCACTCTTCATGATGCAAGGAGAGTATACATAAACAATAAATGCCAACTTTGAATTGAAGAGTAAGATCACAGACAGAAGTGAAATTTTTTCAACTGATCTGATGGTCACAGAAAGCAATTTATAGCTGTGACCAAACGCAAATTACCTGGCTGCAGACAGCTTAAAAAATGGCCAACCAGGTAAAAATCTGAACCCTCATTGCAAGAGGAGTCAGAAGAAGACATTTCAAAATAGAGAGCCTTCTGTGACTTCCATTTGCACTGCCTGTCAACCTC
>NW_017729026.1:36689179-36690967 GCF_001723915.1 Gavialis gangeticus
CTCTAGTAATACGTTGGTATAGTATAGAAGAATAGTACCTGACCTTAGCATTTTAACCTTTGAGTCTTTAAGTTGTCAGCCAACAAGTGTACCTTTTGAATGAATGTTTATTCCAGCATGAAACATCATTGCTGTCATAAGATTTGGATTGCTACCAAAAATGCAGTCTGTCATTTTTGTAAATCTGACATTCCCAATTCTCTACAGAGTATAGAAATGCCAGAAATAACAGTGCTAATGATTTAAGCACTGTTTAAGCAATAGCCCCTGAAACAGCATTTGTCTTACACTAGACTATGTTCAACAGGGAATTCAGTATTAAAAAATAATTCATTAGAGGTAGAAGTTCTGGTATATTGCATAATTCCAATGTACTTGGTATGCTATTAGACATGCTATATATTATACAGTTTGTATTTGCTTGGTTGCAGGACATTTTACCTTTGTTTTCCTTTTCTTTTTAACTTTTGCATAATTTGTGCATTATAAGCATTATTTTCTGTTCCTATACTCAAAACTGATCTTTTTGTTTCCATTTAACTTTGGGGTTGAACTGTTCTTTCACCACACCTGAAAAAGTCCCCTCTTCACTATAAAACAAATAGTTTTATAAACATAATGAAGTTTGAAAGTTGTATACCTTATTACCTGAAACTTTTAAAGGTAGATTATTATATAGCAGTAAGAGAATATAAACCTGTGAACTTTTAAAGTAACTCAGAATGGAAGAAAGAATTTTTAGACTCAGTGGTTGCATATACACATGCTATTAATGTGACACAATAAACTCCAGCACAATTTGCACCAGAGTTTATTGCTCCTGGGTGCTGCATTTACATGTGTGCTCAGGACTGTAGCACATGAAGTGGGAGCTTGTAGGGGGCAGCTTGCCAGCCCGGAGATACTACAGAAGAGCTGGCTGGGGCATGAGGGAGCCCCAGCACTGTAGCAGTCTCATGCCCCAGCCAGCCCTGATCACTGTCTACACCTACAATGACACAGGGTAAATAACTCCACCATAGGATAGTACTTGTGTCAGGCAGTACTATCCTACAGCGAAGTTACTTAGTTGGGCTTAATAGAGACACACATGTAGATAGTGATACTTTACTGTGGAGCTAATTAGGGAACTTCACAGTAAAGTGCATGTATAGATGCCCCCCAGTATTCTTTAATATGGCTTTTAGAAGCCAATCAATCCTGGCCATTCCCCTGGGCCTTGTTCTAATGCCTTGTTCTAATGTCTTGTTCTAATGCAATATCTACTTGACCTACAAGCCAATTCCTAAAAGCAAATCTCTAAATATAATTTTCTAGCCATCAGGAGTTGGTCCCAGAGTAAGGAATACAACCTTAAGTTTTGTAGGTGACAAGATTCTCAGTCCATGCTCAACTTCTCCACTACCATCTTTGTCCACAGCAATAAAAATACAACTATAGTTAGCTGACCACTAGCTATTTACCTGTATACCAATTAATTCTTATAAATATACTATATACGTATATACTATACAACAGTTTAGTATATATGTATACTATAGTATACTATACTATACTACAGTATAGTACTATACTAGTAGTACTATACTACAGTATACATATATAGTATACTACAGTATAGTATATATGTATATAGTATATTTATAAGAATTAAATGGTATATAGGTAAATAGCTAGTGGTCAGCTAGCTATAGTTATACACACACACACTATAGTTAGCTATATATATATACACTATAGTGTGTGTGTGTGTGTGTGTGTGTATATATATATATATATATATATATA
>NW_017729026.1:36691826-36712554 GCF_001723915.1 Gavialis gangeticus
TTCATGATGCAAGGAGAGTATACATAAACAATAAATGCCAACTTTGAATTGAAGAGTAAGATCACAGACAGAAGTGAAATTTTTTCAACTGATCTGATGGTCACAGAAAGCAATTTATAGCTGTGACCAAACGCAAATTACCTGGCTGCAGACAGCTTAAAAAATGGCCAACCAGGTAAAAATCTGAACCCTCATTGCAAGAGGAGTCAGAAGAAGACATTTCAAAATAGAGAGCCTTCTGTGACTTCCATTTGCACTGCCTGTCAACCTCTTTTCAGAATGGGAGGGGGGAAAGGGAGCAGAGGGAGTTCAGTCTGGGGGGAGTTCAGTGCCCACTGGAGGGTGGGATGGGTGTATCAGAGCCCCCCTGAGGCGGGGGAGGTCTCCATTCACCCACCCTACCTTCTAGCACTGGCTGGGGAGCCCTTGGAACCAACTCCCTCTGCTTCCTTTCCCCCCTCCCATTCAGAAAACTTTGCAACCTTGCAGGGAGCAGGGGCCATTGCTAGATGAAACCAGATGTAGGCTCCCAGCCAGCAGCTAGATTCCCTCCCCCCCAGAACCAACAGTGAACTTCTATTTGGTCCAGGGGATTGTTGTAACTCAGAATGCTTCCTGCAACGTGTTCTCAGTTACAGCAGGGAGATGCACTTCTCTCTGCACCCTAAAATATCAGAAATGTCAAACTCCTCTTACAGTCCTGGTTTTGACAACTCTTCTGAAGAGCTGACAGATGATTAATCAATTGATTGCTTGATGATCTGGGATTCTCAGTCCTGTAATTGATTGCTTCTTATGTTTTCAGACAAAACTACCCAATACTTTCTAAATAAAGCTAAAGGAGGGGAGCTTAGTTATTAACATGCTTGCAGAAGCAAGGAGAGAGAAAGGTGTATTCAGAACCTTCAGTATCAATCTGTTATCATTCTTCATACTATTTTCTTTTGCTTACATTGCCTACAATGGTAAAAGCGTCTTATTATCTAAATTATCTGTAATGTTCAGACATTGTAGGAAATTGCTATGGTTTAGTATATTTTATTTTTCTCTAGTCTGGTAGTGGGGGTGGGAAAGCTGTTATGTACATGTTTTAGTTAGGTAGGCTGTGGAAATGATGGGACCTGGATTTTCTTCTTGATACATTAGCTAACTGGATGTGTTACTTTTAGCCAGTGTGGGTTTTTTTATCCCCTCTCCCTTTATGCTCTATTTCCTGGTCATTAAATTATGGGTAATGATGCTTCCTGACTTTTATAAGAATTTTAATACCCAATACATGGACAAATGCTAAGTATTATAACAAATCTGCAGCAAATTTCTATCAAGGAAGAGAACTCTTGTTTTCCAACTGAAGCAATTAATGTGCCTCAGGTCTGAGGGTTAGGAGAGTAATTCATCACCATGTTTCCAAAGGAGATGACATGTTGTGCAATTTGCTTCATTCCTAACCCCTATTCATGCTGTGAATGCAGCATGTACTGTAGAAATCTGTGTGTCAACTGATGTGCTTCAAAAACAGGATTGTTTGCCTGTGGTGGAACCATGCTGAAAGCAGATTTCAAATGAGCCAGCATAGGTCAAATGAAGTCAAAACAGAATGACAAAAAAATATTTTTCTCATATAAACAGAGAATTATGAATTTTGTCAAACTAAACTATCCATAGTGAAAATATGATATCAGTTTTAAGTGATAAAATAAATTATTGTGTCATAACAGTAAGAGTGTTGGGTCACTGTTACCAGCTTTAAAAAGAAATTCATTTTCTTACCTTGATGTTTGGCTATACTGATAACTTCATTATTTTGTGTGTGCTATACTTTAATTTGAGGTGTGGGAGTGCAGAATATGATTGACTGATCCCCTGACTGGATTCCCCAACTGGATTCTCTGGTCTGGAGAGGTTTTGAATAAGCTTTTGAACATTAGGGGCATTTTCACACATAAAAAGCACCCAGCACTGCAACACTTGCAGTTGTGTAAGTGGCAAAATGTGCACCGGTGCTGAGAAAATTGTGGTGGCACGCTTTTGAACTAAAACACATAGAAGGTGCTTTAGTTCAAAAGTGCACTGCCACCATTTTCCATGCGCTGACACACATTTCGCAGCTTATACAACTGCATGTGACACAGCGCAGTGTGCATCAGCTCACATGCAGAGCAGACTCGATTAATCAAGTTTTCTTCAAAGTGGCAGATCTCCAGAGCATCATGGGACCAAAAAGTATGTGTATAAAAGTTCCAGGTGCCCATCCTAAAGTCACCTTATTTAAAAAAGAGCATTTATATTCCCACAAAGGCTTTCTTTTGAAGTTCTAAATAATCCTAACTTCTCTTCTCTCCTGTCATAAATCAAGTTCTCTATTCCACTTACCATCCTAGTAGCCTTTCCTGGTACCATCCCCTTTTAGAATTCCTGAATGTAGGTGAACTGAATTGTATATAGTAGTTCAGATGAAGATCCATGTTTCAACTGGATATCTTCTTTTAGACTGAGTAGTTGGAAAAATAGTTCTTTGCAAGTTTTGAGGCATAAACACCCTTCTTCAGGTGTGCCCAAAAGCTTGCAAGGAACAATTTTTCCAACTGTTTAGTTGGTTCAATAAAATATATCACATTTACCCAAAGAACCTTGCGTGCCTAAGACCTTAGACCAACAAGGCTACAACCAACAACCCTGTTTCAACTGGAGATATGTTACTTGATACATCCTAGGATTTCAATTGCTTTTTTCATGACCACATCATGTTGTTGGCACACATCTATTTTGTTTTTTGTTAATTCAGACAGTAGTTTCTTCCTAATCAGAAATGACAGAAAAGGAGGCCTTGGTTAATAGAAGACATTCATCATATTAGTTTATTAATATGTTACCCTTTGTACTTTTTACACTTAATGTCATGTCTCTTATTCTGGTCCCTAAGTCATCTGGTTCATCCTATATGATATCCTCATCTTATGTATTTCTCCAAAATCTGTGTCAGTTTATAAAGTGTCAAAACAATGGGAAAACTATTTCACAACTACTGCTCCTGTTTCTCATGTGTCATGGAGGCTTCTGGGTTCTATATGAAAGAAGCTGTTAAAGGCTGAACCAAGCTAAATTAAATCTGTACCCTCACTTGTTGTGGGCACTGATTGGTTTGAATAGCACGGCAGAACTGGTAATTTTCATTGTTTACACTCATCTAACCCCACCTTGGGAAGGAACAGGGTATAGCAAATGGTAAGTTATGTAGAATAGACCTCCAGCTAAGATATAGTTGATATTCAGGGTCTAAATGGACATCTAACTTAAGGCAGCCCTTCAGATCAAAACAAAAGCAGTACAAGCCATTTCCATAGGTAGTCCTTCCAAGCTGTACTGTGCCTCTCTGATATACATGTTCCTGGAATGACTAGCAGTTAGCATGAATGAGCTGCAATTCATATACAGGTTTATGCAGCATTGTCCCAGGAAAAGTATTAGCACAATCTTACATACTTCACAGGTATTTAAAGGGGGCCAATGTACTCATAAATCTGTGGGATTCCAAGACAAAAGGCTTTTCTACCAGGAGCAAAGTGGTGTCTATTTTCATCCTTAGAAATGTGCATTTAATGGAGGGGTCTAAAGTGAGAGATGTAAATTATTGTTGCCACTTCCTGCCCTAGTTATGCTTGTATTCCATCATCATCAGAAGTCATGTGGTGTCCCAGCTAACATGCCTACTTTATGCTGAATCTTAATGTATGTCACTTTACACACACTGTAGGCCTTTTATATTGTGTGGGTGTACATGTGTGTTTCTCAGCATCTCCATCAGAATCTTTCCAGTCTTCCACTTTTGTCTTTAACAAGTATTAAGAGGTATACTTAGAGTCTGCTGTTTTCTAGTAGGGAGAAACTTCCCCTTGGAGAGTTTTGATAGATTTAGGAATAATGAAGGGAATAGGAGTAAATTAGCTAAAGATTTCTGACCTGTGCAATTATACAAAGAACTAGGCAGATCTTACATTATCTAATCTGAGAAATTAATTTTTCATTTATAGTCTGATTATATTTTTCAGTCACATACTGTTATGTTATACTACACACATTTTTATGAGTCTTATTAATTGTCTAGTCCTGCTACACTTCAAATTAAGGTAATTTACAGTCTTAAAAATTAATTGAAGCCCAAATTGTTTTTCTGATCAAACACTGACCATCAAAAGCAAGTTCACTGCTTTAAACAAAATAGTGTTAGACATCTAATGAAGAAGTAAGTCATTTGTAAGTCATTTGTAAACTACTTCAAAGATTTTTTAACCACATACAGTATCTCTGTTATATCCTTGCACTAGAGTTCCTAATTAGCATCACAGCAATTAACTCCATCTGACCTCATTATATTTTGAAGAATTTTTATTTAAAGTGCTTATTGATTACAGATAAAGAAAACAGCCTGCAAAAGACTTGGACAAAGTGTATATTTTCTTATTCATGCATTTGTGTTGATGTGCATAGCCACCATGCTTTTCTTTTCATTTCTCAAGGTATTGCCTGGAAACAGTGATTGTCTGTTTGACTTTACTGTGTAACATTTTACAGTACATGCTGGTATTCTGAAAATAAACCTAACGGTAGTTGTAGGACTTTGGTTATACTAAGCCACAGAAAGGGGGCTTGGAACGAACAGAACTTGCTGACCTCGGGGTGACATGAGATGAAATGTAAAAAAGTAAAAAACCATTAATGAGCAGAAAAGCTAGTACAAGAAAAGCTAGTACAAGAAGGGAGTGTTAGAAAATAAAATTAATGAGGGCAGGTGCCAGGATAAGAGAAGAACTGAAGATGCCAGCTGGATGTACCTGACAAGGAGACAAGCAGAAATGAATATCTGGACAGAAAAACAGATAAGCATTGGCATGAAATTTGGGTATTTGCAGTATTACTGTGGGTGCTGCATTATTTCTTTCTTTCATAGTGACATAGGGGAACCTGTGCTGCCTGTCATGAGTGCGACCCAGCTCACATGTCGTGTCATGCTGGCCCAGGTCCTGCCTCCACAGAAGCAGCCTGGCCCAATGGCACATGGGGCCCAAGGAGACAGGACCTGGCCCAGCATGACACAGTCTCCGTGAGTGGCACCAGCCCCCAGGTGATAGCCCGAGCAGCTGCAGAAAGGTGCATGGCCCTGCCCTGGGCTGCACCCAAGACAGGCGGTGCAGGCAGCACCAGCTCGGAGGCCAGAGGCTCTGGTTTCTGGCCAGAGCCTCTCTATGTGCTTCTGCTTGCCCCAGCATGCCAAGGGTGTATGCCTCACATGCTGGGGCAGCAGAAACACATAGAGATGTTCTGGCCAGAAACCAAAGTGTCTGTCTGGAGAACTGGCTTCTGAGTTACCTCAGGGCATCATCCGGGACTGTGTCCTGCCTCGCTTTTTTCCTCCTGTTTATTTATTTATTTATTTGATACCTGAATATCCATGTTTCATTCGCAGTGTGCCCCTTGCAGCATCTCAAACTGATCTGGGACACCACAAGAGGTATGTGCATGCTCTACTGGACATGCCACAAGTGTACTTTCAGCTGCCTCAAAGCATGCTGAAATGCTCCAGGCATGAACCTTGATACAGCCAAGGAATACCTGCTGTGCATCATTGCCACTGCCTGCATCCCACACAATATATGCAAGGCTAAGGAAGAAGGCTTCTTGCAAGGCCTGGGTGGAGGAATCACAGTATTCTGATGAGCTGAGGAATCACAGTGCTTGGGGGAAAGCCACAGCATGACTCTGCCAGAATGTTTACACCTGGCACAGGTCAATGGAGTTGGCCTGACAGTTAGGGCTGTCCTTGCTCTGCTTAGGGGCTTGCACACACCTAGAAGAATACCAGGAGTGTGAGAGGAGTGGCTTAACATAGGAGGAAAGTGGTGTCTGGGATGGGGCTACCTTTGGGTCCTGGTCACCCCAGTCCAAATCCCACTGTCCACCCTCACCCTGCAAAGATGGCACGTCCAATTGCCTCCCCTGCCACCAGGCACTCAAGCCATTTAGTCCATGGCCCCATCCCTCCTGTCTTTTGTCCACCTTAACCTCCTGTGACATCAGTCAAGGTGCCATGGGGAGCAGTCTTCCCTCTAAGATACATGGCATGCGCGGCCACGCAGGTATGCCCCTGGCAGCACAGCATGAGTGGTCCTGCATGGCTGCGCATGCCATACAGCATACAGGGAACGCTGATGGGGAGCAGTCCTCCCTTCTGCCATTAGGAGTGCCATATGAAGGACTCATAACATCCCAGGAAAGAATCCCTGAGGTAAGGCATGCCATGGCAATGGGGGGTGGAAGGATGCCTCTTACACCATGCAAGGCTCACGAGGCTATGGGATACAACATTGATGTCAGTCAGAACTCTCATAACCTATCACAAAGTGATCCATGATCCTCTTGAACTCTCTTTCCTCTTTATGAACCCCCCTGGGACTTTGCTAGTTGCTGAGAAATGGGTAGCCCACTTGAAATGCTGAATGGCCACCATGAGCCCCTATTTGTGTGCCTCAGTAAACCAAATATAGGTATTCCCCAGCCTCACAATGTCTCCCCACCCAAGATCTGCAGCCTGTCCTCCATGCGAGTGTCTGCAGTACATGCCTGGTGCTCATAAGTGGCTACCAGAGCTTCTTACATCTCCTTTCTTTGTCACAATCTCCTCTGCAGCTCTGCAGCTGTGTAACACCCTATCCTTGAACCATCATCACATCTTCTGTGGGTTCCCCTCCCATGTGCAGGTGTTGTCCCTGAGAGACACTTTGACTTTATGAAAAGTATCAAACTTCTCTGATAACATGGGATATGACAGCAGAAGTTTTGGCCCTTGCCATATCGCAACCAAGTAATCTCATGGATTTGGGGGGGGGGGGTTGCTGGAAATTGTAAGTCACTTATCATGTCCATTTCCCATTGGGTCCATAAGCCTTGCCTTTGTCCTCCACTCAGCCCATCAGAGTTCAGTCCCTGGGAGGACTTGTGGTTTGACTAAGTGGCAGGGTCCACTGCCATGCTGGAAGGGCTGCCTTGCAGGAAAAAGATGAGATCATCTGGAGAAACTCAAGCAGGTTCTTGTTCCTCTCACTCTAAAACCCCAGGGTCATGGGTTCATTCCTAGCTTCACCTCCCTCCCCTGCCATTGAAGAGGTACTTTCTTCCCAACATCTCTGTGGCAAAAGTAACTCAGTACCAGAGGCAGGAAATATATTATAGTGGTTGAGGGAGTGAGCTACATTTATTCCATACTCTTTCTGCAGGAAACGGCTCCCCAAGAGGTGTCCATGTCCTAGAAAGATGATGCATGCTCTGATGGCACCACTGAGGCTATGGATATCACTTAACATAAGTATCAAGTCCAGTGTTATCTGTGGCTTTGATATAATGACTTGACACCCTTGACACAAGATGTCTCCTTCATTATAGTAATTATTGACCCAGCACTTGCCTTCCAAATACATGGTTGACTGAATTCTTTCCCTGTTTAATGTAATGAGGCCAGATCAGAACCCTGGAACAGCCAGTCCCAAATGATCAGAACAGGGAAATTCATCCCCTGAACAATCATCACCTGAAGCAAGCCCAGAGCAGCACCCAGGTCTTAGCTGGGCTGACTGAGGCAATCAAGACAACCAATGCCCTGAAGCCACAGGCAACAGGGCCCACCAGCTTCACTTTCTAAAAGTTAGAGGGAATTGGTAGTATTCTTGTTTAGGCAAAGGTGAAGATTCTTGTTCCTGACATTGTTCATGCTTCCCTCCTGGTTCTCCAGTTTTGATTCCCAGCTCTGACCACTGGTTTCTATTTTGGTAAGACCCTTGGCATCCCTTGATTCCAATTTTACGCTCCAGCTCTGGCTTTTGGTTTCTAATCATGTTTAATCGTCAGCTTACCCTACCTCTGGCTCCAGCTTTTGAACTCACTCTGTTTTGACTTCAGTTATGGCTCCCAGTTTTAGGTTCTGGAACCAGACCCCTATATATGCCCTGCTCCTGGGAAACCAAACTGGACTGCATCCATGCTTTCAGATGCCTAATGACTAGGCAAGATGACTTTGATCCCTAAACCTACCACCACATAGCCCTACTTCTCATTCCCCTCAGTTGCTATGTTCCTATGTTTAACTATAGGGTGCAAAGAAGAAACAGCTCTCTAGTCGCAGGCCCCTCCCTGTGCCTCCCTTTGCAATCCCTGAAGCAGCCAGAGAATGGGGTTTGGTCTGCAATCAGCTCAAGTAGTGGAGTGTGGCAGACACAAGTTACAAAAGATGCTACGTTTTGTAACATCTCTATCTGATTCTTTATGCAATAAGGGGTCAGATTTTCATCCAATCAACCATTTTTAAGCTGTTTGCAGCATGTACTTGTGTTTGGTTACAGCTATAAACTACTTTCTGTGACCAGATCAGGTGAAAATTGTCACTTCTGTCTGCACCCTCCATGTACCATTTTTAGACTGCTCTAACTGTTGTGAATTCTTGCACATCTAGCATTTCTACTAGTTTAACATGGTTATATTGATATAAATATAATACTTGTATGCACCCTAAATCAAATTGGAGTTTTATGAGTTTGCATTTACTATGGGAAAAAACCCCAGGATTTAGCCTCTTCCCGGGAATGTCTCCCAAGTACAGGCAGAGTTACAGTAGGGTCTTGAAAAAGGTAATTGAAGAAACTGGATTCTGAGATCTCACCTCTGTCGCCCCATTCCACCATGCCATATGTCTGGCATAAGGACTTTTCAGCTGACAAACTACCTGCTTCTTCCCACTCCCAGCTTCTTACAAAAACATCAGCACTTCCTTGAAGTCTGTATTTCAAAACATGGTCTTCAGTGTTATACTTTGGACAGATTCCCTCTCTGTAACTTCCTGTTGTCAGTGCTGTTATTTATATCCATTACACATTTTACCTTATGCAAAGAGCTTCTGATTTTCTGTAATAATAGAGCTAATTCTGATTTTTGTAAGCATTTTGACATAAGCAAGTGATATATCCAGAACTTACTGTTTTTTCCTTGTGTAACCTCTCACATCTTGGTGCTCGCTTACATAGCGATTTACTTCCCCTCCCCCTTTCCTCCAAAGCTGAAAGATTTCATACAAGATGTAATAACATTAAAATAATATGAAAAATATTGGATCATAGAAATGAACTATGAAATAAGAAAGTATATGCAGTGCACATCACTAAGCTTTTGTTGCTGCATCTATCAGATCTCATTAAAATCCCATTACAAAAGTCAGCTGTTTAAAATATAACTTCCAAGACTATTCATTATTTAAAGAACAGATTCTTACCTGGTGTAAATTGGGGTACCTCAACTGATTTCATCTGAGGATCTAGCTATATTTGTATAAGATGGCATTAATAACCAAGTCACTATGTATATTTTAAAATATAGTGTATTCTGTAGTACTCAGTAAATAAATGCATGCAAGAGAAAGATATGTTTAGTAACAGGTTGAGTTTCTTCAGGATGCAGGGAAGTAAAAACCTAAAAGGAAATAGGACTGTCAGATTTCATGGTGATGGGCAATTAAAAGTGTCTGCAAAAATGTATAAATAGATATAACATGAGAACAAGAGCTGCTCCTGAAAATGTATTCAATATATTTCAATAGTAATATCTATTGCTAAACAATGCTATAATCTGTCAAATGGCAGAACAGTATTTGTATTTATATGGCAGTACTGGTTTTCAGTGTAAATTTTTTAATAAGTTCATTTTTGGTAATTTAGCCCATTAATAATATAAGATGAATGTCATTTCAGGATTATTAAATCTTCTCATGGCCAAGACTTTATTTATTTCCTTGAATCATAAATGTATACATATGCCTGTACAACATTAATGTATTATGTTTCAATCAAAAAAAAAATAAGCTGTCTACAGCATAGCACAGACTTTAATGTTGCATTCTACAGTCAGCATTTATTTTTGTTTGAAACTCAATTATTTTAAAACTGTTGCCTGACCAACAAAGCCAAAGGTTGTGTCTCCATAGCCATTACAAAATTCAATGATTAAAGGTAAGACTATTGCCTCTCTTCCTGAAAATCATAAATTCAGTTGAGGTGTTACCTGCTCACCAAATAAGCTCTTTTCAGTGAAAGATCAAATGGTTCCACTTAAACGTCTCTCTTAGCATAAAGTCTCTCAAGGGTATGATGATATATACTTTAGGAGTCTCTGGGCACATCTATATGTGCATTAATGTGCTTTTCCTATTGCGGATTAAGTTTAGTATTTCCAATGTGAGGTACAAAACAAATGCACATTAGGCTGCCCATTAGGCTGTGTAGTACTGAGAGTGCATGTTTAAGTGATGCTTAATCTGCAGTAGCTTATTTTACTATGTATTACCATAATTGCACATTTTTCATGATGGTTTAATGCTCAGTAAAATAGGCTACTGCACATTAAAGCACACATTAGATGTGTCCTTTATGGAGTTATAGTTCAGTCTGTAGCCTGGGTCCTGACTATTGAAGAACCAAATCCACAGAAGCACACGAGTAGTCTCAGTAACAGGACTATCTTTGTAAGATTCAAAAGTAATATAAAAATTGCACAACATTTCTCAAAAGCCTTTTAGTTAGTTCTGTGTTAAATAACTATTGTAAATTACATCATTTGTAAAGTAATTGTGTGGCTATTAGAATAACGGAGTTGACATTGAAGTTAGATGAAGATTTGCAACAATGATTTGCTCAGGCTTACCTTGGGTTCAAGATGGGACTCAAAGAAAGTAATTGAGTGTCTACAGATCCTTCAGTCAAACAGCTGGCTCTATTATTGTTTCTGGTTTTATATAACATCTTGTCCTTCCACGGTAATGTATCTTAATTATCGTTTTATGTAGGGGTGCACTGATTACCATATTTTTCTGCATACCATGCTCCCCCAAACAATATATGTACCTGTTTTTTGGAAGGAAGAATATAGATTAAATGATTTTTCATAGCTGAGAGCTGGTTCTTTCATGGAAGAGCTATTTTGTAAAATGACTGCAGCCTCTTTTAGCCAGAAAGCTGAGAGCAACTGTAAAAGGGCTAACATTAACTTCCATTTTTCCTGATTGAGGGGAGGGGCTGGAAGCCATTTTACAACACAATATGCTTCCATTCTGTCAGAAACTATATCAGCTTCCCAGCTTAAGACATACACTTCAGTTTTGGAGGACACAGTTTTGGGGGACAAGTGCATATAGTATGCAAATAAATGTGGTGCATTTATTTGCAGCATGCAAATGTGTTCATCTGGAAAAGTCAATCTTTCATCACATCTTTAAAATTGTACTTTGTCATAATATCACAGAAAATAAGAGCAATTAAAGCACACAACTAATGATTTTAGAGGATTTGAATGTTTAAAAAAATCACATAAAAGTTATCAGAAGCTAGGAGGACAGATTAGAAAAGTGCCAATTGGATAATGATATCAGAGAAGCTTACACATGTCTACATGTGTGCTTTAATATGCAGTAAACTATTTTATTGTGCATAAAAGCATCCTAAAAAGCCATGACATTCCTGTAATGAACAGTAAAATTACTGTGCATTAAGCATCACTAAAAATGGATGCAAATACACTACTGCACATAACATAACTTAATGCACACTTATTTAGTACCTCACATTGCAAGTACTAAATGTAATGCTCATTAGAAAAGGTATCCAGGTTGTAGCCATATTGGTCTAAAGGAAAAAAAAATAATCAGGACTGATGGTCGAGGTGATATCTTTTATTAGACCAACAAGATTTTTGCAAAAAAAAATCTTTAACTGCAAGCTTTCAAGCACAAACACCCTTCATCAGGTATCAGAGAAAAGATTGTAGAAGTTTCGGGTAGAAATGAATGTTCACATTTCATCAGACAGTTGAAGGTGTGGTAAAATCTCCTGTTTGGAAAAGTTCAATTTATATGCAGATTAGGCTCAGAGAAAAGTTGGAATAGTCTGTTCACTCAAAAGTTGTTTGGTAAGCAGGATGTAATCATATTTCCTTCTGGTTATGGTGTTTCATATTTCACAGAGGAGTAAATAGATGGAATGCTCTTCTGGGCAGTCATTTCTTATCTGGTAAGGTGTCTCTGAGCTTTGTTGTGAGGCTCTGTGATGATGCAAATTACCTCAATAAAGGCAGGAGCAGTATCTCAGGTTTCAGGTGATCAAAGTTGCTTCCTCTTTGTAAAATTATGAACATTTCATTTTTAAAAAATGGCTAAAATTTGAAATCTTCCATGCGTCAGGTATCCAGGTTGTAGCTGTATTGGTCTAAAGGAAAAAGCGATCAGGAGTTGCAGTAGAGGTCATATCTTTTTTTAGATGAACTAGAAAATTAATTGCCTGAAAGCGGGCAATTAAAGAATTTGTTCTGCAAAAATCTAGTTGGTCTAATAAATTATATCACCTCTACCAGAAGTCCTGACTGCATTAGAAAAGGTGCATTAATGTATGTGTAGATGAGCCTTGAGAGTAGCAGACCCTAAAGTAAACACATTGTTGAGGTGCCGACAGAAGTACAGCTCCCAGCTGTAACTCAGAAAGTTTATTTCAAAGTGTTCTGTATCACAACATTACGCCAGACCAAACAGAAGTTCACTGCTGGATCCAGGGGGAAGGAGAATCTAGCTGCCACCTGGGAGCCTGCAGCCAGGTTCCCATAACAACAGCCAGGGCATGGAGGGAATTCAGTCTGGGGCTTTTTCAGCCTCTCCCCCTCCTCCCTCCCCCTCCCCCCGATGGTGCAATGGGTGTATTGGAGCTGCCCTCCCTGAGATGGATAGGCTCCAATTCATCCACCGCACCCCTTCTTCCAGAGGGCTGAAAAACCCTCAGACTAATGTCCCTTGGCTCTCTTTCCCCCTCCTATTCTGAAAATAGTGACAGTCTGAGAGCTACACAGACACAAGTTACAAAAGATGCTACATTTTGAAACATCTTTATCTGATACCTGATGCAATGAGAAATCAATTTTTCACTTGTTCAGACATTTTTTAGCTGTTTCCAGCTATGCACTTGTATTTGGTCAGAGCTATAAACTGCCTTCTGTAGCCAAATTGGGGTGTCCTGAATTCAGCTCCACAATACTAATGATAATACCATCCCATCCCCATGTCTTTCTTGTACTTACAGATGATCAGAAATAGTTTTCTTTTATGTCTAAAATGTTGACTTTCTTTGAAAGACAAAAGACTGAACATTTCCATTTTTGAGTTTTTGGCTAACAAAAAAATCAAATTATTTAAAGAGAACCGAAATCCAACTGAAATAATCAAACCAGCATTTAACATATGTGCTTGCTTCATAGAAAATATATCATATGGATTAGCAAAATAAGTCATTCAACATTTTGGTCTCCAGCCGGCAGACATTATTAATTTGAACCATATATAACCACATGATGGAGATGTGATCATTTAAATGGTGAATATACACAACTGACTGCAAAGCAGCTTTAAAAGAAATAGGTTCTACAGACAGGTAGAAGACAATTTCCACAATAATAGTATACTTTGAGTCAAAGTGCCAAAATGAACAGCACGGTGTGAAAATACAGGAAACAAACCTGTGTTGGTTGTATTTTTTATGTAAAATAAAAATATAACCAGCTGTCTCTTTCAAATGCAAGATGCATGCCTGAAGTCCCAGTACTTTTTAGTCATTCTGGTTTAGTTTTGGATTAATACATTCCGCTTTCACTCTTACTTTCCTTTCTGAACCGGTAAAACTTTCAAGGTTGCACAAAAATAATTTTGCACAAAACTATCTCTGTCTACAAGATTGGTTTAATATTTGGATTTTACAGGCCTGATGAAGCCTCCCTCTTTACCTTGGGTATTTACTGATATCACAACAATCATAATAGCAGCATGATACACAGATACTTTACATGGAGGTCAATGCTAGACGCAGGGTAATTGCAAGGCAAAAATTAATCAAGTTTCTTAAGTAGATTATTCCTCTCTTTTTCTTTTTTCTTTTAATATTTTTGTATACGTGAATCTTTAAGAAACTTAACTTTTTCCCATGACCCTGCATTAGGATTGATGTGAAAATCTACCTTCTGCTGTAAGGGGAAATCTTCACTTATTCCCTTTTGGGGATAATCTGTTAGTTCTGTGGTTTCCTGAGGTCGTCTAGGTTTTGAATGAGTTTATCTAATTACCTAAGATTGTCCAGAAGGGCGGGAAAGGTAGTTAGCCATGTTAATCTGCAATAAGGCAGGAGGCAGGTTAGATTTGTACCTTATAAACTAACTAATTCAAAGTTAAGGCAAATCTCGTCTGATCAAGCCACTGGATACAAAACCTGCGAGGTTAGTGTATTTGTAGAAGTAAATGTTGTCTGTTATCTACTAACAGAGTTCTGGTTTACACCTTATATCTTTGTTTTCACTCTTGGTTCCTGCTGTATGCAATGGGTTTTTTTGGAGGTTTTTTTTTACTTGACAGTTCTGCTGAGATTTAGGGGAGATTGGCAACAAGGCTCCTATGCCCATATGAAAGTCTCAAAAATAGATAATGGAGAGAGTACTTTAAAATAGGCATTTCACTGCACACAGAGGGAGATGAGTCTCTGGACATTTATAGCATAGTATCAAAGCACCTAAGTAATAATGTACACATCTAAAACTAATGTACAAAATCAGTATGTTGCATGCCAAAGCAATGAAGAGATTAAGAGGCTAGTAGGTTTCCATGGGGAATCAAGAATGATTAGATAGAAACAGGGCTTCAGAAATTTATCCTTTGCAGTGGCAGACTAAGATTCATTCAACCAGTTAGAAAGATGAAGAAGTGAGAGAGACAGACCACATGTTAGCCTTTGTGGGGGAAGCAGGGGGGAAAGGAGAGATTCTAATCCTGCCTGCATGGCCCAAGTCTAGAAGGTGGGGGGGGGGAGCTCTCACATGCTTTCCAGCATGTTCCATGGGCTCCCCAAACTGCCAAAGACTCATGAGCAGAGCTCAAGGATCAAGCCAACCCTCATTGACTGGTGGAAATATCACAGCTGCCCACCTGGACATGATGCAGCAGCAGCTTGACATGGCCATGAGCCAACAACTAATCAGTCTGCACATGCCTACCCAGTGCACCCTGCACCCACGACAGGTGTGTGTCCATCCCACATAGCTGTATTCCCCCCATCCCACCTCCCCCATCAATGCTGGTGGCCATGGCCTTGCACAGCAGCAGGCTGTCCAGATCCATGAAGCCCCGGCTGAGTAGCTCCTCACTCATGTGGACTGAGATGAGTAGAGCCAGAGGGGCTTGAGTGTTTAGACCATAGTGCTAAGCAATGGGGCTCTAGCCATGGACTTTTCTGGCCCTGTGTCATGGGCAGCACTGCCTACAACCCAAGGTAGAAAGAGACTTGCCTCATTTTAATTAAATGTTGTAACTGCCAAACTTTTTGTGTGCAGAGGCTGTGCCACTCCCCTGCAATGGGACCCAGGTCCAGAGTGGCCTGGCCTAATAGGCTGATGGGCCTTGCTGATACTGCCCTCCCAGTCGGAGCACTCGTACATCCTTCCAGGACTATCCTGGAATCTCTTTGGGGCCCTACACCTTTACCACTGACTACCAGGAGCTAGGGACAGTGAATTGCTCCTGGAAGGTGGGTGGAATCATTGCTTTCCTTGGCATTAGGTCTCAGGCAGCCTAATCCCCTCCTCTCCTGCACTGCTGGTCCCTGGAGTGGGCCCTGCCAGACACCTTCCTGGGTCCTTTGGCCATGGGTCAGCAGCTCCCATACACCATACATCCTGTTCTGGCCCCTCCCCTCCTACCTCCTAGCATCTTCCAATCAATGCACGGCATAGAGAATTCCACCTCAGCTGCCATCCAGGGCTAGCTCCCATGGGAGTCCGATTCCTTTTACCCCAGGGAAGAGTCTCTGGAGTGGAGGCAATCTTGCCAGGAGGTGGGGGAGGTGGGCAGCAGCCATGGTCTCTCCATGGGAGGTGGCATTGATGCCACTTAGGGTTGTTGTAGCTAGATCAAAAGTGGGCTTTGGACCTATGCATGAATTCCTTATCCTGTTACTGCAGTACTCTCTGCTCTATAAGCAACACAGGCAGCCTCCTGGCCTCCCTCAGACAGTGGTGGCCACCTGTAGACCTTGTTCTTGGACCTTCACAACATACAGCTGGCTTCCTCTGGCCACCTCATTCAAGTGCCATGACAGTGCAGGTGTAAGCAGTCACCAAGACATCTGTTCCCATCCCCGTCATCAAAGGTCCCATTTGGTCCTTATTTTACTAGCACTGTCAGCTGACCATTCTGGATCCAGCATCTCAGGCTCCGTGACTGAGCCACCTGTGGACAAATGCAGAGTCTGCAGAAATAAGAAACATGATGTGACCTATTGTGAGTCCCCTGTTCAGACTCTTTCCCCAACCTAGGGCTAGAAGCTGTGCAGCTGCTCACAACCCAGCACTGACCACGCTGTGGATTGCCTGTGTTACACCTCCCAGTTTGCAAAACCCAGATGCCTGGGTTTCTTCTCCCTGCAGTGGGAACCAGGGGAGCTGGGAACCCAAGGGTCCAGGCCTGGAGGGATGAGACTTCTCTGGTTTTCTGGGAGGACAGGGAGGGAAAGAGTAGAAGTTTACCTGCAGCAGTGCTCATATATAGGTGGTCTGCCAAATAGCATCCAGAGACGCACCAAAAAACCCCTTCAGTTCTCACTGTTGGTTACATCTCAGCTGTGGGGCTTGAAAAAAAGCTTTCAATGTCTTTCAGTGTCTGTTTGGGTGCTGTTTGGCATGAAGTGGTTCTGCATCACCATGCTGGCGTCCTTTGGGAAAACAGTGCAACCTTGAGGAATGGGCCAGCCAGTTAACCAGATTTATGGTCCCACTCAATGTAATACAAACTGATAACCCCCCAACAATAGTAGGGGGGAGTGACCCTCGTGTCTCATCTTTATTCCAGGCCAGTGGTGCTGGGGTTGGAGGGCAGGGTGGGGAGGAGGGGGTGAGAGGTACAAAGTAGTGAGGAGCATCAATAAATCAGTATCGTCGGTCTTCCACATAGACATCGTTGAGCCAAGAGCACATTGAATATCAAAGTAGGTAACCACATGCTTCCTCATGAGCATAACGTGACCTACCAAGTAGTCATATTAAATCATTCCCTCACCCGTACATATCATATTCAGAAAGTCAGTAGTAAAGTCTCTGCACAGATCTTAATATGTTTACCTAGCACAACATGGGGTGCCAACTTCAAAGTGCTTAGAAACACCAAACTTACAATGGTATATGCCTCGGCAAATTACTGTGATCCTGTGTGGTCCAGAAGTTATCACTAAAAGGCTCAAAACTACTTAGCAGTGCACAAAGACTCATAACAGGCTGAACAACTTACACACACACAGATGTATTCCCTGTACTTTAGGGCATTAGACCAAGTGACATAAGAAGACAAACCAGTCCCCTGCTGCCAGATTTCTGGGCCCATGGAGACCCCAGTAGTCTGGGTACTGTAGCCTTAGGTGTTGTGCTAAATTTAAGTAAGGGGTGGGGTGAATGGAAATGAAATGAACATTCACAGTAAATTTTTCTACATCATTTTATACTAACACCAAATGAGTCCCCCACTGAACACAACCTTGACAGAAAAGTGTGGCTCAAGCTAAGTAGACTGAGATCTGGATACAGATGCCTCAAAACAACACTGTACAAGATGAGCATCTTGGATAGCCCCCTGTGGGAATGCAGGGCCTAGCAAACAGTACAGTCTTTAATCAAAACCTGCAAGCTTTACAACTGCCCAGCTAGGGTAGATAGAATCTGCACAATGAGGGATAATACCAAACAGCGGTTCATAGCTGGCTGGAGGGAACAAGGATGCAGGGTTAGAAACAGGGATTTCACTCCCTTGGGTCACTGAGAGCCCAGGGCTGGGACTGGCCTGGTGCTTCAGCAGAGGAAACAAGCTCTGGCTAAGGCTAGAGCACCGGCCTTCAAGGAGGGAGGGGGGAATCAGGTGCTGCAAAGCCCTATGGATTGCTGGTAGAATGTGACCAAACGTGGGCTGTGATGGGATCTGGTATAGATGAGCATTACAGTGCTCTAAGTTACAGTGCTGAAGTATAATACCACACCCATCCAGAGTTATCTTAGAGAAATACCTACCATTTTTACAGTGCTCCATGTGCCTTGACGGTCTGTTCGGTTATAGATGTAGAGAGCTTTCTGCACACTTACTATACAATAAGTGTAACTTCTGTATCCGGCCTATGATTTCAGGTGTTTTATTTCATTGTCAGTTACTTTTAGAAATTAAAAATAAACCTCATCATAAAGTTTTCTCAGGTAAACATACATTACAAATACAGACAAGTGTGTGTGTGGGGGGGTGCAGTCACATGCCTGTTTGTCTGTGTCCCATATGAGCTCTTGATGTGGAGTCTGGCTGGAACTCTTGTTTTGGCAGAATCGAGAGGGTGCTACCACTACCACTGGCCCCTTCCTTCCCTCTATGGCTGAATTCATCAGGAGGGAGTAAGAAGAGAAAGGGTGAATTTTCCAGAACCATATAGTTTCATAGTTTCATAGATTTAGGGTCGGAAGGGACCTAGTAGATCTTCTAGCCCGACCCCCCGCCAGGGCGGGAGAACAACAAAACCCCAAAACAAGAAATGGGACTCAAATGAGTCCAGCCAGGTAGGCATCCAGCCTCTTCTTAAAGACCCCCAGGGTAGGGGCCAGCACCACTTCCCTTGGAAGTTGGTTCCAGCTCCTAGCCGCCCTAACTGTGAAGTAGTTTTTGCGGATGTCCAATCTATACCTCCTCTCCATCAACTTGTGCCCATTACTCCTTGTTATGCCAGCGGGCGCTAGGGGAAACAGCGTCTCCCCCAAACCCTTCTGGTCCCCCCTAGTGAATTTATAGACGGTCACCAGGTCCCCCCTCAGCCTTCTTTTGTGGCTGAAAGCAGGGGCTTCAGCCAGACCTCACCCTAATCAGCTAGTAAGTTCAGCACTGACTGCTTATGAAGAGCTCTAGCAGGGGCTGTCACAGACAAGTCAGTGAGCTCAGAGCTCATTGTGTATATGTGACACAGTTGAGATGGAAGGGCCACACTCACTGTGTCCCACTTCTGGATCTGCTCCAGAAACTGTCCACATCTTTCTTCAAGTGTTGTGCTCAAAACTGGACAAAGTACTGCAAGTCAGGCTGCATCAGTGCTGAACAGAGTTAAAGAATCACTTCCCTTGATTTAGAGAGCCATAGGCTTTCAAAAGTGACAACCTGCTTCATCAGATCCTAAGAATAAATTCAGACTAACATGGATAACTGCCTCTCTCTCCCTTTGATTTCAGGCTATGCTCGTATTTATACAGTCCAATATGCTATTGGCTTATTTTACAAAAATAGCATATTACTGACATATATTCAGCTTCTGGCGAACTATAACCCTCATTTCCTTTTCAGCAGAACAGCAGTCTAGCCAGCAAACTTATATTTGTTCATTTGATTGTTTTGTCCTAAGTGGAGTACCTTGAACTTATCCTTAGTGAATTCTAATCTATTAGTTTCAGACCATTTCTCCACTTTATTCAGGTAATTTTGAATTATAATCATATCGTTAAAGTGTCAGCTACTTGACCTTGACTAGTGTCACTTGCAAATTTACTGGGTATACACTCAGTTCAAACCTGCACGTCATAAAGAAAGATATTTAACCCACCCCAGGGCAGGCCTTTGGGAAATTTTATTTGGTACCTCCCCCCGTAAAACATCAAGCCATTGAAGATTTCTTCTTGAGCATGATAATCCAACCAGTTATAGTCTCACCTTGCAGTAGTGTCATCTAAATTGTATTTCCTTGATGTACAAATGAGCATGTCATGGAAAACAGTGTCCAAAGCCTCTCTAAAACTGAAGTATATTACATCCGCTGTTCTTTCCTCATCTATAAAACCTGTTACCTCATCAAAGAAAGAAATCAAGTCAGTTAAACATTGACTTTCTCTTGACGAATCCACGTTGGCTGTTCCTGATCATTTTGTAATTTTTAAGTGCATAGAAATAGATTCCTTGGTGAAATGCCCTAGAAGCTTTCTTGGGTACTGAGATTAGACTGACTGTTCTGTAATTCCTTGTTCCTTTTTTTAAAAATGGCAATATATCTGCCCTTGTCCAGTGATCTGGAGCTTCATCTGTCCTCCAGTCCTCAAAGATAATAGGCAGTAGTTCTGCAATTCCCTCAGTTAATTTCCTGAGTTTTCTAGAAACACTCTCATGACCTAAAAACCCATATTTTCCAAGTAATCTCTAACTTGCTCTTCCCCTACACTAGGCTGATTATCTCCTCTCTTATCCTTTCTGCTGTTTATCATCTGATAACTGACCCTTTTTTTGTGAATAGACTGCAGTAAAAGAGAAATTATAGTTTCATAGTTTCTAGGGTTGGAAGGGACCTGAGCAGATCATCTAGTCCGATCCCCTACCATGGCAGGAAGAGCACTGGGGTCAAATGACCCCAGTAAGGTGGTCATCTAACCTCCTCTTAAAAACCCCCAGGGTGGGAGCCTGCACCACCTCACTTGGAAGCTGGTTCCAGGCCCTAGCCGCTCTGACCGTGAAGTAGCGCCTCCTGATGTCCAACTTAAACCTTCCCTCCGCCAGCTTGTGACCATTGTTCCTGGTCACTCCTTGCGGCGCTCGGGGGAACAGGGACTCCCCCAGCGCCTG
>NW_017729026.1:36717554-36728661 GCF_001723915.1 Gavialis gangeticus
GTATGGGTGTCTACGCCACAGTCCCCCAGCTTCCTAATGAGAATGGGGTGAGAGACAGTATCAAAAGCCTTCCTGAAGTCTAGGAAAACTATATCCACTGCCACCCCTGCATCCAATGATTTAGTGACCTGGTCATAAAAGGCCACCAGGTTGGTCTGACAGGACCTGCCGCTGATGAACCCATGCTGGTTGCCCCTGAGCATGCCGTTCCCTGCTGGCCCCTCCTGGATGCGTGCCAAAATACTTTTCTCGAACAGCTTGCCCAGGATCGAGGTAAGGCTGACTGGCCTGTAGTTTCCCGGGTCCTCTTTCCTCCCCTTTTTGTAGATGGGAACCATGTTGGCCCTCTTCCAGTCCTCCGGCACCTCTCCAGAGCTAAATTAAATAGCTCTGGCTTCTCTTTCCATTATTTTCCTCCCCATTCAGTAAGGGACTTAGATTTTCTTTTGCTTTCTCCTGCTGCTAGCATATATATATAATGTTTTTTGTTGCTTTGTATGTTCCTTGCTAACTGTATCTCAGTTTGTGCTTTGACTTTCCTGACTTTCTCCTTATACACCCATGTTATAGTAATGTACTCATCCTTAGTAATATGGCCAAGATCTCTTTTTTGTGATATCCCTTTTTAATTTTACAGCCAGGGAAGAGTTCACTGTTTAGCCGCACCAGTCTCTGCTACACGTATTCTTCCTTTACACTAGGATAGCGTGCATTTGTAGCAAATGTACGGTGTTTGTGGGAAGCTGAGAGAGTTTGTTCTGAGACAGAGGAATGGAGTTGTGTTAAGAATGAAAGCAGAAAAGGATTACGGGCAAGAATCTGGGTCTAGAAGCGACAACAACAGTGGTAAACAGAAAAAGAGGGAGAAATAGAAAAGAGGCCTTTGCATAAGCATCCAAATCATCCTCCTGATCAGAATCTAATTATAGTTTGAAATTTACTCCTCATCAGTACCATGGACCTGATTTTGAAAGGATTGATCCGTTGAATCACCTGTTGACCCAAATGTAATTGAGGGTGTACCTCTGACGTGTGCCAAGTGAATACAAATTCATGAACAACCCTATGAAAATTGTATATCTATTCCTGTTGAGGTTTTTTTAATCAACCTACTGTAGTTCATATTAACCTATATTCTGGCTCTTCCCCATTAAAATAGCATTATAAAACATAGTATAGCATCTGTGAAATTAAACAAGGTTAGTCAACAAATCAAAGACCAAAACAAATCAGTTGGATTTTGTGAATTGGTTCATTTAAACGTACTGACAAACTTTCTTTCTGGGACAACCTCTCTGAATTCTTGCCAGAAATTTCAAGGCTAGAATGGCAAAATAGTGCATATTAATGAATTTCTTCCAACTACAAATGTGATATTTTTCCAGCCAGAACATTTCTTTAAGCAAAATGAGTTTTCTTCTGGCTAAAACTTCCTTTAATGGACGCTAAAACTTTGATGTGAGAATTAAGTGTGTTTTCTTTCTTTTCAAATCCACAAAAATATTGTTTCATTATTGAGAGAATGGGTGCATGCAGTGTTCCAATCCACAAATGTGTCCATCTCTGTTTTTTATTCTTATTTTCTCCACACTTCAGTACTCCAATACAGGGAGGGGGAGGGAGGAGGGCCACAGGCAGAAGTCAAATAGAGTCTCAGTACACCCCATACCTATGGCAGGTCATTGAGTCCACTGTCTTGTTATCAATATTAGCTCTGACTATTTGCTAAAAAAGGCACTTGGAATGACCTGCAGAAGTGGGTCAGCCAGAGATATTTTAATGAGGCAGCAGCACCGTGATATAAGACTACTTGGCTGCTTAACAGCCAAATCATGTTTCAGGAGCCAGTATGTTGACACCATCAGCAATATACAGCCAATGCTATGACAGTATGTTGCAAGCCAAGGGCTTTTTAGGAAAATTGTCTTCCTTTTCTGTCTATACTACAAAAACAGAAGCTGTTTTTAGACACCTTTTCAGAGACAGTTTATGGTAGGCTTCTGTGTGCATCATAATATAATTTTTCCTTCCCAGTTATTACAACAGTGCAGTACTACACCTAATTTGCCTGCCACTCCCATTAGTTTTAAACCCCTGTAACTTAATTATTGCTCAGATGCTGATTTCTGTTACCAGTATGAATATGGAATAATCACACTGAAGACAGGGTTTTTCTTTTGATTTCAAGTGTGGCTGAGATCAAAATCTGAATCACCCAACCCTTAATTTATTTTACAAGAACATAGAAAGTGAGACAGAAGAGACAAACCAGAGCAAGAGTAATAGACAAGCATTGCTGGGAGAGAAGCAAAGTAAAATAAAATACAAATTTTGATATTTCTATGTTGCCTAAAAGAAATTTAAATTAGAGTAAAATAGTTCAAGGTTCTATATGCCAGCAATGGTATATTAAGCCACCAGTGAGTGTGTCTTTCCAATTATAATAATATTAACATTTTTCTGGACAATGGGTATAAACATTTAACCATTTTTAATAGTTGCAAGTCAATTGGATTGTTAATAAGCAGATGTTCCTTCCTAGAGTTCTGTAAACTGAAGTGAGTACAGCCATGATACAGTACACCAGCTAACCATCTGGACCACATGGTCTCCACCAGGAGTTTAAGACAGCAAGAGTTTCTCAATTAATCTAGCATTCTTCTCTTCTGGGTCAAGTAAGCTGTTTGGCTGATTACTTACTAGTTTATAGAAAGTTTGAGTAAAAGCCCAGACAGCCTCTACCCTATTTTCAGGTTGTGGCTCAGGAGATTAATTGTACAACACAATCAGCAAATAACTGAAGTGAACAATTCACAATCAACCCATTGTATGATAATTATCCGTTCCAATTGTGTCATAAACATTGAGCCCAGATCACTTTAGGCATGTAAGTGCCTAAATCCCCTTGTTTTCAAACTCAGTTATGGAAAACTTAGATTGGCTAGATGATTTTTTGACCTCCAATTCTCCTGGACTAGCTAAACTCCAACTAAATAAAAGATCATTTCCCAGTAAGCATAAAATGATGTTGCATAGAGGGATACAACATCACTATTCTTAGGTTCAGTATACTTGATTGAATTTCTATATAAAAACCTTTATTTCATCAGCTAAATTATACAAAAGCAAACTGCAAAAAATCTTTATAACTTTATAACTGAAGTCAGTCAAAGGATTCTTGCTGTAGTTGCATTAGGCCTCAGACACAGCATAAACAGGTGAGAAAAAACTTTCAAGAATGCAGTCACCAGCTGTTGCAGAACAGAAGTTAAAATCAATTCCCAGAAAATCTTATATCATATTCTGGTGAGGTATGTTTTAACCTCTCAAAGGAGTAAAATGAAGGCAAAAATTTAGTTAGGAAAAACCCCTCCACAGACTGATTTATTTAATCTCTTTCTATTCCAGCCCCAGTTAACCTTCTTAATTTTTGCAGCCCATGAAGGATAAGGTCTTAACCTAAAGTAAAACCAGAAGAAACTCCTTAGTCTGGATTTTCTAGTCATCCTGCTTTCTACATGGGCAGACAAAGTTCTCATTTGCAAGCTTTTGGGTACAAATTCCCTTCTTCTTTGTACCTGAAAGTTTGCAAAGAAGATTTTTTTCCAACTATTTGAGTTGATCTAATAAAAAATATCATATTTACCCAAAAAACCTTGTCTGTTGACATCCTTAGATCAACACAGCTTCAACCAACAGCCCTGAAACATGAAAGCTTTCTACATAGCATTTTTTTACAATCCCCAGTCCCTCAGAGAAAGCCCATTGCCACATACTGGTTCTGCACACATTCATGAATTTATGGTACAGCTTCTGTTTTCAGGGTTGAGGTTTTAGAATGTAAGATGTTTAGGAAATTACTCTTTTTTTGTTATTTTACAACATAGAACATTTTGGTGGTGATAAAATAATAACAACAAATACAAAAGTTTATTTTACATGTGAGGAGTACTTCAGAGAAATATATGTCTGAAACTGACTTATTGCCTTGCATATTCATTAATCCACTTTCTAAGTATGCATCTGTTGTGCCTTCAGCAGGCAGATAAAGATATCTTCTTTTTTTCAGAAGGCTTTGATAAGGACTTTATAAAGCCATAAATCCCTTTAAAAATACACTTTTGCCTATGTAGTTAAGAACTCAATTGCGTGTGGTTTTGTAAATATCTGTCTCTAATATACAGTAGGAATCCCTTGCCACCTGAAGTGCCAGAGATGTAATCTGTCTAATTCTAGGTTTCACCTTCACAGTTTTATGCCTTCAGATCCTCTCTGCAAAAACTCTAACCCCCACTCTTTTTCCATATGATCAAAAACACTCTTTTGATCAAAAACAATGTATGTACCTGCCTTCTCACACTCAGCCCCAGTCTCCCTATCTTAAGAAGAACCAGTTTACTTCCACAAGACAAAGACCAGTATAATTAATGATAAAATAAACAATTAATATCCTACAAGAGTAAAGTAGTATAGTTAAATTAGTTAACCTCATAAAAGCAAGACACAGGTTTTAAAGAAGTGCCTTACAGAATGTGTCATACGGTATTTTTCTAAAATCTCTGTTCTGTGGGAAAACTTAGGGGACAGGATTAAAATTCTTTACATGGCATGAACTGAATATTTCCATGTGATCCTAATGTATACATTTTCCTTTAAATGTGACATTTTTTTTTGTTTTTATCAGAAACAATATACTGTCATTAATGAGGATTTTCAAAAGTGTCTATGGGATGTCAGTGCCCAATTCACAATGAAAACATGAAATTTTACATTTGAATCCTGAAATGATGGCTGCAGTATGCGAGGACTGGAGAACCATTGTGGTTGATACAGAGTAAAGTTCTACTGACATCCATATGGGCATTATATTTGGTACGCTGGACTCACTTGGACAGTATATGGAGCCCCACACTGGCTTCCACTCTGCAAATCATTTAAGCATTACTTAGTACTGTGGCATGAATGGGTCAATTTACATCAACTGGATGGGCTCATTATTTTAGTCCTAGTTTTACAAAAAACTAGATACAAACAAATATTTTCAAAGGAGCGTAAGGGTGAGTTGCAGTCATAGAATCATAGAAAATTAGGGTTGCAAGGGAACTCAGGAGGTAACCTAATCCACCCCCCTGCTTAAAGCAGGACCATCCCCAGTTAGATCATCCTAGTCAAGGCTTTGTTTATCTGGGTGAAAAGATAGAGCTTCCACAACCCCCCTGGAAAACCAGTCCCAGTGTTTTACTACCTTCTTAGAAAGATTTTTTTTCTTAATATCTAAACTAAACTTCCCTTGCTGCACCTTGAGACCATTGCTCCTTGCTTTATTATCTGCCACCACTGAGAGGTCTAGCTCTATCCTGTTTGGACCCGTCCTTCAGGTAGTTGAAGGCTGCAATTAAATCCCCCTTCAGTCATTCTGTCTCCAGACTAAGTAAGCCCAATTCCCTCAGCCTCTGCTCATAAAACATGTTCCCAGCCGCCTAAATATTTTTGTTGCCTTCTGCTGGACTTTCTCCAATTTGTCCACATCCTCTCTGTAGTGGAGGGCCCAAAACTGGATACAGTACTGCAGATGTGGCTTCACTAGTGCTGAAGAAAAGGGAAGAATCACTTCCCCAGATATGCTGGAAACACTGCTAGTAATGCAGCCCAGTATGCTGTTAGTCTTCTTCACAACAAGGGCATACTGTTGGCTCATATTCATCCTATTGTCTGTCTACTCTAGCCCCCCAGTCCTTTTCAGAAGAGCTGCTGTTAGCCAACTGATCCCCAACTTGTACCAGTGAATAGGATCACTCTGCCCTAAGTGCAGGACTTTGCACTTATCTTTGTTGAACCTCATGAAAAGTCTTTTGGTCCAATCCCCAAAATTGTCAAGGTCTCTCTAAATTCTAGTCCTACCCTCTAGCATATTTACTACTCCCCTCAGCTTGGTGTCATCTGCAGTCTTGGTGAGGGTGAACTCTATGCCATCTTCCAGTTAATTAATGAAAACATTGGCCCCCGGACCAACACCTGGGGCCCTCTATTTGATACCAGCTGCCAACTAGACATTGAACTACTGATCCCAACCATTCAGATAGTTTTACTTTACCTTACTCTTACTGTCCATTATCCAACCCATACTTCCTTAACTTGCTTGCGAGAATGTTGTGGGAGAGTATCAAAAGGCTTGCTAAGTCAAGTTATATAATATCCACTGTTCTCCCCACATCCACAGAGCTAGTCATCTCATCATAGAAGGCAATCAAGTTGGTCAGGCGTGACCTGCTGTTGGTGAATGCATGCTGACTGTTCGTGATTACTTTCTTCTTCTCCAAGTGCATAGAAAATAATTCCTTGAGGATCTGTTACATGATTTTTCTGGGGACTGAGGAAAGGATTACTGGTCTGTAGTTCCCTCAATCCTTCTTTTTCTTAAAGATGGGCACTATATTTGCCCTTTTCCCATTGTTCAGGACCTCTCCCAATCACGATGACTTTTCAAAGATGATGGGCAGTGGCTCTGCAATTACATCGGTCAACTCCCTCAGCACTCTTGGTGTCATCTGCAAACTTGCTGAGGGTGCACTCTGTGCCATCTTCCAGGTCATCGATGAAGATACTGAACAACATCAGCACTAGGATTGATCACTGGGGCACTCCACTTGATACCAGCTGCCAACTAGACACTGAGCTATTGAATACTACCCTCTGAACTCGATAATCCAGCCAGTTTTCTGTCCCCCTACAGTCCATTCATCCAACCCATACTTCCTCAGCTTGCCTGCAAGAATACTGTGGGGGATGGTATCAAAGACCTTGCAAAAAACAAGGTATATTACATCTACTACTTTCCCTGTATCAACAGAGTCAGTTATCTTGTCATAGAAGGCAATCAGATTGGTCATCCATGACTTGCCCTTGGTGAATCCATGCTCACTGTTTCTAATCACCTTCTTGTCCTCCACATGCTTAGAAATGGATTTCTTGAGAATTTGCTCCATGATTTTTCCACAGACTGACATGAGGCTGTCTGGTCTGTAGTTCCCTGGATCCTTCCTTTTTCCCTTTCTTAAATATGGGCACTATATATGCCCTTTGCCAATTTTTCCAGGACTTGTCCCCAAAACCATGGTTTTTCAAAGATGATGGCCAGTGGCTCTGCATTTACATCAACCATCTCCCTCAGCATCTGGGGGGGGGGAGGGAGGGGAGAGGGGAGGGAGGCATAGCATCCAGCTCCATGGAATTGTATACATCCAGCTTTTCTAAGTAGTCACTAACCTGTTCTTTTGCCGCTGTTGGCTGCTCACCTCCTCCGCAAACTGTGCTGCCAGGTACACTAGTGTAGGAGCTGACCTTGCCTGTGAAGACAGCAGTTAAAAAGGCTTTGAGAACTACAGCTTTTTCTGTATCCTCTGTCACTAGGTTGCCTCCCTCATTCAGTAAAGGACCCACATTTTCCGTGATTACCCTCTTGTTGCTGACATGCTTATAGAAACCCTTCTTGTTACTCTTCACATACCTTGCTAACTGCAACTCCAATGGCTCTTTTGCCTTCCTGCTTTCATCCCTACATGCCTGACCAATACTCTTATATTCTTCCCTAGTTGTTTGTCCAAATTAAGTCTTATAAGCTTCCTTTCTGTGTGTTAGCATACTGAAAAGTTCTCTACTAAGCCAAACTGGTCTTCTGCCATACTTGCTAGTCTTTCTGCACATCAGGATGGTTTGTTACTGCACTCTCAGTAAGGTTGCTCTAAACTACAGCTAACTCTTCTGGGTTCCTCTGCCCCTCAGACTGACTTCCCAGGGGATCCTGCCCATGAGTTCCATGAATGAGTCCAAGTCTACCTTTCTGAAGTCCAGGGTCCTTAATCTTCTGCTCTCCTCCCTTCCTTTTCTAAGGATCCTGAACTCAATCATCTTGTGGTTGATGCTGTCCAAGTTGCCATCCACTACTACATTCCCCACAAATTCTTTCCCATTTGTGAGCAGCAGGTCAAGATGAGCACAGCCCCTACTTGGCCTCTCCAGCACTTGCACCAACAAGTTGTCCCCAACACTCTCCAAAAGCTTCCTGGATTGCCTGTGAACTGCTGTATTGTCCTCTCAGCAGATGTGAGGGTGATTGATATTTGTAAACAATGTCCCCATGAGAACCAGTGTTTGAGACTGGGAAACATCTGCTAGCTGTATGGAGAAAGCCTCACCCACCAAATCTTTCTCATCTGGTGGTCTTTAGCTAGGGCCCTACTGGATTCACGGTGGAAGTGAACTGTGCTGCAGATCCTTAAATTCTGCAGGTTCTCCTGCATGTCCCCCCACCACTGATAGGTGAAGGGGCCCAACTTGTGGCTCATTTCTGATTGGCAGGGAAGTTAAAACCATGGTTTTAAACTTGGCACCATTTTTGTCTCCCCACCAAGCAGCACCAAGCAGTGGGGTCAACAAGGCCACTCAACCAATCAGTGGCGGGGAGACAAAGATGGCGCCAAGTTTAAAACCACATTTTTTGCTTCCTTGCTAATCAGGACAGAGCTGCAAGTAGGACCCCTTCACCAATCAGGCGGGGTGGGGGGAGGGCATGCAACGGAATCTGCAAGATTAAAGAATCGCAGCATAGCCCACTTCTGTCATGCATCTGGTAGGGCTCTGTCTATAGCAGATACCCACCATGATGTCACCCTTGTTGCTCTCCCCTCTGACCTGCACCCAGGGACTTTTAACCGGCCTAACTCCATTTTCATACTGGAGCTCAGAGCAAACTACCAGCTCTTTACAGAATGCACAACTACTTCTCCTCTTCCCTACTGCCTGTCCTTCCAGAATTGTTTTATAACCTATCCATGTCAGTGTTCCAGTCATGTGATCTATACCACCAAATCTGTGTTATTCCAGTCATACTATAGTTCTGTGACTGTGCCACGGCCTCAATTTTTTTTCTTTTGCTGGCTTTCCAGGCTCTGTGCATTCATGTACAAGCACCTGAGGTAACTAGCTGATTGCCTAGTTGACATCTGAGTGACATCTCAGATCCGGGATCCAGGCAAGCAGTGGACCTCCCAAGACAACAGGTCAGGCCAGCAGATGGACGAATCTGCCCCCTCAAAAGGGAGTCTCCAATCACCAACACCCAAAGCTTTTTTTTTTGGTGGCAGTGGTCCTGATCCTTCCAACCTTGGGGAGACCTGGTCTGTCCTCCACTAATGTAACATAGTCATCCTCCTCTGTTGGTAGGGCCAAGTGTCACAAGGCACCTATGTGACCTTGTGCCTAGAAAAGGGTGAAGAACAGCTGCCAATCACCAGGGCAGCTCAGCTGCGGGTTGCTGGAGTAACCAGGTTGGTCAGGTGACCAGAAGGGGGCAGGGCCGGGCCCTTATAAACAGCCAGGCCGAAGCCTGGCTAGCAGTTCCCTTCTGGCAGCCTGAGGTGTAAGAGCTCTGCAGGAGGGTTAAGCTGAGCAGTGCAGCCTGAGCACACAGAGGGCTGCATTATGGTGAAGGCAGAGAGAAGCCTGACCAGGAGGCTTTGGTCAGAGAGCCAGGATGGCCTGGACTTTATGTTATAGCCAGTAGGCTTATTGTTTTGTTACAGCTGGTTGGCTTATGGTTCCGTTGTGTATATCTCCGGAGGACTGGGTGAGGCTGTAGGGGTGTGAGGAGGCCTCACGGGAGCTCCCCAGTAGACTGGGGTTCCTGGGTGCCCCGTTTGGGCACCAAGCAGTGCCGGGAAGGTGTGGCGGTTTGGCACCGGTGTGGTGCGGTGAGTGGGGTGAGACCCCAGCCCGTGAGGGTGGTACTTGGCCCAGTGAGGGCATAGGACCCCGAGAAGGGTCAAGGGGCCAGGCACGGCTGCGGGCCACCTGAGCCCTGGCACCGGCAAAAGCCCAAGACAGGGCTGATGGACAGGCTCGGAGAGAGCCAAGGGTGCGAGTAGCGCGGACGCAGGCCCCAGTGGGGGCAAGAGCGCGAGCGGCGTGGATGCAGCGCCAAGGGCGCGAGTAGCGCGGGACAGGCTTGGAGAGAGCCAAGGGCGTGAGTAGCGTGGGACAGGCTTGGATAGAACCACAGGTGCAAGTAGCATGGACAGGACCCAGCGAGGGCAAGCACACGAGAGGCGTGTGGCATAAGGACCCCGAGAAGGGTCAGGGGGCCAGGCACGGCTATATGCCACCTGAGCCCCGGCGCCGGCAAAGGCCCAGGGACAGGGCTAGCGCCATTAATCGGCTGAAGAGGGCAGGGTGTGCGATGGACATAAGAACGTCCGGAACAACTGCAAGGCTTGGGGCGTGCTAAAGGGGAGGTAGGAGGCACGCATAGCCCATAAGGCTGGGGGTGCACCAAGTCACCCTGAGATACTAGGAGATCAAAGGCAGCCTCCCATATTAAACTATAAAAGATCAAAGATGTGGTGGGCGAGAATTAAGAGGGTGCTGGATCTCCTAAGTGGCACGGCAGGGGGACCTAGCGGGATCACGGCCGCTCGTAGGCCCCACGCCATGACACCAAGTAAACTGCTGCAGGTGGAGATGAAGATTTCTGCTTGCTGCCAGAGGTCACAAGCTTCCACCTTTCTGGGAGGTCATGTCCTCTCCCTTCTCTAGCACAGTGTTTGTCACTCCTTCCTCCACAGTCCTTGAGGTCTCCTTCAGCATCTAATCAATGGAGTCCTCATAGTGGAGGATGCTTTGGGGCCTTGCCACCTCTTCCTGTAGTTCTCTTGACTGCTTCCTAAAGCACACCACCAGGAGGCACTGGTCACATCGCAGACATTCCTCAACCTGGCTGTCACTGGACGGAACCTGCAAGCTGCAGTCTCCACACTTAACCAGGACCTGGGTGGATGCCTCAACAGTAAGCAGTCCTGCTTAGACACACACTTCACAGGTGAAATCAGTGGCAGTGACTTTGGCATTGCAATGTCCTCCTGCCATTTCTCTGGGTTGCTTAATGTGACGTATTTCTCTTGCTGCCCTTCTTCCAAGCAGACCTTCCTTAGCAATCTTGCCTCTAAGATGGCCTGTTCACTGCTTCTTGATCCTGAAAGCTTCCTTTTTCCCTACTTTCTCTCACCAAGCTTAAAGGTTCCCCTTTAAAGATTGGGGCGGGGGGGGGGGGGGG
>NW_017729026.1:36728808-36739995 GCF_001723915.1 Gavialis gangeticus
GGGGGGGGGGGAGGTTTACCTGCAAACTGCTTCCCCTGCTTCCTGCCCCTGTTCACTTGCTCTCTAGTTGCTCAGGGACTCTCCCTTTATACCCTGATGGGCCTGGACTAGCGCCACTCCCTCATTTTGTCAGGCATAGGCAACAATAACTCAGCAATCACTCAGGAATCACACAGTTAGCACCACTCAAAGTGCTGCTTAGAATGCATACCCAAAACACACGTAGCCCATCAAACAAGCACTCAGAAAGCCAGACACACAGGCAGCCCTGCTTACTTGTCATCGCAGAGCAGGATCTGACACCTGATGCCTGGCTTCTCTTCCTCTTCCCCTTCCTCCACTTGCTCCCACCGAACTGCTTACAAACTGCTTCCCCTGTTTGCTATCCTTGTTTGCTCACTAATCCAATGGTATTGGAATCCAATGGCAATTGGATACCTAAAGCACTTAGACTCCTTTAAAGATCCTGGCCCTAAGTAATTTTGCATGACTTAATAGTTGCACTTCTTTTAATGAAATTCTTCATGTTTGTTCAATTATGGTTCTGGACTTCAGTAATTAAGAAAAAGTTAAAATGAGTAATTTATGTAATAGGCATGTGCTCTGCTTCAACAAAAATATTAAATATATTTTTATTTTTAAACACTTTAAGAGAACCATAGAAGTCAACAAAAATACCCCTGCATATAGAAACTTCTTGATATGCGTGCAAATTTTAAGAGTGAGGCCTACAAATTTAGCCACTCTCATTTCTCTTTTAACAGCTATAGGGATTTCCTTATACCAGACCATATCCATCAAACAAACTTTGTGTTTCTAGGTAAGGGGTATCAAACTTCTGATCAGTATGATAGGGTAAAGAGATAGTAGTAAATACCACTCACTCAACCAACACCAGGATGCATGCTAATGTAAATAGATTGTTTACAAATATCAGGCTAGAATAAGGCTTTTATCTACTAACTGAATATTTAGTTATTGCCTTATGTGTTAGTCTTCTTGCCAAATTAGGTTCAATATTAGGAAGAATTTTCTAACTATGAGGGTGGTTAAGTATGGAAATTGAATTATCTGTTGGCTGTGGAAACTCTATCACTTGAAGTTTTTAAAGGGGGATAAGACAATTTATTATCAGGGATGATTTAGAGAGGGATGATCCTGCCTTGAGCAGGGTATTAGATGAGATGACCTCCCCAAACCTATTTTTCTATGATAATAGATTAACAGATTTATAACCCAGAAGAGTATATTATTATCTAGGCTGATCCCTTGTATAAAACAAGTCCTAGACTCTCATAGCATAATTTTTTTAATTCAACAAATAGCTTTTGTTTGAGCTACAGAATATTTTTTAGAAAGGAATCCAATCTTATTTAAAAACTTTAAGTAATAGAGAATCCACCATGTCCCTAAGGAGGTTGTTAAAATGTTGTTAATTACCCCAACTGCAAAAATCATATGCCTTATTTCTGGTTTAAATGTGTCTAGCTTTATCTTCCAACCACTGGATCTCATTATTCCTTTTCTGCTAGAGGCACAGTAGAACTGTCTACTATAATAAAACCCCTTCCCTACTTAGCTAATTGTGGACAGTGATTGGGTGATTTCTTAATCATTTTTATTAAATTGAGTTTCTTTTATCATTTCCACCAAATATGTCTGTAGATCTCAAATTATTTTCCTCTTTCACTTCTGTACTTTTTCAAATCTTTAACATCCTTTTGAATGTGTGAACATCAGACTGGAAATAGGATTTCATCAATAAAAAGAAAAGTTTGTCATATCTTTGGAAAAGCTGATCACCTTAAGTTCCAGCACTATTTTTGCTCTTCGTTTCTCTTACTTTCTAGTCTCTATTCTAGTATTTTGCCTGACTTTTGACTGTGTATTTTCCCTACTCCAATTCCCATGAAGTTCATACTTACACATTGTAATGCTCTACATACAAAGGTGAAAGAGAAAATTATCATTGTTGGGCTCTGGAAGAAGAACTTCAAAGGATGGTATGTTTTGGAGTCACAGAATATGAAAATGACTAATATATGAATGATACAAAACTAGATCTTATGGGCATGTGGAATATTCGGGGACTATTGCATCATTGCTATTTACATCTTTACGGACTGGCTAGAAAATGTATTCCTAGCTCAATGCATGAATTTCCTGCGTTGTTAATGCCACTGAGTGGTAACTAATGTAAATCCCTAATCTTGATAAAAAGTCAATAGAAGCTTCACCCATTTGGGGAAATAGCTTATGCTGATTTTTTTTCTAATTAAAGAGACCTTAAATAACTCATTCCAAATGATGGGAAGAGGAAGCCTTGATATGAAACAGTGGTATCACCCATTGGACCTTGAGTACTGTTCTTGTCAAGATCGAATTAGAAATACAGATAGTTGCCAGATAAACTCATCATGCTATGAGTCACTTATGCTTTTGTTGCCCCTTGGAAAAAAGCAAACAAAACAGATGATGGGGAATTGAATTCAAACCTGAGGAAATAATCAGTGACTTGCCAGGGGACTGCAGCCTAAAATAGTCATCTGGATGGATAGGAACATGAGTTATTTCCCCCAAAATGAGGATGGTTTGAGGCCTGAAGGTGGTTGCCCTTCAGTGCAGTTAATCCACAAATTGCAATGATGACAGGTGAGTTTACCCCTCTGACATATGATATCCAGGTGTATCTTGTCTCAAGAAGACAATATTTCACATATGCTCTGTTTATATGATGTTACTTTACACTATCATCAATGCTGGTTATTTTTAATACATGAAATGTTAGATTCTACACAGTCTGAATACACTGTGCTGACCACTCAAATAAATCAAGTGGGCTGGATCAGGGTGATGGCTCAGAAGTTTAAGACTACCATTTCTAGATTAAACTTTTTTCAAGTAGAATGGTTATGTATTTGCCTTAATTTATATTTAAATTTGCATTTTCATAATATTACTTGAACCCATTGTATTGTCTCTTTTGTTATACAACATTCTAATTATTGCTTAGAATAATCCCTCTGACAAAACTGCTTATTTAAACTGGAGAAGAGGGATCAGCATATTGTAAGGATTTCCATTACAAGATTGCAGTCAGTAAAATACAAACATTATTGTCCAGTGTAATTGACTAGCTCTGAATTTTAAATCTTCAATTAGTATAAGTGATAACTTAGTGTTTAAAGTAGACTGAAAATATTATTACTTGTGTTTATTTGTAAAGACTTGATCAATGATATTGCTTTCTTAAGACTTTTTAAAAAATTCAATATCATAATTTTTACAAGGAAACAAGTTTTTAGATACTAACAGCACTGGGTGTCCCTCGAGGTAATTTGCTCTGTGATGCCTAAATTAGACTGCTTACGTCAAGGAATAATCTGGCAACTTAATTTTGGTAAAAGTATTAAGGCTAACTGCTGTTTCAAGTACTGAGATGCTGGAAAATTGTGGGAGACTTGAATTGCCTTTATAATTATCTCCAAAAATTACAGGCCACATTCTATTCCACATATTACGTACCTATCCTGTCCAAGTTCTGAATATCTATTAATTGCTATAACATAATAGTAACTTACCCTTAAGACAAAATTGCAAAAAAGTAACATGAAGCAGTGCTCAAGCAAGGTGGAGTACAATTGTACTTATGCATTTAAAGGCTAAGTGAACCTAAGCCCACTTTTTAATAGATACAATACAATCTGATATGATACTATGTGACTAACTTTTAAAGGCAGCTTTGATTCTATTTTGTTGATCTGACTACAAACTTTAGAAAAGATCTGGAGATGGTTCTGCAGATGGTAACATGACACGAACCCATTGACTGCAGTGTTATTTTTGGGTAACTAATTCACTTCAGGAATCATAGAATCATAGGGTGCCTGTGCCTATAAGGGGAAGCTGCTCCAATGCATTGTAATTACAGTGTATTGGAGCAGACTCAATTAAATGAGTCCGCTGCAGCATATTAAATAGCTGCAGCAGCCTCCACATCTTATGTATTCAGCAGCCCTGCGCTTCAAAATGGTGGTGGGTGTGCTTTAATTAAAGCTAGTTGAACAAGCCTCAGTCAAAATGCCCCTACCACCATTTTGAAGTGTGGGATGCTGAATACACGACATGCTGTGTGTGCTTTAATTAGAGCAGCTCTTGAAGCTGCTGTAATTAAAGTGCCCTGCCCCACCCTTGGAGCACATGTAAAGATGCCGACAGAAACCTAGAGTTTGAAGGGACCTCTGGAGGTCATCTAGTCCAAACCCCTGCTCAAAAAAAGATCATCCACAACTAGATTATCCCAGCCAAGGCTTTGTCTACCCAGATCTTAACCCAAGTCAGATCCACCTAAGGATGGAGATTCCACAACCTCTCTGGGTGGCCTATTCCAATGCTTTACTACCCTTCTAGTGAGTTTTTTCATAATATCTAACTTAAATTTCCCTAGCTTCAGCTTCTTGTTCAGTCATCCACCACCACTGAGAACACTCTAGCTCCATCTTCTTTGGAACCAACTGTAACAGGGTGCCATCTCCAGTGGCATTTTTAAAGGCAGGAAAGTGGGGCACCCTTCAAGTCCTGCTGTACTTTCCTCTTCCTCTGAGGACCAGCTTCCCTCCTTTGCTCACCTGCCATGACTTGATGTCACTTGGTTCTTAAAGAGGGAGGCTGACCCAAAATTTCCCAAACAGGCTCTAAGGCTCACCACCTATAGGATAATGTACTGTTGTCTTAAGTGCAAAATGCATGCTCTGACCTCCCCTTGACATACCCCATGCCTCGCAGATGGTTTATAATTTTCTCTTTATGTTGCGGTCTCAGCAACTAGGGCTTACCCCCTCTCTCTAGCTTGGCCTGTCAGTCAAAACTCACTAAGCAGGGCTTAACTCCAGAGGCTCTAGCTCTCTAACCCACTTGGGCTCTCAGTCCTCTATTTCATACTTTGCACAACACCAGGCCTACTGGTCCTTCAATACTGCGCCCCTGTGGGCACCAGGCTGTTGGGACCTCAGCCCCCTCTAGTTTTGCCCCTTTTTCTGTAGCTGGGGCTGTTTGCCTAAGTCCACTCACTAGCACCCAGCTTCAAAGCTCCTAGCATTCCTTCAAATGACTCTAGGCTCGTGATTCTAGTGCTGCACCCCTAGTGCAGCAGGGCTTTTTGAGCCCTCAATCATGGCCCTCCTTGGTGCTAATGAGGACTTCTCCTCCCCTACAGCCTCAGCCACAAACCACCAGCCTTAACATTAAATGGCCCCTGTGGCCATATAAAGAAAATAAAGGTAAGAGAGGCAAACTGCCTGCTTACATGCGATTGGGCTTTTGTCTCCCAGGTTGTCGTGTTCTTCCTGAGGAGGCTGCCACAGCTTCTACGTAGCAATCAGGAGTCCCCCTTTTTGGTGCATCCCTGGCCTTCTCCATCTGAGGTTTATATGGTTCTGGCCTTTCCCTTCCAATCACCTTACCAGCCAGCAGGGCTTGATTCTTAGCCCCTGCTCAACTGAATGACCGTGCCCAGAAAGTTCTGGATTTAAAGAGGCCACCCTCCTTCCTGATAACAGGGTTAGGGTTCCCTGTTCACCAAACTTTAGGTAGTTGAAGGTTGCTATTAAAGACCCCCTCAGTCTTCTCCTCTGCAGACAAAATAAGCCCAGTACCCTCAGCCTCTCATCATTAGTCATGTGTACCAGACCCCTAACCATTTTCATTGACCTCTGCTGGACTCCCTCCAATTTGCCCACATCCTTTCTGTAGTGGAGGGGCCTAAAACTGGACACAGTACTTCAGATCTGGCCTCACCAGTGCCAAATAGAGGAGGATAATCACTTCCCTCGGTCTGCTGGCAACACTCCTACTAATGCAGCCCAGTATGCTGTTAGCCCTCCTGGCAACAAGGGCCAACTGTTGGCTCATATTCAGCTTTCAGTCCCCGGCTGTAGCAGTACATGCAATTCTTCTGTCCTATGTATAGGACTTTGCAGTTGTCCTTTTAAACTTCATGAGATTTTATTTTTTGGTCCTATCCTCCAATTTTGTAGGTCACTCTGAATTCTAGCTGTACCTTCCAATTAATTTACTCCTCAGCCTAGCTGGGTATCATCTACAAGCTTGCTGAGGGTGCACTCTATCCCATCTTCCAGGTTGTTGATGTAGATATTGAACAAAATTGGCCCCAAGACAAAGCCTTGTGGCACTCCACTTGACACCAACTGCAAACTAGACAGAGAGCCATTGATTACTACCCTTTGAGGCTGATTATCCAGCTGGTTTTCTATCCAACTTACAGTCTATTCCTCTAACTGATACTTCCTTATCTTTCTGTAGTAATATTGTGAGAGACTGTATCAAAAGCCTTGCTAAAGTCAAGGTATGTCATGTCCAGTGCTCTCCCTGCATCCACAGAGTCAGTCATGTCATCATAGAAAGCAATCAGATTGGTCAGGCATGACATGCCCTTGGTAAATCCTTGCTGACTGTTCCTAATTACCTTTTCTTCCAAGTGCCTTGAGGATTTGCTCCATGATTTTTCCATGGACAGAGGTGAGGCTGCTGGTTCTGAAGTTTTCCATATCCTCCTTCTTTCCTTTTTGATTCATTAAGGACCTCTCCCAGTTGTCATGGGCTATAAAAGATAATGCCAGTGGCTCTTCAGTCACATTAACTCTCATCATCCTCAGGTGCATCACATCAAGATGCATACACTTGTACATGTCCAGCTTTTCTAAGTAGTCATTAACCTGTTCTTTCAACACTGTCAGCTGCTCACCTCCTCCCCAAAGTGTGCTACCAGGTGCAGTAGTAAGGGAGCTGACCTTGCCTGTGAAGACTGAGGTTAAAAAGGAATTGAGTACTTCAGCCTTTTCAATATCATGTTTCATTAGTTGCCTTTCCCCATTCAGTAAGAGACCCACACTTTTCCTGATTATTGTCTTGTTGCTGACATAGAAAACCTTCTTATGGCTCTTCATATCCCTGACTGGCTACAACTCCAGTTGTACTTTGGCCTTCCTTGTGTCATCTTGGCATGCCCTAGAAATATTTTTTTTTTTCTCCTCCCTGGTCATTTGTCCAAGTTTCCACTTCTTGTAAGCTTTGTTTTTGTGTTTAGCTTATTGAAATTTCCCTGATAAGACAAGCAAGTCTTAGGCCATACTTGCCAATCTTCCTGTCCATCAGGTTAGTTTGTTCTTTTGCCACCTGTAAGATTTCTTTAAAATACAACCACCTTATCTGGACTCCTTTTCCCCTCAGACTGGTCTCCCAAAGGATCCTTCCTATCAGATCCCTTATTGAATTGAAGTCTGCTTTTCTGAAGTCCAGGGTCCCTTTTCTACTGCTCTGCTTCCTTCCTTTCCTCAAGATCCTGAACTCAATCATCTCATGGTCTCTGCAGCCTTATATTGCAGAGTTGCAATATAAAACATACATTTCTACATCCCCCACCAATTCTTCCCAGTTTGTAAACAGCAGGGCCAACAAAAGGATGGCCCCTAGTTGGCCTCTCCAAAACTTGCACCTGCAAGTTATCCCCAACACTCTGCAAAAAATTCCTTGGTTGCCTGTGCACTGCTGTATTACCCTCCCAGCAGATGTCAGTGATTGAAATCCCTTGAAAACCAGGTTCTGACACTTCCACTAACTATTTAAAGAAAACTTCATACATCCCATTGTCCTGGTCTGGTAGTCTATAGCAGACCCCCACCACAACATCACCCTTGTTGCTTTCCCCTCTGACCCTCACCCAGAGACTTTCCATAGATGTATCTCCAGGTTCTTACTGGAGCTGAACAATCATATAGGTCTTTTACGTGAAGCACATTGCCTCTTCCTCTTTTCCCCTGCCTATCCTTCCTGAACAGTTTATACCCATCAATGACAGTGCTCCAGTCATGTGATCTATCCCACCAAGTCTCTGTTATTCCAATCACATCATAGTTCCATGACTATGCAAGGACCTCCAAGTCTTCCTGCTTGTTTCCTGGCCTTTGTGCATTTATATACAGACATCTGAAGTAACTAGCTGATTCTTATTTTCTCAGGAAGAATGAGAAGGCCTCCACTATTGTGCTCTCCAGGTGAGATTCCTTCAGGTTTCCTGCTTCTCCACTTACCCCATTTACTTCTGCACATCTCTGCCCCCCAGCAAACCTGGTTTAAAGCCCTCTTCACTAGGTTAGCAAGCCTGTCTCCTAGGATGCACTCCTTCCTCTCTCCATCCGGTGGATCCTGCCTCTTCCTAGCAATCTTTCTTTTTGGAATTATATCCTGTGGTTGAGAGAGACAGCCTTGCTGGTGATGCCATCTGTGCATTTGTCTGCAGGATGTGTTTGCTCTAGCCTGGGCCTTTCCCTTTGCCTGGAAGAATTGAAGAAAAACATCACCTGAGTCCCTGTCCCCTTCACCCTTGCACCCAGAGCCCTGTAGTCACTTTTTATCTGCTCAGAATCCTCCCCTGAAAGTATCATTGGTACCCACTTGAGTGAACAGCATGGGGTAGTAGTATGAGGGCTGGATGAGTCCTGGTAATTTTTCCATGACATCTTGGATCTGAGCAAGCAGCAGAACTCCTGAGACAACAGGTCAGGGCAGCAGATGGATGCCTCCATCACCTACATAAGGGAGTTGCCAACCACTATCATCTGTCACTTCCCCTTGACAACAGTAATCTCCATCCTCCCAACCTTGGGGAGGCTGGGCCTGGCCTCTTCCTCCAATAGAATGTGCTGCTTCTTCTCTGTTGCTAGGAATCTATATCAGTTCTGCAGGTAAACTGATGCATGTAGGAATGAAGACTTTTGCTTGCTGTCAGAGGTCAGAAGTTTCCACCTTCCTGGGAGTCCATGTCCATTTACTTCTCTAGCACTGACATTGGCAGTCCTTGCTCCACAGTCCTAAAAGTCTGCTCGAGTAACAAATCAATGAACATATGATACCTCAGAGTACCTTCAGATATTTAACTGAGAATACTTCAGAGGACACTTCAGAGGTCTCCTTCAGTATCAAGTTAATGGCTGAGGATACGTCAGAGTCTCACCACCTCTTCCTTTAGCCCTCTTACCTGGTCCCTGAGGGACATCATCAGGAGGCAACACTCACATTGCAGGCACTCTCCCACCTGGATCTCACTGGAAAGAACCTGCATGCCACAGTCCTCAGAGCACTAAACCAGGACCTTGGTGGAAGCCTCAATGGTGAGTGATCCTGTCTGGACAGACACCTCACAGGGACAAGCAGAAGAAGAGCTGGCAATGTCAGTACCTCTGGCATTGTGATATCCTCTAGCCATCTCTCTGTCTCTCTTAAATTTGCCACCTACCTCTTCCTGCCCCGATGTCCAAACAGAGCTTCTCTAGCAAACTCCCCTGTAATCTGGCCTGTTCTTGGTCCTGAAAGTGTCCCTTTTCCCTCACCTGCTTCCTCTTACCAAGCTTACAGTGAAGGAAGGTGAGAGAGAGCATTTCTGGGCAAAGTCCCTAGTGAGCTCTCCACTTGTTCTGGCCTCTAGTTAAACAAGGGATGTAAGTATTGATCTAACTGCTGAATTTTAGCAACTTATGTAAAATATCTAGATTATCTACTCTTAATTGAAAGAAATAACTTAACTTGATGGCTCCCCTTCAAGGAGGGGGGCAGCAAACTGACCTGTGAACTGCCCTGTCTGCTGTCCATTTGCTCACCCCCTAGTCATTCAGGGATTCTTTTTTATACTCTCCTTGACCTGGACTGGTTCTTTCCCCTTGTTAGGGCTTTTGTCAGACACAGGCAGCAATAACTCAGCTAGAAGCACTCCTTGCTGTTTAAAGCACATGCCCAAGCATACAGCCAAGCAAACAAACACTGACCAGGCCAAACACCCAGACAGTCCTGGCTGCCTTACCTTCCAGGAGTGGTAGGATATGGTGCCTTGTACATCTTCCTCATCTTACTCCCTTCAAACTTCTTGCAAACTGCCCTGCATGCTGGCCGTATTCAGTGTCTCCCTGATAGCTTGGGCAGTCTCCTTTTATACTCTCTTGGGGCTGGAATTGCTCTGTCCTCTTGTTAGGGTTTTTGTCAGACATAGACAGCAATCACTCAGGGCCTTGTTACACCTTACACTGTGAGTTTCACAAATTTTGATCAGTGTTAGTGCTATTTTGGAGTTTAAAGCAGTCACACCATCTGGAAACCTTGTCTAGCTGTCCCCCATCTACACAGCTGTGATTTGCCACTAAAGGCCTAGTGAGCAGGGGCAGGACTAGGTGCTGTAGCTGTGAGTTGCCACTAGAGGGCTGGTGAGCCAGGAGAGGCTTGTACCCCAGTCTATGGCTAGGGGCATGAAAAATCCTGAGATACTGGAGGACTTCAACTTGGGCAGCACATCAGTGGGGAGTGGCCACACCTTACCAGAATAAGTAGTGCAGATAGCAGGGATCCAGGTTTTCTGTTTTCCGTGGAAAAACAGAGTAAACTATGGATTTTACCTTACACCTGAGACAAACACAGATTTCTCATTTTACCAGAGAAAACCATGGATTTTGCAGTATTGCAATGAGCCCTCTGTAGGCTGGCAGAGTTCCATCCTGCAGGGGGCTGGGAGGGAGTGGTAGGAGGGTAGTCAGGAACGGGGCACCATATTCATGTATACGCACATGGCCACCAGGCAGCCTGAAGAGCAGGTCCCACGGGTAAGTTGGGGAACGGGAGATTGAGGCCCCTAAAGGTCCTTTTTCAAATATAAAGGGAGGATGAAGAAGGCACTGGGTAATGTGGGGCCCCTGCAAAGTATGCTGGGCAATCAGGTGGTTGCGCCAGAGGAGAAAGTGGGACTCTTTAACCAATTCTTCACCTCTGTTTTCTTGTGCAGGGACTGGGACTTCCCCGCTGTGATGCAAGACGTACTCAAGGGGAATGCCTCCAGACCTCAGGTTGGGGAGGACCAGGTTAGAGAGCTTCTGGAGGGGCTGGACATGTTCAAGTCAGCGGATCTTGATGCTCTCCACCCCAGGGTGTTGAGGGAGCTAGCTGGGGTTATTGCAGGGCCCTAGGCACGGCTTTATGAGCACTCGTGGTGCTCGGGTCAGGTGCCAGATGATTGGAAGATAGCTAACGTGGTCCCCATCTTCAAAAAAGGGAAGAGAGAGGACCCGGGCAACTATAGGCCCATCAGTCTTACCTCAATCCTAGGGAAACTCTTTGAGAAGATCCTCA
>NW_017729026.1:36740075-36747506 GCF_001723915.1 Gavialis gangeticus
TTAGATTAGACATCCGCAAGAACTACTTCACAGTTAGGGCAGCTAGGAGCTGGAACCAACTTCCAAGGGAAGTGGTGCTGGATCCTACCCTGGGGTCTTTAAGAAGAGGCTTGATGCCTACCTGGCTGGACTCATTTGAGTCCAGTTTTTCTCCTACCCAGGCGGGGGATTGGACTTGAAGATCTACAAGGTCCCTTCTGACCCTACTTCTATGATTCTATGAAAGAGAGGGAGGCAAGGAATTGGGCAGGGCCTGGGCTGGGGCTGGGGCTAGAGCTGGGGCTACTGTGCAGCTGGGCAGTGCCTGGGGCTCCAATGTGTAGCTACAGGGTTCTGATGGGGAGTGGGACAGCAGGGCTGTGGGCAGCTTTTCCAAGAGGCAGGGGGGAGGCCTGTTCCCCGCCATGGCCTGCACTCCTAGAAGCACAGGGGGGACCCATGCCCCCTAGATCTGTGCACAGGGTAGGGGCAGTGTGGGCTGTCTGCTTCAGGCTCAGGTGGGGGAGCTGCTTCCCACTGCTACATGCACTCCTAGGGGAAAGGGGCAACTCATGCCCCCCAGACTTGTGCACAGGGTGGGGGATGTCTACTGCTGCCCTCCCCTGGGGCCTCTGCAGCCAAGAGTGTGCGACCTGGCACTGCAGAGAACAGCAGAGCCATGCAGTAAGCTGCCTGCCTCTGAGACCTCCACACTCCTGCATCCCCTGCATGCAACCACATACTGCCGCCCCTGCTGTAGCAGCACAGGGAACATCTTACCAGGGCAGCATGGAGCTCACAGAGAGCCAACAGCTTCCTGCATAGCTCCGCTGTTCTTTGCAGTGTTGGGTCGCACATGCTGGGCTGCAGAGGCACCAGGTAAGGCCAGCAGGGTGGGAGCCTGAAGCAGGTAGGCATGCACAGATGTGGGTGCATGGATCCCCCTGCTCTCTGGGAATGTGTGCTGTGGTGGGGAGCACCCCCCTCCTCCCACCCGGCAGTAGGCAGCAGTGGAGAAAGCCAGGCTATGCTTTTCTGTGCTCCACTGCAGCAGCCACTGACTCCTGCCAGGGGCAGGGGGCTGCGGACTCAGGTCTCTGGCCCCATAGCATCTGGGAGCCCCTCCCAGCAGGGCTGGGGGATCAGGAGCTGTGGGAGCAGGGTGAAAGGCACCACCAGAGTCAGGGGGCTGTGGGGAGGGAGTAAGGAGCCTGAGTAGGGCGAGGGTGGCTGTGGAGGAGGCCTTTCATTGTAATCATGGATTTTGGGTTTTTTATCAGAAAATTTGTAAACTTGAGATTTTTTATCAGGGAAAGGTAATAGCTTCTTTGCTTACAGGTTGGCTGACCTCCTTCATTGGGCTTTAAACTAAGTAGGATGGGGACGCAGGAAATGGAGAGAGTCTAGAACCTACAAACTGCAAGACCTGCAGCAGTACTTGCCAGGTAAGTACCAAGGGTCCTTTTGGACATCATTTTCTTGGATTTTAGCAAGGCCTTCAGTACAGTATCTCATCCCATTCTCATAAATAAATTAAGAGGCTGTGACATAGATGTTTACACTGTCTGGTGGGTGGCAAATTGACTTAGCGGTCGCACCCAGGGAATGGTAGTAGACAGGTTGGTATTGACCCGGAAGGATGTGGGTAGTGGGGTCCCATGGGGTTTGGTCCTTGGACCTGTATTCTTCGATATCGTCATCAGTGACTTGGATGTGGGTGTGAAGTGTACTCTGTCCAAGTTTGCAGATGATATTAAATTGTGGGGTGAAGTGTACACTCAAGAGGGTGGGGTACAATTGCAGGCAGACCTGCACAAGTTAGCAGAGTGCTGCACCTAGGGCGCAAAAATATCCAGCACACCTACTGGCTGTGAAGTGACCCTCTCAGCAGCACAGAAGTGGAAAGGGATCTTGGAGTCATAGTGGACTCCAAGATGAACATGAGTTGTCAGTGTGATGAAATCATCAGCAAAGGTAACCACATCCGCAGCAGCCTTGAAGGGTGCTACAGAGTGGTTCCAAAACATTATTTCTGAATTTGGAGTATGCGAGTGGAAGTGGGTAGACATCACTTCTTGAACAGGCTGGGGACATAGAATAGGTTTACCCCTTGGACCTGATCTCCCTTATACCTCTCCTCACAGCAGGCCCGCTGGGTAGCCCTGAACTTTAGTGCAAATATACAAACAGGCTCTTCTACTTTCTAGTGTATCAGAGGTTTCTGCTTCTGTTTTAGCTAATAGGCTACAGTAGCTGCTGTAAAGAAGTTATACAGAGACACAACGAATAAAGAGGATAGTTCCCATGTATTCAGTTTTTTTCAGGGTTAGGATTTAAATGATGAAACACAAAATGATTTTTATAGGATCATATTTTGTTTCCTCTTTGGGAGTGAAATAACAGTAAGTCATATTGACTATCATGATTAGCCCAGATCTATAACAAATCTTTTAACATAAAATTTAAATTAATTGTTTCTGATATATCTAGCTACAGAATTACAATTACTGACTTCATCCTATTCAAATAAATTTACTCTCAGGACTTGCAGTTTCTAGGGGAATTAATTTTCAGTCTTAGTGTTAACCCTAATTAAATTAAATAAATGAAGCTATCAGACTCTAGAGTCCTTTGTAAGATTATAAGTCCGTGCCACCCTATATGGGTTTGCTAGCTGTCAGCAAACATTTAAATGTGCGACTTGTCAACATGGCTACAGACCACTTTCAGCAATTCCAGGTAATTAAAGCTAGAGTGCCATGATTCTTCCTTCCACTTCTCAAAGTAAAACCATTTCATAAATTGGCAATCTGGGGACAAATTACATGGGTCCATCACTGCTGTAGCAATTTTGGGTGTTATCTTTCGATTCCAATTTTGTGGGATAAAAGCCCTATAACATTATCCATTGCAAAAAAGTGGTGGCAACCTTCTTTTCTATTTCCCCTTCATTTGTCATATCTGCATTCTCTCCAGTTGTACTCGGCAAATAGAAAAGCTGTTCCAGAAATGTGGCAGCAAACCTGGAGGATATGTGCAGAAAGTCTACTGGAAAAGTTATGGTCAGAAAGTTAGAATAGTCAAGTCTTTGATTAAATAGGTGGAAACTGAATTACGAGTAATTTAAAGTAGTAATTTATATTTCAATAACAAAAGCTACTAATAATTGGAATAGCATCCTAAGGGCTCTTGTAGATTCTCCATCTTTTGAAAACTGTGTATCAAAATCACTTGTGTTTCTAAAACATCTGTTCTAATACCACCACAAATTCATAGATTTTAAGTATGGAAAGGACTATAAGATCTTTTAATTTTACCTGCATTATGACACACACATTGGAATTTCAAAGCATGGATCTTGATATGGGAATTACTATGTTAAGTATTTTGAGGATCCTTTTTATCCTTAAAACCTACAGACTCATTGTCCATAGAATTATCTTAATTATCATCATCATTGCACCTAGGGCTGTATTGTAGTAATAACTATCCAGTCAGAAAATTTACAGTCTAAGAATTTACACACTTAGTAGGATTTTCTGATTTATTTCTTGTCTGCTGTTTATTACATGTTGACTCCTACTCATTCTACTCTGTTCACAGTAAAAAAAAAAAAATGAAATCCTTCAACCATAGGATGGGAACCCTTTTCAGAACAAAAGCAATATAACCAGTAAGAAAATCTACTACAGTGAGAGGAGGAGTACTATGACTTCTTAGCATATGGTGGATGTCAGAACTAACAAACTACCAAACATTTAATGATGTTCTGAGTATTGATGAAGAACAATAGCTATTAAAACACAAATTAGATCCTAAACATGACTGATATCAACTTAAGCCTAATTTAACTCAGAACCTTATTGAATGGGGCCCTTATATCTCCTTGTTCACCATTACCTATAATTCTCAGACTTTTCTTCAGGTGCTATTTTCTCTTTTATCAATTATATAAATGCTACTAAAAAGACTTCCATTGAAAACACAGTCAGAAGAGAACTGAACCTGAATGTATAATAATAATAACAATAACAACAACAACCTGTAATTGTTATGTTCCTGTTTATTTAAGGGAACAAGCGATTTTAATCCCCGTGTATTTTAATATTGCTTGGAAAATATATTTTAGCCCCCAGCAAATGATGGTTTGAATTGGTCATGCCCCTTGCATTAGGTAAAAATGAAATTAAACTCTAGGGATAGAGAGAGTTTCACTAGTTTATTAAGAGAAAGATTAATCAGCGACATAGAATGCAAAGCTCCATGGCTGAGCCTCTTGCATACTTCTATGGCAACTTCTAAGGGTATTATCATACAGTTGTATTAGAAACATTTATAACTGTGTGCCTCTGGAAATATTTTGTATATTCGATCACTGTGGTTTCTCTCTTTGGGGAAAAAACAACCCAAAACAAATCCACATTTAAAAGACATTTTTCTCCAGATACACTCTTAAAAATACATTAAAAAACTCCTCCAGCTCTCATATCCATCACTTTTCATACTCTGGAATATGCCAACATTTAAAAAAAAATGCTGATAATGACTTACAAAGTTAGACAACCAATTATGTTAGTAGGGAACTGAAGCAATTTTATTTAAAGACTTCTTAGAGTAAACCAATAATTCATCTAGTTGGCTATCCTGCCTGCACAATAACTTATTTCTGCTTCAGAGGAACATTGGCAGTAGCACTGTGCGAAACAGCACAGTTCTGTTTCAACTTCTGCTTCAGTGGTTCAACAGGACAGAGTTTCATTTTGAGTTTTGTTTCATTTTGAAACCGATGTTCCATTCTGTTTTGTCAAAACTGTTTTGTTGTTTGATGTTTCACCCATAGGGTATAATGAGGAAGCAGAAAACTGCCTAGAACTTTGTCATTTCTTGCTAGATTCCAATGAAACTTGAAGAGACAGTAGCCCCTTCTCCAGCCATGAAGCCTACCAAGTTTTAAGGACATAAATGCAGAGGTTCCTGGGAAACTGCACCTCAAATTCTTGACAGCAAAATTCGTGTTGTGTGTTAAGACACAGTGGAGGGTGAAAACAAGCCCCTGCTGAGGCCATGGAGCCTTCCAGCTTTCAAGTAGATAGGTGCAGGGGCTTCTGGGAAACTGCACCTCAGGCTGCTGACAAGCAAAACTTGTGACATGGGTGACACTGTGTCTGTGTTAAGGCACATCCTCACTGGTGCTGGGGCCTCTACATGACATGGTAGTGTGCCCCAGTGAGGTTCCCTCCTCCCCTACAGCCTCAGCCTCAGCCTGGTCCACCACCTTAAATGACAACAGGAAATAACTTAGTAAACAAAACACTAGCAACAGCAGCATCTCAGGCAGCCAAACTGTGACAGACACTTTCTCTCCTTTCCTGCAGGCGTTTCTTCTCCAGCAGCTGCCAGAGAACTCTTCCTGCCAGCCCCAGCCCTGAAGCTTAGATGTGCCCAGGGCCGTGCATCCTTCTGGTCAGGTGCTAGGGGTGTTGGTCTAAGGGCATGGCACTGGCAGACAAGGTCCTTTCCTTTGGGTCAGTCTAATCTGGTATGTTTAGCAGACCAACTGAATAGTTACAGAAATATATCTTAGCCAGCTTTCAGATTGAAAAGCTCTTTGTCAAGCTGAGGAAGTACCTGCAGTTGGTGTGTGTGCTGTTCCTGGATGGAAGCAATTGTAAAGAAGCCAGAGACTGGCATGCAATGCAGACAAGAACGCCAGTCAGTGAAATGGAAATGGAGGCATCAGGGGTTCAGGAACAGGCTGGAGTTGTGGGGGGGGGAAGGGGGATGTAGCAGCACAGATGAAAATACAGAGGTACCTGGGGAGTAAGATGTCCAGCAGTTTGTAGTGTGTCATAAATCCAATATCTATATTGAATCCATAATTTTTTGTACCTACTACCTAGGAGGCTGATGACGGGAAGTTCATAGGCCCGGCTGTGAAAAGTGGTTTGTAAATTCAAACAAGAACTGGACATTGCTAACCTAACCTCATCACCAGAAGCCAACTTCCTATGGCTCAAAATACAAAACCTACCGACAATCTCCTGTACCCCCACAAACTTTACACCAGAATCTATCAAAGAAAATGATACCTAACTGCTTGCGGGGGCACATTTCTCACAAAAAAACACCCTGTCTCCAGTCTCCCAGGCCTGATCCTGAGAGGGAATTTACACTGCCTGATGGTGGCATCTAGTGCCTCTGGACTCAACCATGGAAACCATGCCCTGGGCCCACATTCCCAGCACCTTTGGTGGAGGAGGAGACTTCCTGGTGGATGGTTTGATAACATGGGACAGTGGATCCCCCTCTTCCATGTCCCCCTGCCTCCATCGTTCTGCCTCCCTGACTCACTTCACCAACACCTCCACCCACTGATCCAGGGTTTGGTTGCTGCATACACTGTCCTTCACCCTTGGGTCACACATGGCAGCTAGCATGTGGACCATACTGGACCGCAAGGGATCAAGCCATTTCCTGATGCCCTCCTTCAGCTGCCTCACCAGTGCATGTCCAGTGACAGCAGCTTGTCCCACAAGGAACACTGATCCCCTGGAAGTGCTCCATTTGGCTCTGAAATTCTCTCACTACAGGGATCACCTGGCTAAGGAGGGCATCACCAGTGCTGAGGGTCTTGGTGGCCTCAAGGAAGGGCTTGAGGACCACCAAGATCTGGGAAATGGTATCCCACTCAGCTCTGTTAAGGGGGCCACTGATTTCAAACTCCTTGAGCAAAGCCATCTCATGGATGGCCTTCTGTTGCTTCAACAGCCTCTCGAGAATCAGGTATGTGGAGTTCGACTGAGTCTCCACTTCCTGCATGATTTTGTGCTGTGGGACGTTCATCTCTGCTTGTTTGTCCTGCAGCATCTTGCCACCCTTGATTGTCTGGTGGAAGTAGCCTGCCACCTTCCTGCATTTGGAAATGAGCCTGCTGGTGGTGCTGCCACCTTCTCTGACAGTCCTGTCCCCTTCCAAGGCATCCCTGACAATGAGGTGCAACTTGTGTGCCACACAGTGGATGCCAACAAAGTTGGCATCATGGACCGCCTTGACCATATTGGCCCCACTGTTGGTGACCATGAACCCACAGGTGATTTCACCCTGCCCAAGGAGCCACCCTTGCACCAAGCGGTTCATGGCCCCCTGTTATCTCTGTTGCCGTGTGGGACTCATCCATCACCTTGGCTTGGAGAGCCCACCGATGGCCTCACTGGTCACACCAGTGCTCTCTGAGGGAGAGGTAGGTTTGATCTCCACACTGGCTGCTCCAGATGTCTGAGGTGAAGTGTAAGGCCACCCATGGACCTGTCTGGTGCAGCTCCTCCCTAAAGTAGTCCCTCCATGTCTCATAGAGTGAGGACACCACCATCCTGCTGAAGGTGGTGCATGGGGGCACTTAGTAGAATGGGGCCATGAGCACCATGAGCCACCTGAACCCTGGCTGTTCAACTA
>NW_017729026.1:36752506-36755275 GCF_001723915.1 Gavialis gangeticus
AGCCAATTTGCCACCACCCTTGTGACAGCTAAAAATTTTGTCTGTGTGATAAAGGTGCTTGCTGAAGGCTCTATGAAGATTAGATCAAGTGTTTTTCTGTCATTTTTTTAGATATTAAGCTATATGTTGTTGCTAAGAGCCTAATTAAAGATTAAGATGTAGTAAGACCTTGTATGAAGTAAGACCTAATAAATTTAGCAAAGCCTTGAAGTAGTAAGGCCCTGTGGTGCAGTTAAAATTACCTTATCAAAGGAATGCAAGGCTTGTACTGCTATTGGTCAGTCTAAGGACAGTTGAAATAAAAAGAATCTGAGTGGTTGTACATTATCAGTACCATTCAGAAGCTATAAATTCGCTGGAATATCCGGAAATCATTCAGAAGGAAGATACAGCCCTGTGAAAAGGATTAGTTAGATGTTGGCCTGGATCAGTGGGCCCGTGGATCTCGAGGCGCCCAAGGACTGAACTCCAGGGTCCTTCCCGGTACCTCTCGGACAGCACTGATCGGGGACACCTGACTTTGCTGAACTAGGTGGAAAGAGAAGCTTGTTATACATCAGGCATCAGAGGGGACTGACGATAAGTTGCAAAAGTAAATTGTTTTTGTCTGTCATTGTTTGTCTTGTTACTACATGTAGGTGCGTTTTTTGTTAAGTCAATAAACCTTTCTTACCTTTCTTACCTTTCTACCCTCAACCATACTCTCAATCCTGAACCCTCCGCAGGCGGCTGGGACATAAATTGGCATCACGAACAGGATTGAGAGGTTCTGGTCCAGAGAGAAAAGTCGGAATGGAGGGAGTTGCATGGGCCCCGTTGGTGGCTTTGCTTAAGGAAGTGACAGGGATGAAGAATCCCAGGTGGGATAAAGATAGGTTGAGACCTGCCTGGAGTGACCTGGGAGCTATACCTGATCATTGGGCTAGGTTTGCTGCTGCTGCCCGGGGTAAACCCAGGAAGGGATGCCTGTTGTGGCTGCTGGCCACATGCCTGCAGTTGGGGCCTGAAGAAAATGTCCAGCTTCAGGAAAAGGTCCTCCACAGGCAGCTGGGACACTTCCAATGCCCCCACCTTTCTTTCCACCTTTCCTCCAGTGTTCCAAGCTGGCCTGCCTCTGCTTTGGTAGGACAGGGACTTTGGACTGAGAGGGGACTTTCCTTTGGGCACACTCCCACTGGTGCCAGGCTAGGGAGAAGCAAGGGCAAGTGGGTGGTGCCTGTGGAGATGCATCAGCATCCCCATGGTGCTCATGTGTTTTGTTCCCTTGCCCCAGCTGGTTTTGGCTCAGCAGTGCAGGCAGATAGCGTATGTGGGATCATCTGCTAGGTCAAAATGGTCCCAGAACACACTACCCACTCAATCCTGGGGTGCAGGTGCATGTGTGGATGCTGCAATTTCCTCCTCAGCAGGCAGAGGCACAGCAACAGAAAGAGTGGACTCAGCTGAGCTGCTTGCCTCTGCAACCTCTACCTCAGCCTCCTCTGAAGTGCATTCTGGGGAAGGAGGCCTGGCTGTACGGGAAACTTGAGAGGTGTGGAGCACAAACTCAGCTGATTCCCCCTCCTTCCCCAGAATTTCGCTTGCTAGGGCACTCAGATCCAGGTCCAGCCACAGCTCTTCCTCTGGCACTGGAAGGCTCCACATGGGAAATGAAATTGGGGTAGAGAAGGATGTCATGCTTGTGCTGGTTCTGCCGCTTGTTATCACGGTGGTGGTGTGGGGGGTTATGGCTGGTGGTCTTGGAGGAGATGCAGTCTCAGGCACAGGCACAGGCACTGGCAGTGGCACGGCACTGCTCCCTTCTCCTTGCTGTTTCTTCCCTGCTAGTTGTAGGAAACAGCCTGCATCTCAGTTTGGGGTGGAGGGAACTTACAGCTCTCCCTCTACCCCCTCTTCCACCCTCCCTGAAAGCTTGCCAGCTGTCTTTCCACCATATGTCATGGTGTGTTTCATAGTGTCTTTTTTATATATAAATATACAAATGTATCTGTGTTCCTATATAAATTTTATAGTGCAATATCCAATATAATTATAAAATTGAAAAGAATAAATCAATGAATATAATAATAAAATAAAAGGGTCCAGAAGAAAGCAAAAGGTATTGTGGAATCCCACTTGCTGGTCTAGCAAGTAGGAAATCATTCAGGTCGTAGTAGCCTTCATTGTCTAACTCTCCTGAGCTGCTGAAAGATAGCTGAATAACTGTCATGCCCCAAGGCAGAAAGCAGGCCAGTTCAAACAATGCTGTCTTTTATTAGGGCTGTGCGAAGCTTCAGTCCCTGATTCAATTTGGTAGAGATTTGGCCTGATTCAGTAACTGAATCTCCAAATCCAAATCGAATCAGGAGACCCTTTAATTTCTCTGAATCAAGTCAATACCCTCAGAATCAATTCGGAGAGATTCATAAAGATTTGACAGTTCAGACATAGACACAGCTTTAAATGTTTTTTTTTTACATACCTCTAGGTACCAGGCGGCTTGTGAATGCTGTGATGGTGGGGCAGATGAAGTATCTCACAGGAGTACAGGGGCTCCCCAGTGCGCTCAGCAGCAGACACAGAAGTGGACCAGAAGCACTTCCGGTACACTTCTGGGTTTGCCAGGAAGTGCACTGGGGGCTCCCCCTGTGCCCTCCCCCTCCCCCCCCCGGCTTGGCAACTGGTACCTCCTGGGTCTGGAGGGGCACCTGGGGTCTCCCTGTGGCCAATCACTGAGCCATGGAGGTCCACTTATGGGTTTGCCACTGAGCACACAGGGCCCCCCCCCCC
>NW_017729026.1:36756227-36759320 GCF_001723915.1 Gavialis gangeticus
CTCCTGTGGGATGCTCCATCTGCCCCAGCATTGTAGCGTTCATGAACTGTGCCTGGTACCTTGAGGTATGTAGAAAAAACATTCTGTTTCAGTAATTTTGCAGACACTGGCCACATCTACATGAGATGCTAACAGCTCTGTAACCCAATACTGGCGTGTAATTAGCATCATGTGCAAAAAAACAGTGCTAACTGGCAAATACGACATCACTGCACACCAGTATTAGGCTACCGTGCAGTAGTGTCACAAAGAAGACCCTCATTGGCACTGCTGCGCAGTAACGTGAGGTACTGTACAGTCAGTGTGTCATGTAGATACAGTCACTTGGGCATAGATTTTGATTGGGAATAATTGCCCCACCATGAGTAAAGGAAGTAATAACAATCCAAATTATACTTCCTTCTCAAGCTATTAGAACTTAAATCTGAGCTCTGAGAAAGTCAAATCCAACACATGTTAATTGTAAGATTCCCACTGACTTCTAAGGGCATTTGAATTAAGTGTAAGCAAGCATCCTGGTCACTCTTTTCCTACTCTGGAGACAGTAGAGAGTGGTCAAAGTCTTTCCTCGACTCATCCCATTTCTGATAGTGCAGCTGAGCCAGTCTCAGCAAGAATTGCAATGTGCTGTTTGGGCAGCAGTATATGATGCCATTTTTCACCCCAGCTGGAGCAAAAAGAAAATAGGGAGGAATTGTGATTCAGAGATGTAAGTCAGAGTGCCTCCCTGGGGCACTACCTTGGGAGCTAGGGGATGTACTGAAAATTTGCTACCGCCTATTTCTGAGGGCTGTACATGAAGCCACTGACTAGTCTTGTAGTAATTTTGGAATAAATATTATTTAAAATGTATATTTTTAGAATGTTTCATAATATTAACATTTGTAGTATTGTTTCATTCTCAAAACTTTTTCCTCTCTCCAAAGTATTTAGGGAATTAGAAATCAGTGACCAGAGTATCCATCTCATTCCTTCTGGTATTTAAGATCTTGCATGTATCTACTATAAAAACATATGTTTATTTTAAAGCAAATATGAAGATACAGATGGTTTCTGAAATCTGTGGAATATAGTTTATGGGGAAGGAAGTTAGAATTATTGCTGGCTGCATATAAGAGAAGAATATTTGCAGAAAATATCAAAGTGGAGTGATATCTTTATAATTTATCTTATCAAGTAAAGTTCCTGGGATTCTTTTGCTTTTATTTCCTGCCCTACTTCCCCTTTAATACTGCAGCTTCTATATCTTATATATGTTTCCAGCAGCACACGGTGAGCATTTAAATGCAATGTAATTCAGGATTGACAAATTTACTCATTCTTTTGCTTGTGAAAAACAAAGTAGACAGGTATAGTTATAGAGGAAGTTCATAGTTTGTATATACTTACAGAATATATAAACTATGGCCCAGATCCTATTCCACATCTAAGGCATCTAATCATTACTCACGTAGCTTTTAGGTCTCTAAGGGTACAGACAGAAGTGCATCTTTCTGCTCTAAGTCATGGTCTAAGCACAGATAGTCAAAAAGCCTGAGGCTGAATCAGTTCAATCTTCTCAGGTTAGTCTAAGCTGCATAGATTGAATTGATAAGCAAGTGAACAGACATTCACTTTTGATTCTGGAAATCCAGCCACATGCATGCAGTGGCTCAGGACAGATTTCAGGGGGTGCTAGAGCATGCCTCCCTGCCCAGGTGGAACAAACAGTTTGGGCCAAAGCTAACCTACCCACCCTCAAGAGAGGATTTGGAGGGGAGGTGAGAAGCATCCTGGCATGCTAGGGGACTGTGAATTAACCTTAATCTGGAGAGGATATGGGACAGATATAGAGTTAACCTAAATCAGTTAAGTCTGATACCACATCCATCCAGGTTTATCTTAAACCAGATTTGGCCATGTTGAAACTGCTTTATTTTAACTGAATTTCTGTTGTGTTACAAATTTGAACTGGTTTCTGATCTTTTATACCAGTTTAGGTGTAATTTCTGGGCATTTATACACATATCTTTTTGTCTTGAGATGTGCTGGAACACACAGGAGGGACAAACCAGAGCTCTTCAATGGGTTTTTTGAACACAGATCTAGACAAACCTCCCAAATGCATTACAGATAGAAACAGAAGGAATACCAGCCCACTTACTGTCAGTGCTGACCTAGTAATGAGACACTTAGAGGGGCTGGATGTGTTAAAGTCAGTGAGACTAGATGAGCTTTATCCAAGGGTGCTGAAAGAATTAGCCATTGTCATAGCAGAGACATGGGCATGGCTGTTTCAGCACTCCTGGGGCTCAGGTGAGGTCCCAGAGGACTGGAAAAGGGCCAATGTGGTCCCTATTTTCAAGACGGGGAAGAAGGAGTATCCGGGTAACTATAGACTGGTTAGTCTCACCTCTATCCTTGGGAAAAAACCTTGAAAAAATTATCAAGGATCATATTTGTAGGAGTCTAGCGGGCAATATAATGCTGAAGGGCAACCAGCATGGGTTCATAGCAGGTGGATCCTGCCTAACTAACCTTGTTTCTTTCTATGACCAGGTCACTAAATGCTTAAATGCAGGAGTCAAGGTAGATGTCAACCACTTGGACTTTAAGAAGGCCTTTCACACAGTATCCCATCCTATTCTCATAAACAACTTGAGGCTGTGCCATCAAGAATTATACAGCCATGTGGTGGCAAATTGGCTTAAGTGTCATACCCAGAGAGTGGTGGTGGACAGGTTGGTATTGACCTGGAAAGATGTGGGCAGTGGGGTCACCCAAGGCTCTGTCCTTGGACTGATGCTGTTCATTATCTTCATCAGAGACCTGGATGAAAGCATAGAAAGCACTCTGTCCAAATTCGCAGATGAAACAAAACTGCCAATGCATTCCCGCCCCCTCCCCAACCATTTATGACTTTGTCTCTCCCTCTCTATTCCCTGTAGATAAGTATAAGTGAGCTAAGACATAGGATAAGCTTCAGCATTTTATTTGGTAGCAAGTTGTATTTGTTTCATTTTTTCTACTTCTTTACATTGTATAATTATTATGTTTATATTGATTGTTACTGTTCTGTATTACTGTTTTACTAGTACTATATGATTTAGGCCA
>NW_017729026.1:36764320-36775485 GCF_001723915.1 Gavialis gangeticus
TTTGGTAGCCAGCTGTTTTTGTTTTATTTATTTTTTTTCTCCTTCTTTTCAAATAAGTGCCCTGTTGTGGATATCGACTGTTTTATATTGTATAATTATTAAGTTTATGTTGATTTTTACTGTTCTACATTAATACTATATGATTTAGGCCAACATATGTAAGTTAACATAAGTCACGTCAAGTTTCCATTTTGTTTGTCAAGTCTCCATCCTGTCCCCAGGCCTAGTTGTGTAACCTATGACTCACACCTACCCCTCCAGTGTAACTTGGTTCCTGAATGAATGGGGATGAATGAGGGTGCTTGAGAGACAATGGCAGTAGGTCTAGAAAGAGCTCCCTCTACATGACTGAACCATCAACACCAATACCTGGACCAAAGACCCAGCCCTTGGAACCACCCTCAGCATTCAAGAAACAAAAGATGAGGCAACCCACCATTGTGCCAAGCTACACATGCTCAGTAAGAACACCTGTAGCCTTCTGGAACAGGACTGACATTGCCTGGACAGGCCCTCCCTGTAGAAGATCAGAGGTAGTCTGCCCCATTAAAAGAGGTAGTGAATACTGACTTGTTGGGATGCCCTCTCCATCTGGACTAGCACCATGCCACACCACCTATCCACCCAGAGGCCCTGCTGGCAACCCCCCTCTGGACAACACCTACTAGACAAAGACCCCTTTCCAGCCTGGATAGGTAGCTATCACCTCCACCCTTTCTTCAACCAAGGACTTGGAGGTGGGTTTTTGTCTGTTTCCTGTTTCCCCCCTGTCACCACTTGTCTGCCCCCCTCCCCACAATCTCTAAGCTGCCATCCTCAGTTTCCAGCTCCAAGCTCCCAGGTTTCTGCCTCTCTCTCTTTCCTGGCTGTCTCTTCCTTACCACCACATATCTGCACCCCCCCAACAGTGCAGTTGTCTGCCTCAGTTTCCAGCCCCAATCTACCTTAAGTAACCCCAAGCCTCAGTTCCTTAGCCAGCTTGTCTCTAGTTCACCAGTTCTAATCCCACTTCTGGCAACTTTCACTCCCCACACTTTAACTGTCTCTCTCTCATCTTAACCTTCCCCCAAGTATCCCAGGTACCGCAAGCACCCACACATACATACCATACCATCCAAGTTAGGCACTCACTTATGTGTATGTGTAGGTGGGCTGTTGTGTGCAAACTGGTGAGTGTGTGTGTATATATATGTCACTGTGTGTATGATATATGAATTAGTGATCTGTGTATGTTTACTGAGTGTGTGGGTATGGCCAATTGATTTTTGTCTAATTTTTAGTGTGTGGTGTGTATGTGCTTGAATTGGTGATAGGTATGTATGTATCTAGGTTGGTTTGAATGTGTATGTGCCTGAGCTGGTAGTGTGTGCGTGTGTGTGTATATGTATGCACCTAGTTGATTTGTGTGTTTGTATATTTGCAATTGTGTCACACCCTCCTAACAGCGCAATATTTGAGATCCTGGGAGTTCGCCTGACCTCAGAAGGCAACACTATAGGCTGGGGGATGGCCTTCTCAGCAGCACAGCAGTGGAAAGAGATCTCAGAGTTCTTATCGACTCCAAGATGAAGATGAATTGTCAATGTGATGAAGTAATTAGCAGAGCTAACAGCACTTGTCATGCATTAGTAGGTACATCATGAACAGGTCCAGGTGATACTTCCCCTCTATGTGGCACTGGTCAGGCTGCAGCTGGAGTACTGCATCCATTTCTGGGCACCACAATTCAAGAGGGATGTGGACAACCTTGAGAGGGCCCAGAGGAGGGCCACTCATATGGTTAGAGGCCTGCAAGGAAGGCCCTATGAGGAAAGGCTGAGGTACATGGACCTTTTCAGCCTCTGCAAGAGAAGGCTGATGGAGGATCTTGTGGCAGTATATAAATTCACTGGAGGGGCAGCAGGGAATAGGAGATGCCCTGTTTACCAGGGCACCCCTTGGAATAACCAGGAACAATGGCCACAAACTGATAGAAAGTAAATTTAGGTTGGACATCAAAAATAACTTTATCATGGTTAGTGTTGTCAGAATATGGAATGAGCTTCCAAGGGAGGTGGTTCTCTCCCCTACCTTGGGGGTTTTCAACAAGAGATGGGACAAGTACCTGGCTGGGGTCACATGACCCCACCACTTTTTTCTGCCATGGGCAGGGGGTCAGACTTGATGATCCATTGAGGTCTCTTCTGACCCTAGTATCTATGAATCTATAATTAAATCACCTCCCCACACCTCTGAAGCATGTATATAAATGCCCATGGTGCTGCTAGCACTGCCCTTCCGCCAATCTTACTGAAAAAGGATAAAACTTCACCCAAAATTTCTTTTGACTTAATGCTTATGTTTTTATGTATTTTTTCAGCTCAGATTTTTATTAAAATAGATCCCAAGTTACTTAAATGAGAATAACACTTCTAATTTCTTTTTCTATAGAAATTATACTAATTTCCTTCTGGTGGTCCCCCCACCACAAAAAAACCAAAAAAACCCAACCAAACAAAAAAAAACAGTACTATGCATTCATCAGTTTTGATTTCCAAGCTGTTTGAGACACAACACTGTTGAGAAGCATCTAATAACCTTGAGAGGCCTACCTAGGACTGTGGCACTAGCAGCACACTATCTCCATAAAGGATGATAGGGATACAATTATACAATATCATAGGTGCATGGAATTGATTCCGTTAGCACATTTTTTACCATTCAGAAATAGATTAAAAAGCAGTGGAGCATGAAAATAAGGCATACTTTTGTTTTAGTTGGAAAACTAAAACATCAATCCCTTAAAGCACCCAGACATTGTATTTGAATAGTAAGCAAATTGAATGTGAATAGGACAGCTTTATCCAATGATGTGACTGCTAGTTTCTTCAATAATTTGAATTGGTCTGTGGAGTCAAAAGGTCCTTTTAGATCTATAAAGACTACATCTGAACAATTTTGTTGTCTCAGATATTTGGATGCCAAGAAATACAACACTAAGCAAGAACAATCTTTCTTGGAATGGCTTTCCTTAATTCGTTGGTTTAGAAACTGATGTGGGCTTGGAACAGAGTCTCCTTCCACTGTTCCTCAGAATTCTCTAGTCTCTCATGATTATTTTGAGGAGAGAAATCTTCAATGCTGTTGACTTGAGCTTTTCACTGTGGCTAAATGCTTTGTCAAGAAATTGTCAACCACAAGATTTATTTTCTGCTAGCTGTCTTGTCCCTTTAAGATTCTCTCCAAATGAAAAACAAGGTATGTTTGGTGATATTTTTTTATTGGATCAACTATTTAGTTGGGAAAGAGGTTAGACAAGCTTTCAAATATAAAATGCCCTTCTTCAGGTCTTGGAGAAAACAGATATAGCCTATGGCAAATATCAGGTAAAACAATAGAAAAAATGCATAACCTAACTAGATACTAAAAAAAAAAAAAAGATTAAACACAGACAATGACTTTATGACTCATTATAGTTTACCTGCTCACTCTGTGACCCTTTTCTATACACCACAGGTAATAATGACCATCCTCCCTGTTTGAATGGTTTTGTTCTATTACATAATTAGGCCTTTCTATGTACACTGCACTTTACTTGATTTGTAGCTACTTGTAATAACTTTTCTTTTTACTACACAAGCTTGCTGCCCTCCTCCCCTTCTTTATGTGGCTATTTTCAGTCACATCATAGAGTTAAACAGATGTCATTGTTTTACTTAATATTTATCCTAGGCTGTATCTTATTTCTCAGAAGGGTGGAAGGACGTGTTGGGTGCATTTACATGTTGCTGTGTTTTAGTACTTCCATTTGGAAGTACTAAAGCATGGCACAGGATGGGTGGTTCCTGAGCTGGGCACCTGGTGCATGCTAGGTTAGGTTTTTCTGCACCGGTATCACTGTACCGGTGCACTAAAATGGGGAAGTGCACTGCTTTATACTTGCATGAACACTACATTGCTGTAGCACGCCATACGGCGATGTAGCACATCACTATGTCGCTATAGGGCAATGTGTAGACACTAGGGCTGTGCAAAGCTTTGGTCCCTGATTCAATTCAATGGAGATTCGGCCTGATTTGGTGGCTGCATCTTTGAATCCAAATCAAATCAGAGGACCCTTTTATCTCTCCAAATCGAATCGGGACCCTCCAAATCGATTTGGAGAGATTCAGAAAGATTTGGCAATTTGGACATAGACACAGCTTTAAATGTTTTTTTCAACATATTTCTAGGTAGCAGGCGGCTCATAAATGCTGTGATGCTGGAGCATATGGAGTGTCCCACAGAAGCGCAGGGGAGTCCCCAGTGTGCTCGGCAGCAGACCCAGAAGTGGACCAGAAGCTCTTCTGGTCTACTTTCGGGTCTGCCAGAGAGCACACTGGAGGCCCCCCCTGTACCCTGCCAGTTTGGCAACTGGTGCCTCCTGGGTCTGGGAGGCACCCAGGTCCCCCTGTGGCTGATTGTGGAGCCAGGGGGAAGGGGGGGGGGGGCTAGCGAGCTCAACAGTGGACCCGGAAGTAGACCAGAAGTACTTCCAGTCCACTTCTGGATTCATTGCCGAGCATGAGGGGGGGCCCTCACACTCTCCCCTGGCTCCGCAATGGGATGCTACATCTGCCTCAGCTTCACAGCATTCACAAGCCACATCTGGTACCTTGAGGTATGTAGAAAAAAAATTTAAAGCTACGTCTATGTCCAAATCGCTGATTCTCCAGATCAGCATCAAATCTTTGGTTTCAGCCAAATCAAATCAGGGACAGTGATCTGAATCAATTAATTGAATCACTGTCCCCATTTGGGGTTGAATCTGAATCAAATAGGACCCATTTTGCACACCCCTAGTAGATACACCCATTGTTTTCAAAAGCTCACCTAATATCTTTCCCAGCTATATCGTTTGTCCAATAAAAGATATAATCAGTCAAACTTCGCTTTTTGTATGCTTCCTGGACCATCACAGATGGAAATCTATTACTCTATTCCAGCTGAATGTCAGGCAGTGAAGCCAGAAGTAATTCCTACCTACTCAAATGTGTAGAAGGCACCTAAGCATGGTCTGCACTCTTTCTCTACATCTGCAGGGTTTAAAGTAAAATACATGATGTGTATAAGGTTTTTGTGTTATCCCTTGAGTGATAAAAAGTCTTTAATTGAATGACAGTAACAATCTGTGCCATGTGTACGAGTGTATAAGGGTTATGATTTTCTTTTACCTTTTCCTCTGTAGAATGACAGTGAAGTAAATGTTTCCTGTCATATAATTATAATTATTTTTTTCCTGTGAAACATATTTCTTTTCTGTGTATACGTTTTCTCAGAATAGTATATATTTCTTGGCAAACTGGCTCTCTGACAATCTATGAATTAAATTTTCTCCACCTATGCCTACTTTTGGTGTAACATTACATTAGTTGTGAGTATAAAGCAGCTGTGTTAAAAAGTGAAAGGGAAAGCCCCTTTGACTGAGAAATCAAATGCCAGGACAGGCCAGGGTCAAGGAATTCTTAAATAAAGAGCATAAGACAGAATTTTCTGCTGGAACATTTTCCCCTTGGAAAGTAATGATTTGTTAAAACCAAAACATTGTATGAGAAGATGTCAATTTCTATTAATTTTTTTTGAAAAAAAAAAAATCAAAGAAATTGTTTAAAAAAGCTCAAAGCCTTTCATTTTGACATATTTCTTAAATAGGGCCAAATATAATGTAAATTATAAAAAGTAGCAAAATGGTATTTACTGTAATAGAAAATAGAAATTAATGTAACTATGAATAAATATGCATTGCAAAAATATGAACATAACATGAAATAAACATATTACATTAAACCCAAGAATTTGACCTGAATTAATATTTCTTTACGTAGGCCTTACTGGAGCATTCATCAATATATGCTACTTACACAAAGGCTTCCCTAAACATTGGCCAGAGTAGGCCTCACTAGCAAACTTGACTGATGCATGAACTCCTCACATAACCAAAACCCAGCATGAGGGACAGATATTCACTCTTGCCAAGAGATGGGAAGGAGAGATGATGGTATAAGGTACTATAGTCTGATACCAGCATGATAAAGCTGGAACAGTAACACTCAGGTCAAAATGTGGAACAAGCTCCTGGAGCAGGAAGGTTTGAGACATTCAGGATACACATGAAATGCAATACCTAATTTCTTTTGATCTTTGTATAAAAGGAGAATTGTAAGGCAGGGAAACTTTGTGCCTAGGGAAGCCTATGTGCTGTTGTGCCAGCTACCTTGTCATAGGTACAAAATGCCTTAGCTCCTTGTCTGATGTACTCATTAAGCCAAAATGTATTAGGGCTGTGCTTGTAGACAATAAACCTAGCTGAAACTTCAACACCAAAACAACACTGTGGTCATTCTTTAAGACAAAACTAGTGTTGGGATCTCATGGCTGTGACTTTGCTGACACAACATTTCCTGAGACTTCAAGACTGATAGCACATTAATAACACCTGAAGAGGACAACAGCAGTAATGACACTGATAACCAGGGATCCGAGTTTTCTGTTTTTCATGGAAAAATGGAGAAAAATGTGTATTTTCTCCTTTACCTGAGGAAAAAATAGATTTCTTATTTTAACAGAGAAACCCACAGATTTTGCAGTTTTGCAAAGGGTTCTCTGCAGGCTGGCAGAGCGCCAGCCTGCAAGGGGCTGGGAGGGAGCAGGAGCAGAGCAATCAAGCAGGGAGCACCATGTGCATGGCCACCAGACAGCCTGGAGAGAAACTCCCATAGGTAAGTGGGGCGGGATTCAGGCCCCCATAGGGAGGAAGGGAGGGAGGTGGGCATGGATGGGGCTGGACTGCTGCCGAGCTGGGTACTGTGTGGGGCTTGGAGCTTGGGGCCACAATGTGTAGCCACAGCACCCCTATGGGGAGTGAGATGGGTCCACAGGTTGCTCATCCAGGTTGGGGGTGGGTAGGGGGCCATTTTCCTGCCAATGTGCACACTCCTGGGGGGGGGGCCGGCAGAGGGGATCTGTGCTCCCCAGATCTGTGCTTAGGATGGGGACAAGCATGGGCTGCCTGCTGCGGGTTCAGGGTCCCCACTCTGCTGCCCTCCCCTGGGGCCTCCACAGTCCAGCAGGTGCGACCTAGTGCTACAGGGCTATGTAGGGAAGCTGCTTGCTGCTACGAGTTCTGCACTGCCCTGGCAATGCGTTCCCTGTGCACACAACAACAGCAGGGGTAACAGCATGGGGTTTTGCCCCTTACTATGGCTGCACAGGCAGGAGAAATCTCACCAGGGCAGAGCAGAGCTTGCAGCAGCAATGAGCTTCCCCACACAGCCCTGCTGTTCTCTGCTGTGCTGGGTCACACCTGCTGGCTGTGCTGGCCCTTGGGGAGGGCAGCATGGCAGGAGCCTGAGCCCACAGTGGGCAGCTTACATGAACCCCCACCCTGCACACAGATCTGGGAAGCGCAGGTTCCCCCTGGCTCCCCCCTGGGAAAGCACGCAGCAGCAGGGAAGCTGTCCCCCTGCCTGAGCCCACAGCAAGCAGGCAGCAGGGTGGGGGAGCTGGGCTGTGCTCTGCTGCAACAGCTACTGCCTCCTGCCAGGGGCAGGTAGCTGTGGGTGGGGTTGAGGGGCACCAGCTGCACTGGAGATGCTGGGGGGTGAAGTGCCTTTCCTTTTAATCACAGGTTTTGGGGGCTTTATCAGAGAATTTGAGATTTTTTTTACCAGGGAAAACCAGGATCTCTGCTGATAACCTCAGACAACAGTTTAATTTAAAAAAATAAATAATTTCCATTAAATATTCTGATTCTGTATGGGAAAAAATGTAAAATTTCAGAAAATTAAAATCCAGTTTCTGATCATTTTCTCTATACCTGAGTACTGATATTGGCTCTGACCCTAAAAAGAATCACTGATAGAAATTTTAAAGGAATCCAAGGGATTCTGACAGCTCAGTTTCCTTACTCAACACAAAACACTCAGACAGAGGCCTGCCTCTTAGGAAAATTCTCTAGCCATGAGGCCATGAGGAAGATTTTGTAAAGAGCTACTCTTAATCTTGTGATTTCTGAGTTAGTAAAAACAAATTTCAGGAAGTAAGTGCATTTTTATTTCATTGTGCATAGGCTATTTTAAGAGCACATTCACAAAGGTACCTGCTCACTTTGTGCATTTAATAATTAGCGTCGATGTGTGGGCAGAAGGCAGTTCTGACTAGTTTAAATCTGGCATGGGAGATGATATCTACCACATCACAGCTGCCATTTTCAGTCCCTTAATAACAGAAAGACTTCCAAGTAGCATTTGTGGTGCTTTCAATTGATATATCCATTGAGAAAACACTGTTTTGTGACAGGAGGGAATAATTCAGATTGTGGTTTTAGAAGAGTTTAAAGCTTAATTTTTCTTTTAAATTTAGCATCATAGAGATAACATTCATTTAATATGAGCTTTTGCTCTAATAAGAGTATAAAGATTTTTATTTTTTCTAATATCAACCATAATAGAATGGCCTGCAGGCCCAGTGCCCTCTTTATTACTAAAGCCAAAAAAGTAACTCTGTCGAGCAGACTGCTCATGTGTAAAAGGACAGTTTGGAACACAGGAGAATGTTATAAACTAAATTGCTTTTGACACTGACAATATTATGAAAGGTCTCTCTTGTAGCGTCATTTGATGTTATGATCATTCTGGATCCACATTTTTAAATATTTGAAAAAAAGAATAAGACAAGGATATTTTTGGTAACAATATGTGAGGCCAAATGATCTTTGTTTTCATCCTAAACACCAAAAATAACGCACCATGTAGACCTAGAAAAACAAATAAAAGTTACATTAGATCACTGTATTCTGCATATAAGGACTTCTCTAATGCCTTAAGCTGAAAGACATGTTCATTTAAATAAGTGAGTGAGCACATGGAATGTCAAGCCACTGCTTTCTTACAAAATTTCTGCCCTGATTATTATGAAACCATTGCAAGCATGTTTAATAGAACTATTTTTACTGGTTAATTATCATTCATTTGGAAGTCTACTACAGTCAGTCCATTTTAAAAGGATGGTTTAAGTCAGATTTAATAATTTAAGGAATATCCCCATTTGTTTAGTTTCACTCAAAGTACCTGATGTGCATTCCTATGAATTGTGCCTTGTCTGAGAATAAATTATTGACTGCAATTCAGTTGAGTTGCAGACTTAATCATTCTACTACAACTGTTCTTTTAAAGATAGCTGATAATATATTTTGTGTGTGTGGATAGTAATATACAAGATCTGTAGATATTGATTTGCTTTCTATTTGGTAAATTGTCAATTGTTTTATCAAATATATTCTGTAGCATAAATTATTGAAAATTGTAATAATTATTCTGTATATGAAAGGGCTGCATTTGGAATGTAGTCATACTGGATAGTTCAAAAGATTAAAAACAGCTGTCCAGGTAAAGTTCCTGATAAATCAGAGGCTAAGTAATAAGAAACTAATGGTTGATGGGCAATCATAATTTGATAATATATCTAAAAAGAAAATAGAAATTTCTCTAAGTAACTTATATGACTCTGTTTACTATAGTACAGTAGCTCTCAACCTTTTAAAATTCAGGAGACCTCTCATTAGATAAAACGTACCCCTCAGAAAACTCCAGCTCTTAGCTTTCACTCATATTTTTGACTACAGAAGAATAATTGAGTAATTCTTCTCCTGCAAAGAATTCAAAGACCACAACAGGTCAGATTGTTTTGATACCATATTTCTATAGTACCCTTGTTGAGAAACACTGCCACAGTGGGTCAAGTGGGGGGACATCCAGAGTTGAAACTCATTTCACTTTCCATGCCTCAATGGTGAATGTATATCCAGGAGTAAAAAAAAAGGAGGAAGATGGTGGCTCTCTCCTCTTTAAAACCAATATCTAGAACACTTTTCCAATAAGCAGCAGACTCATGTCCTATCTCATGCCACATCTATTTTTAATTATGTGCCTCTCCCTTCTCTCCCCCAACATTTCCTGTTTTCCAGCAAAGTGCTTGAAACATAAAACCATAAGCATGCCCTGTTGGACTTTATTCTGACAGACAGCTATGTAGGGAAATAGATTTCCTGGGATATACATGCAAGGCCAAGCAAAAACCACAACTAGGAGGAATCAAGAGGATCTACATATCTTTTTGTTCGGTGGTTAGGACATTTTTATGGGGTGAGGAGGCCAAGGTTTTACACACCTGCATTTCTAGCCTTCCTCTTGTAGCTGGCCTACTACACTTTGCATTTAATATCCATGGATAAACAGCATTGGGAACAGGACCCCCAGATTAGGATTTAGGCTCCCTTCTCTTCTAGAGCAGTATCCATCTCACTGAGCCACACCTGCTCCTTTAGCATTCTGACTCCTGGCTCCACATATCTCCCTCCCGTGGCTGCCAAGGAGGGCAATTTCAAGAAGACTGCAGGAAGCTCTGGGCAAAGTCTCATGGCCTCATGGTTAGACCATTTTGCTAAGAACTAAGTGCAAATCATTCTCCATATATAGAACCTCGGTCCCCTTCTCCCTGTGAAAGGTAAGTGGATTCTCCTTCTTCCTCCCAGTTGTTTTCTTTTTTCCTGGACATACCTGGGCAAATCTATTTCCCTGAACAGCTGCCTGACAAAAATGCAGTCCCATGGATCATGCTCAGTAGGGCTACATGGGCAATGCTGAATTACAAATTTAGTGTGAATATCAGAACACACAGAGCCATTTGAAGTGAAACATAATTTAGCCCCTAACCTTTAATGAATATATCCAAGCCTCATGCATTTCCTGTGTAGGATGTACTGTTATTTACATTTTGAAGATGGAAACTGAGTTTCCAAGCACTTAAGTGAGTTGTTCAATGGTACCCAGAAAGTTGGCATTTGACCATGATTTGGACTCAGGACCCTTAAGCTTAGACTTAGTGCCCAAACACATGGTCAAATAATTCTTTCTGTCTGTTCACAGAGGGTTCATCTACATAATATTTTATGTCTGCCTACAGCCTTATCAGGGGCCACCAGCAGGGACTCGGGGAAAGTCTGTTCACCAGGGCCCCCCTTAGAGTCACCAGGAACAATGGCCACCAGCTGAGGGAGGATAGGTTTAGGTTAGATATTAGGAAGAACTACTTCACTGTAAGGGTGGCCAGAGCCTGGAACAGGCTTCCCAGAGTGGTGATGCTCTCAC
>NW_017729026.1:36780485-36781844 GCF_001723915.1 Gavialis gangeticus
TGCTCTCACCTTCCCTGGAAATCTTCAAGAGGAGACTGAATAGGCACCTGGCTGGGGTCTTATGACCCCTGCCACCCCCAGTGCTCCTTCCTGCCCATGGCAGGGGGTGGGACTTGATGATCTGTCTAGGTCTCTTCCGACTCATTGATTCTATGATTCTATGATTTACTGTGCAGTAAGCATGTGCATCTATATAAGCACACACTTACTGTGCAGTAAATCTCAATAACTGTGACTAAATTTGCTACCTGAAAAAGCAAATAGCAAATTTACTTACATTTACTAACTTCACAGTAGTGCTCATGTAGACGCCTGATCTGCTGGTCACCAGGGGGTGGGAGATTGCTCCCTGCCCCCAGGAGCTGCCTGCTGCTGAGGTGGAGTCTGCTACCAAAGCCTGGGCAGGGACTATGTCCCTTTGCAGCTTCAAGACCCCCACTCCAAGATCATGATCCAGGATCAGGGGCTGGGAGATCCATATATTCTGGTGCCAGCTCCATGACAGCAAGGTCAGCAATGGGAAATCCTTATCTCCCAGCACCAGCCCTGTAACTGCAGAGCTAGTGCTGGGATCTCCCTGATGGTGGGGCCTGGGGAGCTTGTTCCCCTCCAGGCTTCATGATTACAGAGCTGGGTGGAGAGCAGGCTGGAGAACCTGTTCCCTGATCATCTCCTTCAGGATGGAGCTGGGTGACCCTGTTCCCTGCTCACTGGTTAGTCAGGAATTGGTTGTTCCAGTTGAACTTTGGGTGGCCAACATTCCTAATAATTAAGGCACTTATTTATTTGATGCATGCATGTGAACTTCAACATTCAGGTATGAAAAAGATGGCTTTGTTTCAAAATGATAAAAATATATATTTCCAAAAAGAAATAAGCCCTAATTTTGGAAAGAACTATTTTATGTACAGGAGCTTTTTGAAGCAGTACAACCAGACCTTTCTCCATTTAAAAACTATTAATGTGTCAGCAGTGAAATCTATTCACTACTGAAAATGTCAGTGCATCATTTCACTACTCAGAAGTAAAAGCTCTTTAAAAGTCTTGCCTATTATACTGGGTATTACTCATTTGAAATAACAAGGGAAGTAGGCATTAAATTGCATTATCCAGTTCAAAGTGACTGTTACTGAGAACATAAAAAACCCACTGGAACATAGGATTTGCCATAATGGACCAGACCAGTGGTATATCTAGTCCAAGAGGCTATCTCTAAGAGGAGATGAAAAGGTCCTAGACATCCCTTAGTGGACAATTATAAAATGGCCTACCCATAGCAGAAATGTTATCCAACATTTGTTAAAAACTGATATATACTTTCAATCATAGTTTCATAGTTTCTAGGGTCAGAAGGGACCT
>NW_017729026.1:36781855-36791947 GCF_001723915.1 Gavialis gangeticus
GAAATCATTAAACATGTTAGCTTTGTTGTCTGGTGTGATGACCGAATTTCCCAACACGTCCTGTAGGTGCCCCACATTACCCAGGACCTTCTTTTTACCCCCTATGCATTTAAAGAAGGACTTTAAATACATGAGGTTTTATATATCAGAATTGTTTGTTAAAACAACCTAAAAGTGCTGAAAGTTCGATTGACTATAGAGATGTCTTATACACTTTATTGTTTAATATTTATATGCTGTTATAGTCAAAATCCCTGCCCCCCATGAATTATAAGCTCATATATACTCCATACAAGGAAACTCTGAGGGACCTGGGCCTCTTTAGCCTAAAGAAGAGAATGTTGAGAGGGGACTTGATAGCAGCTTACTGCTATATCAGAGGACTGCATCAGGAGCTCGGTGAACAACTGTTCACTAGGGCACCCCTGGGGAAGATCAGGACCAACTGCTCAATTACCTTAAGAGCAGCTATACAATCAAAGTTGCTACCACTCCATAAAAAACTCCAACCAGCTATAAAGTTTGTCCATGAAAATGAATACTAACTTTATACCTTGTTACTATCAACCTTTAATTTGCATATGTAGCATGGTCTCTCCTATGGCTGGGAGGCCCATTAGCTGGCAGGGCTCCCAGCTGCAGGGGTACACCATGTCCTGCTGGAGTTGGGAACCCCACAGGTGGGGGTACTCTCATCTCTGGCAGCTGCTCACTCTGGGTCCCAGCAGCATGGGGACCTAGAGTCTAGCAGATGTGGAGGCTGGGTGTTGGGGCCGAGATAGGTCCCAGCAGCTGGGGGGTATGGCTACCCTGCAGATGCATGAAATTTCCCAACCTGGGGAATCATGGTTGCCACAATCCCCCAGACTCAATGGTATATGAAACTTGGGGTAACTCAATGGTGCCTGAGCCTGAGGTATCATTGCTGCTGCAATCCCCTAGCCCCAGGGATGTATGAGGCACCCCAGCACTTGGAAACTGAGGAGGCTTCTAGCCACATGAGCTTGCTTCTTGCTAGTTCAGGGTGAGTCCAGGTTTGGGTAACTCCTTCACCAGCTATAAGGCATGATGGGATCTAATGCATGATCCCACAACCATGCCTCCTATCCTCCACATGTAAAGGGGGCCTGAGTTCCATGTTAGTTTTAATTTTTTTCATTTTTCATTGAATGCCTGTTTTTTTTTTAACTATGCCAGTGGGTAAATCAGAGCATCTAATTTTTCTCAGTACTGTTCAGAATTTTGTATGACATATAGTACCAGCAAGAGATGACACTTAAACAGATCTGATCAAAATATCCAAATAAAGGATTAAAATCCATTGGGTCCTGGGTGTTTGGGGGTTTGTACATGACAGTGATTCTTTCATACTCTTTTCTGCCTAGAGGACTTTTATTAAATATTTAGTTTCTGTTTTTATGCAGTTGATTGATTATAAATACATATATAAACACATTGAAGAGGGAAGGAAGGAAAAGCTCCCCTCCTTTTCTTAAGAATGTCAAGACACTAAAGTTAACACATTTTATTTTGTGCCTTGCCAAGTACCACAATATTTGTGTCAATGAAAGTTATTTTCCATCAGTTTCAATGAAGATTTAATTGGGCTTCAAATTATTTTGGATGTTTACCTTGTATGCCAAACCAGTGTTTGTGCCTTGTACTATCAGCTTGTGTCTGGCAAGAATGCAATGTTCCAAACATGGTTTTGTGTTTTTTTATTGGATGACCTATATTGGTCATGTAACTTGTACTTTGAGAGCAGTAAAAGGGAGGACAACAAATAAATCAGAGCTTCAGTCTTTTGTAGTATAAGATAGAATTCATTTGCTCTTACTTTATGGTTTAGATGGTCTTGCTTTGAATCTGCATTCTTATCAGGATAATTTTTGTTAGTTACTTCATTTTCAGTGCAGCCTTATTAGCTTTAATAGTGGAGTCTTTTTCTCACTGGATTAAATAAAGACCCCTTTGAAACAAATGTTTACTTCTCTTTCTTATTGATTTCACTTTCTAATTCTTGCTTGTTCTATATCAAGCTACCAGATAAACTAGAGGCTCATGCTTTTACCTCAAAATTTATATTTCTGATCACTTGTAATTAGTACTACAGTAAGCCCCAAAACAAACAACCCCTCAACCCAGGAATATAATAAGAACAATTTGTTAAAAAACATCCTTCAAAAATTATGTGATAGGTCAGTCTTACAGTAAAATTTGAACTCATCTATTTGATTTTACTTTCTCAGACATGATCATATTCAGGAATGCAATTCATGGGAGATACTGCCTTAATGGCAGAATTAGATTTAAAAAAATATATACCTGGGACTAGGTTTCCTAGTTTTAATTCTGTTTCATGTCAGACTTCTTAATGACGCCTATGTTGACAGATAGCTTTAGACACTTGTTTAGATAATATGATTCTTTCATCTATCCAAAATCCAACTTTGGGAAAGAGGGTAGTGACTGACTTCAGGTCAGACAAGGAAAATATGTAGTTCTAGTAATATACTGAAAATGATGGCCTTTTTTAGCATAGGTGTAAAATGTGACTTTCTTTGTACATAAGTAGATATAGCCAACATTAGGACTGTGCAAAATTTCGCTGGCTATTTTGTTTTGACACTGTTTTGACTTGTTTCAAGCTCAAAACATCAAAATCAAAAAAAACAAAACAAAGGGCTTTGAAACAGCCTTGAAACAAAACGAGGGCAGTTGAAATGTTTTGAAACTTTCAAAACATTTCGAGTTTCAAAGCTCAAGCTGGGCTCACCTGCAGGGAAACAGAAAGTAAGGAGAGGGAAAAGGAGGGAAGGACACAGTGAGGGCGTGCCTTAATATACAGGCTGGAGAAGAAACTCCTGCAGGAGTGGAAAGAAAGGCTCTGTCACAGTTTGACTGCCTGAGATGCTGCTGGTTCTACTGTGCTGCTCCTCACTAAGTTATCATTTTAACTGTTGTTATTTAAAGTGGTGGACCGGGCTGAGGCTGGAGGAGGCCTCACTGGGGCATACTACTGTGTTATGTAGAGGCCCCAGTGCCAGTGAAGGCGTGCCTTAACACGCACACACAGTCACACATGTCACGAGTTTTGCTTGTCAGCAGCCTGAGATGCAGTTTCCCAGAACCCCTGTACCTATCTCCTTGAAAGTTGGCAGGCTTCATGGCCTCAGCAGGGCCTACCACACCTGCAGTTTCACCCTGCTGTGCCTTCACAATTACAAGTGACACGAGTTTTGCTTTCAAGACCTTGAGGTGCAGTTTCCCAGAAACCCATACACCTCGTTCCTTGAAACATGGCAGATTTCCATACCCTCAGAAGAAGCTACCATCTCTGCTGTTTTCATACAAAACTCCCAAAAAATGACAATTTCATGCTTCCCCATTATAGCTTATGAGCGAAACGTCAAAACAGCACTGAAACAGCGAAACAGTTTCGACAAAACAAAACGGAACAGAGCTTTTGAAATGAAATGAAATGAAACTCAAAATGAAAAACTGCCCTGTCAAAACAGCAAAATGAAATTTGAAATTAACTGGTGCTGTTTTGGACAGCCCAAACCACCATGTACATAAATAGATATAGCTAACATGAGAAATAGAGGTAATTTTGTATTAACTGTGTGAAAGAGAGGCTGCATTCATGCTGTATACCAGGACATTTCTATGTATTTATTTATTCTACCATATACATAAAAAATGTATCTCTGTACAAAAAAATAACTCTTTTCAAAACTGCATTTCTTAACTATATTTCAATATTTTTCATTTTGCACCCCTTATACTTTTACTTTTTCTCATGCTACTCCTTCAAGTATACCTTCACTTTTTCGTATTCTTTTTCTCATAAAAAATATAGTACATATTGGTTGTGTGTACATGGGACACTGACTGTGCAGTAACCCACAGTCAGTAACCCAATACTACTGCACAGTAGCATTGTTTGGCAAAAACCATGACGTGACACTACTGTGCAGTAGTCTTGAGCTACTTGTTCAGCATCACTAAAAAGCCATCCATCAGCACTACTGTGCAGTAACTCAGGTTACTGTGGAGTCATTTTGTACTGTGGAGTCATTTTGTACTTATTTATACAAGTATTAAATAAGTATGCAGTAATGACTGTGCAGTCAGTGTCTTGTGTAGACATGGCCATTGAGGGCCAACTTCAGTCCTCAAGAATAATAAACAAGCAATTTGTATAAACCTACAGAAACAAAGGTAACTAGTATTGTGGGAGAGAGCAAAAGACATTCTTGCTATTACTTCCCCTGAAACTGTATCACACAAATATGGCTAATATTGGGAAATATGGGTATCTTGCAGCACAAAAGACTAGGTCTACAAAAAGATTTATGATTAGGTATCTTTATCCCTAGTAAAATATACACCCCCTGAATTAGGCATCTATGCTCTCTTAGAATGCTGGAGCAGGATTAGGCATCTCACAATGGGATCCACAGAAGTTAGCATGCTAAACAGGGATCTGTTTAAGATAGCAGATGGAAATGCTGAGAGGGCTGTCACTGTCTCAGACCACATCCTTCTTGAAGTATGTGATACGGTCACACAGTAGTGGTGATGTGTCCATCTTACCCATCCACTATCTTCTCCTCATATGAGCCAAATCTGGAAATGTACTAAAGAGGTTACTCCAAGGATGTTCTCAATGACTTCTTTCAAGTACGTTGGAGTCTTAAGAATTCCTGCAGAAGATGTAACTTCACCAAATACAGGTGAGGAGAATGTTGGAGGGCATTCTGGTGTCCTCCACTGCCACCAATGTGCAGATTTACTTCAAGGGAGTTAAACAACTGTTTCTAGGCTTCAGACAGGCACCTTCCTTCATTTGGGATTCAGAGCCAAGAACACTTCCCTCAAGTTAAATACATAACTCTTCTCTTTCCCACAAAATGGAAAAGGTAGGAGCAATTTTTTTTTTTTTTTTTTTTTTTTGGTCCAGTGAGATTTGAAACCATGATCAAGTTGCGTGTTTATTTCAGCTAACACATTTTAAATGCAAGGTGCAGAAAAGCCATTGAGACAAAGTCCAGAACCCAGTGCCCGCTGCTTTTAGGACACCATAGGGTGTTTTGCCGAGCTGTTGTGTGCCAGGTCAGCACCTCCCCCACCTGCAACAACTCACCAAAACTCCCTACGTGGGGTGGGGCCATGGGAGGGTGGAGAGCAATGTTCAGGAGTTGGACAGGCTGGTAAGGCCAGGATCATAGGGTAGGGTGATGGGGCAGTGACAATGTGAGGCTGGGGCAGAGCCACAATCCAATGCCCCTGCAATGGCAGTCAGTTCCCACTGGTCAGGGACATACAGGGAGTGGATCACAGTCTGTCCCAGCCCCAGCCCTGGCCCTGGCCCCAGCCCCATGCTGTTACCACCCCAAGATCCCAGATGAAGCCCCATCCCATCCTCCTGTCTGCACCCCCTGCCCATCCGGCTCCCAGCCCAGCATCCATGGAGACCTCAGGATTGCATGGCTGTGAAAACACAGGGCCAGAGCAGAGCTGTGATGCACTCCCCACACATCCCTGCCCACAGAACCAGCCTCTTCCCTGGCCCTGACTATGTGCTATCACTGCTTTGTGATCCAGGGATTTTCATGGAGACTTGCTGGGAGCCACACAGGGAGGGTGCACAGCCAGGAGGATGGGGAGCTGTATCCAGGACTGGGTCTAGGATCTTGGGGAAGTGACAGCATGGGGTTGGGGCCACAGCAGAGCCATAACCTGATCACTGCATGCCTCTACCTGCAGAACCCACACCCATCATAGGGGCATGGTGGGCAGAGGATCATGGCTCTGTCCCGGACTCTGGCCCCATTCTGTCATCATCCCACTATCCCAGGGTGTCCTCACTGCCCAATAGCCCCATCCCAGCCACCTGTCTGAACACCCTACCTGTACAGGTCCTACCCCCAGCAGTGTGTGCAGAGCAGACAGGCCAGGGCTGGAGCTGGAAGTGGCAGCCAGAAGGTGCCACTGCCTCCAGGGCTGTCAGGAAATGGAGTCTGGCCACCACATTGCCCCAGCCCTGCTGTGCATCTAGGGGTGGTGGATCCAGCTGTATGCACCATAGCCCAGGCTTTCCTTTATGCCTGGGCTAGGTGGGACTGAAGGACCTGCTATGGGCCAGATAAAATCCCTTAGTGGGACAGATCCAGCCTGTGGGCTGTATTTTGCCCACCCCTCCTGGGAAGGAGTAGGTCCTATAGTCTCCCACTCCTTTGACAGCAGTCTTCATCAGTAAATTAATGAGTTAAAAGGTTGGAGGGCCCTTCTTTTTTGTTTTATTTTTGTCATTAAGCATGTAGCCTAGTGATCCTGTGCTGCCTCAGGTGGAAACAAGCTATAGAACTTCTTGAACATGCAAAAAATTGCACTTTGAAAGCTAGATAGGCATGCAAAGTTTAAACTTAATTTGGCTTTAGGTATCTAGGCATGGTTCCACCCAGTTAAACTGGCTGCTAACTGATGATTTTGAGGATTTAACTATTGAATTTAAGGATGTATGTCACTGGTGCACATTGCACAAATAGCCTAAAGTTATTCTACAAAGATATGGTGATTTCTTTTTTATAGACTTTATTTTATTTTACTTCACTGCCATTTGTATTTTTACTTCTTGTCTATTTTTTCATCAGTAAGAATGATGAAATTAAGAGGAAGGTAAACTCTTATTTCTAATAAGAAATGAATCCCACAGTATTTTAAGTGTCCTGTGTGAACATTTTTTGTTATGTCGTTCATTTTGAAACTTTGTCAAACATCACATTCCACATTTAGTCCTTAGCAGACTGAAAGGTATGCCAGAGGAGACAGTTTCAAGTTCTAGCCAGAGCTTCATAAAACGCCCAACTGTAAGACACTCCCTGGATAATTCAGTACAGCTGTCCAAGCTGCCTCTTGGTACAAATGAATTATAAGTGGCTTGTACAACTGGGAGCTCTCCAGGCAGACTTGCTATTATTCATGGTCTACCAACATAACCTAAGGTTGATTGTGCTAGAGAACAAATATAACGGCATTCTCAAAAAGCAAGATTCATGTAAAAAATGTTTGTTTTGGGTCCTATTCAATCATCATTTAAGGGTTAAATCTATGCTGGCATGCATAGGAATTCCATGGCTAAAATGACTAAGTTTTAAATATGTATGAAACAATATTCTCTAAAATTAATCCTTGATTCTAGATGACTGAATAATAGGCCACATAGTACTAGGGTATCCAGACTCTTAATTTCTATTACAAAGCCTTTTCTAGGATATTTGTTGTTGTTAAAATAGTCCAGTGTAGGCACTTCTACTCCAGAATCATTTAAAATCAACTATTGATATACAACCATTTATGTAATCATTTGCCACAGAGTTGCATGTGGGCATTTCTGTGCCTTGGTTGATGATGGCATATGGGGCAGCATCGGTGGTTGTGCTGATGGGGCAGCATCAGTAGCAGAGGTGGCTTGTCTGGCAGGGTAACAGCTGGGTTTTTTGGGGTGCTCCCAGCATTAATTGGATACCCAGGGCTCATTCCCTTATTTCTCCCCTTAGCTCCACTACTGATTTGCCAATGCTGTTAGTCTTCTTGTGTTTGGTCTGTGGGTAATGTATTCAGCAGTGTTTTTAGAAAACACAATAAAATCATCATCCAGCCATCACTCAAGTCACTTTTATTTTCCTTACAGTGGCATAACTACCAATTGTTTTCCTGACTGTCACTTCATGGCTTGTTCATTCTATAAGTGGCACCTCACAAAATTACACTTCATCTCTTTGTAGCAGAGAGGATGATACTAAATCAGGCACAAGTAAAGTATACCTGTTTGTCATCTTAGCAAGATACAGGCATTTTAGCACTGGCTTCTGCCTTGCTTCTTGGAGAAACATTTGAAGAATATTTTTTGGTGCCGATAGATATTATGATTTTCCATTAAATTTCTTCCAGCTTCTACAATATTTCATAATGAACTGGTTTGCTCCATCTAATCTAGTATCTTCCAATGGCCAATTGCTATTCATTGAACAAAGAGTTATAATAAAGGTTAAAATTATTCTGGGCAACATAATTTTTTTATATACTTGGGGGAATACATGCATCTAACAGACCCTCATTCATTATAGCAAGGAATACTGGATTTCTGCTTTGTTCAGGACTGGCTGCCACATCTCAGATATTCCTGAATTAGGAAGTGTTTGGGGCAGGAGGGGGAGTGATTACTTTTATCCATATCTTAAAAACTGGCACTTTACCTGAGAATAGAAATGAAAAATAGGGGCCAAATATCTATAAATATCTAAAATAAATAATGGCACAGAGAAAGTAGATTGTTAGACCCTGTTTCAAAATGCATCCCCCAGATAAGACACACACCATATTTTGGGAAGGCAGAATTAAGATGATTTTTTTTCCAGGGTCATAGTTGAATCCTGACCACATGGGATCCTGACCTCATGACTGAATCCTGATTGGCACTGTTCAGGTAAAAGAAAGTGTTTGGCTGCTCAGCCAAAAGCTAGTGCCAATTTGTCAAACACTGTGAAAGGGTTAAAGCTAACCATGATGTGAAAGAGTGTACCCCACCTCTGCCTTCCTGGCTGGCAAAGGACAACCCTGGCAGCCATTACAGCATCCCTATGCAGCCATTACAGGCATATGTATGTATGTACGTACGTATATTAGGGCTGTGCAAAATTTCACTGGCTTTTCATTTCAACACTATTTTGACTCATTTCGAGCTCAAAACAGTGACACTGAAATGAAGCAAAGGGATTTGAAACAGTCTTGAAATGAAAAAAGGGAAGTCAAAACGTTTTGAAACGTTTCAAATTTCGAAGCAGCCCGGCTGAGTTTCCCCCCCCCACACTGCAGTCAGGCTTGGGAAGGGAACTCAGCCCAGCTGAGTTCCTCTACCCAGAGTTACAATCTCAGCCCTGCTATGATCTCAGCCCAGCCAGGCTGAGTTTCCTTCCCCAGCCTGATTGAAACATCGAAACAGTGTTGAGACAGCAAAACCATTTTGACAAAATGGAATGGAACAGTGTTTTCAAAATGGAACAAAACTTGAAATGAAACACTGTTCTGTTGGAACGTTAAAACAGATGTTGAAGAAGAATGATGCTGTTTCGCACAGCCCTAATACACACACACACACACACACGCACACACACACACACGGATGTCATACAGAAATCATTTTCCCACTTAATATATGCATCCCACTTAATATATGCTTAAAGGTAAAAGGAGAAGCCTTGCCTGGGTCTGGGACCCTAGGGGACCTAGATCTTGAGCAGGGCATGAGAGACCAGGGCAAGGGGGCCTAGATTGAGGAGGATACAGCCTGAGAGAAAGGGTCAAAGCCAGAAAGACTGAAGCCTCAACAAAGATATGAGGCCTGAAGGAGGGATGTGTTGCGGTGGGGTCAGGAGGCCCCTCCAAAGTGATCAAATACACTCTATGAGGCACAAGTCTGGCTATAGGGGAGGATGGAGACCATGTATGCATTCCTTAAGGCATCTGGTGTCCTGAGGAACTGACAGGCCAAGCAGGTCACAGTTTAGTGCCCTGGGAGCAAAACTAAGAGTGGCTGGTTGAGGACTTGGGGCTCACTTTGGGACCCTGGGGCAGTCTCCCTATACTCCATAAAAAACATCAGGGCATGGCAGGAAAGGTTAAAAAGGGAGGGTACCCAGAGGAGTCAGTGGCACAGGAGTCACTGGGCCACCAGGGGGCATCACAGCTACCAGAGACTGAATGATTCAGAGAAGCAGATCGTTTTGTAGGCAACTGACTACTTTATCAAATGCTATGAATGGACTTGCAGAAATCAGAGGTACTAAACAGAAAGGAATTTTGATACTAAGGAAGGGGGCACTGTTGAGAGAGGTTGAAGGTAGGTTGAATAGGTCCATAAGAATAAATAAGGCAGTTAACCTACTGAGAGACATAAGGGTTATAAAAGCTAGTCCATGTAATAGGATAAGAATCCATGGTTTCTGTTGAAACTATACCTCACACAGTCCAGACTGTGGATGAATTTGTGCTCTGCAATATCACATTTAAAGCAGCCACTCTGAG
>NW_017729026.1:36792107-36792737 GCF_001723915.1 Gavialis gangeticus
ATATCACATTTAAAGCAGCCACTCTGAGGCCAGTGACAGACTGTCCAGGGAAATTAAAGTGTTCAGTCACTGGCTTTTGTGTCTCTAGAACTGGCATCAGATCAGTGTCCATTCAGCCCCATTCTTTCACAGAAGAATGATCCTATCTGTCCAATATAGACAGTAAAAGGGCACTGTAAGCAGGCGATGCCATGTCCTGGGGGACAGGTGAATGAACCTCAGATTTTATAATCTCTGGTGTTTAGTTCAGTGATGGTGTGGTCTGTCTTGCTGATGGAGCACAGCTAGTATCTGGGTTTGTGGTTATAACAAGGGCTGGTGGCTTGATGGAAACTGGAGTTAGATAGTCTGTTTCCAGAGAGGTGTTATTTGAGGTTGGGAGGACTGCCTGTAAACCAGGACAGGCTTATCCCCCAAGGCTACCTTGAGATGGCTGTCATTTTCCAGGATGGGGTGCAGGTCTTTAATGATGTCTCCAGCATGTTCAAGCTGAGATCTGTAGGTGAGAACTAGAGCGATTCTGTTACATGATTGGTATTTTAGCAGGTTGGAGCAGTTTCTGAGTCTGGCTCTGTTGATTTGAGTGGCTGTGGTTTGGGGATGTTATTGTATGCATAGGAATACCTGACC
>NW_017729026.1:36792754-36793781 GCF_001723915.1 Gavialis gangeticus
TCTCGCCTCTGCGTCGCTCCGCTCCTCATTTGGTAGGGTTAGAGTAGATATGTCTGTTACGTAGAGCTAGGCTATAGATGGTATGCTTAGATTGAAATCTGGTGGCATGGAAGGAGCTGTAGGAGTAGTGTCTGATACAATACAGTGGTGTAAAGTTTTACAGTGATATTCAGGAAATGAATTTGCTGGGTGTACTGTTCACAAGTCAATTTGATGGAGAGGTGGAAGCTGCTAAAATCTCAGTGGAATTTCTTGAGAGAAATGTATAACAAAAAATCATCAGGACAACTTTTTTTCCCCTTTTTCTCCCCTCCCTCATCAGATTACCTACCATGGGATTAGTTTCCACTTACTATATGGTAAGAGCATGCACATGGTTGATTACGGCATAGCATCTGGTATGCATTAGGGCCTTGTTACACCTCATACTATGAGCCACACCGATGTTGAAAGGTGCTAGTGCTAGTTCAATTTGGAGCAGTCAAACATTCAGGATAGCAGAGGCCTGAAAGGTCCACCTTTCCCCCATTCCAGGCTTCTCCCCTGCTCTCTGTCCCATCCCGCCTCTCCCTGGGTCTCCCCCCAGTTCCAGCCTCTCCTGCTCCTGGGGCTCCCCCCTGCACCTTGGGAGTCCCCAGTGTCCCCTCCTGCTACCCCTCCAACTTACTTGTGGCTGCCCTTGATGGGCTGCTGTTTTTCAGGCTCAGCTTGGAAAACAGCAACAGCCTGGCAGTGGTGGTAGTGGGGTAGGCAGATTAATCCTTCTCTGCCTGCTCCCTGGGACAGATAGCATGGGCAGCCACACGTAAACCAGGGGAGGGGGCAGTGAGCAGGGATCTAAGCTGGTGGAGAGGGCAAAGACAGAAATGGACCTGATTCAGGCCAGTAGGGGATGTGGGAGTCAGGCTGGGTGTTCACACTACTGTGTAGCTACATGTTAGCGTAACATGAGCTGGGTAACATGGATAAGACACAATCCTGCTCTGGAATGGCATTACTTTTAGCTGCATAAGGAGTGTTTAAAATA
>NW_017729026.1:36798781-36813278 GCF_001723915.1 Gavialis gangeticus
AGGAAGGATGTGGTTGCCTACTGTGTAGCTACATGTTAGCGTAACATGAGCTGGGTAACATGGATAAGACACAATCCTGCTCTGGAATGGCATTACTTTTAGCTGCATAAGGAGTGTTTAAAATAAGTTTCAGGTATTTAATTTGTGGACAATCCAGTTGTTAAGAGCTGCAGGAGCCACCCAAAATCACCATGTAACAAGGCCTTTATATTTTAAACCTCTCTTACCTTAAGGTAAGTCATTCATATGTCCATACCCAAAATCTTAATACCAAAACCTAAGGGTCAAAGTAATCCCAACCAGTGGGCATCAAATAAATAAAAAAATAAATAAGTTACATCTGTAGTTCTAAATAGCCTCAATACCCTTGTTTGGTATATGAATTGTTGAAATAAGCCGGCAGACTGCCAAACATCTCTCCAGAGTAGTTATTTCCCTTTCAGCTATATCATTTTAATTTACACGGAAATTATCAATACTTTAAAATGGTACTTGTCCATCAAGCTTGTTTATTTCTCATCTCCTTAATGTACTGCAATACAAATTCAAATAATTTATTGGTTGAACAAACATAATCGACTTTTGCAAATTCTATTCATATTACACATCTCAAGTTCCTCATTCTGCTGCAACTGACCCAAGTCCAGCTGTTGGGGACAGCTCCCACATCAGCCCTCAGTAAATTACATTGAATTCTACTCCATTATTTTACTTAAGCTCTACTGAGTAATCTAAGCTGACCCATATAAAGTTATAAACATAAATGGAGATGTATTTGTTTTTCCATATGTGGGGATATTGGCCCAGATAAATATGGATATAAATATGAATAAAAATGTTTTACATACATAAAAATTAAAGGAACATTATTATATTTTTAAAGCCAAGCTCTCAAAAGGTAGGAATTCCAAAATTAGACTGAACACAGGAATCTCGCATCTCAGGTGAATGCTGTAAATACTAAGCTTTTTTATAAAAGCCAGCTGCTGCTACCTACTCCAATCTTACTCTGGAGTGAAAGGGACATTGGTTGTGGCTGCACATATCAGTGCTATGACTGCTGGTTGAGCTCTAAGCACAAGTTTAGAGGATGCAGATGCACTGCAAACTTTTGCATCCAAATGGGAATCATACCTGAACAGACCACCACTGTTTGGGGCATACAAAGAAGGTAGAACTGTACCACTTAAGGATAGTTTATTTCAAAAAGGGTGACCACCTGGGAGATGTGCAGGGTCAGGAAGAACAGAGTGAGTTAGAGGATGTGTGGCTCAGTGAAATGGATGTTGCTATAGTATAGAGCAAGCCTTGGGTCCTAGCCTGGTGTCTTGTTTCCAATAGGATGCAGAATCTTCTGCAGTGGAATTCTGAAATGCATAATGCCTGATCTGGACCATGGTGGTTAGACCACTGTGTTAAGTCACAGGTTCAAGCCTCCTTCTCTTCTCTGAAGAAGGCCCTAGAACCCAGGTTTTCTGGTCAAATTCTGTAATCGTTCAGTTTTTAGGGGCTAAAGCATAGGAGGGCTATCCTCCTCTGGACTTAGTGTAGGCATGTCTGTAGCTGCCTAGCCAGTGCTTGGCATGAACAGAATAAGGGAATACGCTTATGTGCTCATACTGCATAAGGACTAGAATTGGGCATAAGTACTAAAAATACCAGTTATGTGGTAGGTAAGTGCTGTTTAGGCACACAAGAGGTTATAAAATTCCACTCCTTGGGTGCATATACATGTGCTATTAATGCACCTGAATAAACTCTGGTGCAGTTTGTGCTGGAGTCAGCTGCTTCACAGGTGCAGCATTTTCATGTGCTTCCAGGACTGAGCTGAGGCCAAGGATTTCTGAGTTGGCAGTGGGCCCACGGACTCAGCCCTGGGCTCTGGGTGGCAGCATTAGGCAGTGGAGGGGCTGGCTAGGGCACAAGGGTATTGCAGTGTGGGGCTAGCTGACAGCCAGCTGTTACCAGATTTGCCTGTCACTTTGGGGTATGCTCATTTATTAGGGGTACATTTCTGGGGTCTCTGTAATTCTATCAATATGCTGCTTGTGTTACTTGCCTAATTCCAGGCCCAAACATTATGATCTCTGAAGAACATTACTGAGTCATCATCAATCTGTAATCCTGCTGGTACTACTGGGTGGATTATTCTAATTTCCTTGCCTGCTACAGTTATCAGGAATAACTGCAAGCTCTACTGGTGGTGATTGTACGAAGCGTTAACTAATCTCCACCAGGGCTGGATGGCTACTTCTTCCTCCCTTACACGGGGCCAAATCAGGTTCATTGCTTCTATGGGAAATTGTCCTGCTATGGCTTGCCGAATCATTCCCATAATTATATTTTGGGTGAAAGCCTGAGCTTGCTCACACGCTGAAGCCAATGAGACATTATTTTGCAGGGACTGTACACCAGACATCATTAACCCTTCATCCCTTTCTAGGAGTCCTTCCCACCCAGGAAATACCTTACTTATTGCTAACTAGTGCTGTTCCTCACTTAACTGTTTCAGAGATGCTGTTAGTGGAATTCCCATGTTCCCTATATTTTCAGTGGCATATGACAATTTATTAGCAAGAACTTCTATATTTGCAGCATCAATTAAAGAGACTCTTGTTCCCACAGGTGAAATCCAATCACATAATTCCCTATTTACCCTATTTACATGGTTGGCCCCCTGCCACATTTTTACCCATTCATTCCAGCCATTATGGCTAGTTTCAATCAAGGGAGCACATACAGGTGCAATATGAGAGATATTCATGCCTTCTAAGTGGATTTGAACCTGCTTCAGAGAAGTCTGAAGTTGAAGAATAAATTGTTCCTGTTGATCAGGACACTAATAGGCTGGTGATCATATTTTCCTATATCCTCCTCTAAATTCACCAGTTCCTTCCAAATCATTCTCCTAAGGGTCTCCTTGGGTTGGCATTGTCCAGGATTGTGAGAAGTGTCGGGGATAGAGTTGGGAGGGTGACTGGAAGAGTGAAGACCATTATTTGCAAAGGTTATAGCCTGCACAGGCTCTGATGTAATATTTTTGCCTTCTTGTCTTTTTAAAACACCAGTTTCTCACAGCAAAACTCCTGCCTGTTTGATTTTTGCCACTAGTTCATTCCATGTTAGGTTTTCTAAATCCATTGCCCCCACGGTTATTTTTTTCTGAGAATTTAACCCTGCATAGGTGCTCTATACCAATTTGGGTCCCTGATAATGGAAAGTGATAATCCCATTCTCTTCTGTCTGGGGTAATGAACCAGAGAGAGCTGCCAACATTTTCTTTTGAATTAGGTAAGCTTCTGGGGCCTCTCCTGGGTTCTACTCTTCCGTTATATACACTTTCTTAAGGGAAGAAGCATGCAGTAATATTTTAAGAGCACTTATCATCCATTCCCAGGTTTCCAGCAGCAGTCCACTCCCAAGAACCTATGCCTATGTCCAGAGCATCTGCATCACAAGGAGAGGCACATAACTGAGCCAACTGGGTTATGTTCATGCCATCAGCAGAGGGCTACATATGCCAAATGTGAGCCAGCCATGCAATAGCGGTGTCATGGTTCAGTGGCCCCAATCTCTCAGCAATAGCCTTGGCTTGACTAGGAGACCATCTCACTATATCAGTGACCATCTCCATTGGGAATATCAGCTCCTGCAACTAGGCATTTAACCTCCCTTGTGGAAACAGGGGCAACATTATGCATGTGGGGCCAATCATGGTAGAATGGGCTTTTGGGGACCGCATCAGAGGGTCTCTCTATTTTCCCAGGGGGACTCAAAGCCCCAATCCTCTCTTAACCTTACAGCTGCTCTCACCCCCTTATGGGCACTAAGTTGGGCATGCAATTTACTAATCTCTTCCTCACACTTCTGATGGCTTCCTGCTGCCTTTGTTGCTTTGTTTTCATCTGCCAGGAAACGAGTCGCTGCTCTTGCTTCTGCTAACACCACTTTTGTGTGTGTTAACTCTTCCCTATTCTGTTCTGCAGTCCTGCTTGCCTTGTCTCTCTGCTCTTGCATATCTCTAAGTAAAGTCACCATTTTAAGCTTTTCTGCTATAAAGTCACGCCCATCCATCTTACATTCATTCAAGCGCTGTTGTAACTGCTCCAATTCCTGCCTCCCTTTTAACATTTCAACCATTTCCAAACATGCATAGAATAATGCCCATGCAGCAGCTGCATCCTTTGCATTACCACGTGGCTTAATGATTGTGCAATACTGTTCAAAGCCCAGACTTGCTTCAGTCAGGGGATTCTCACCCTTGAAGCACCCCCTTTCCCAGGGCCATTACCTCTTCTTTATTACCCATCTCTCTAACCTGCTGCTTTTTCCTGTCTCAAGCAAGCAGCTAAGGGGGGTTTTCTAGCCATCTCAACTTCCCTTATCACACTACCCAAAGCCTTTTTCATGCAGTCACTCAAATCTCTACCACAGACACAGTATTGCTGTACAATCTTAATTCTAAGATATAACTCTTAACTCTTTGTGGCACTGTCTTATTATTAAGCTATTATAGCACAATTCTTAACTTTGAAAGTTACAGGAGGTTACAAAGTCATCTATAAGAAAGAGACCTCACAAAAGGAGCTTGGTCTGATAGAAAAGAAAAGAGAGAGAAAAACAGGAAAAGAACACTTTCTCAGGTCTGTGCCTCAGTTTCCCCACTCTGCAGCAATTGCTCAAGAATTACCTCATGATTAGGGTCACATTCTGCCCAGCCTTCTTCACCAATTTGTTATCAGATTTGCCCATCACTTTGGGGGGTGCTCATTTATTAGGGGTACATTTCTGGGGTCATCAATTCTATCAATGTGCTGCTTGTGTTACTTGTGTTTCTATATGGAGCTGTATCTCTCCCTTCTGCAAGCCCTCACTCCCAGTGGAGCTATCAGTTCATCAGGGCAACAATAAAATGCAGTCAGACACAAGCATGTGGGTTAACAGAGCCCAGCTGAGTCAGGCCGGGTTCTTCAGCATTGACAGGCTGACACCCTCATGTGCCTTGAACTCAGTTCATCCCTTATTTCAAGAAAACATTAATAAATGCAGTTAGATACACATACACATGGTAACAGAGTTCATCTGAGCAGGCTGGGTCTGATCAGCACTTTCAGCTGATACCCTCATGCACCTCAAAACTCAGTACATCCCAATCTCTTGTCTCAATGGTCCCAGTAGTAACTCCCTTGGTGATCAGACCTCACTGTAGTTTTGGGTGTTACAGAGATCTTTGGCTTAGGTAAAAGAAGCGTTGCTGCAGAGCAAATGGGGAGGTCAAAGGGAAGGAAGAGTTAGTGAGGTTCAGAGAGAGAATATAGCAACCAGTTTGACCATAAAAGTTATTTATTGCCAAGTATATGAACTTATGATGATACGTCTAGTAATAGCCATACAAGAGAGACAAATAAAACAGTTACAGTATTACATAGTTTCAATCAGGTATTTGGGGAAGTCTAGCTCACGTTTGATCAGCAAAAGTCAGCTTTAAAAAGCTGTGCCTGGAGTAAGAATGCAAAAGTCCAGTTTAGGAAGCTGTGCCTGGAGCAAGAGAGCAAAAGTCAGGTTCCTAGAGTCAGAGAGAGAGGGAGAGAGAGAAAGTTGGTGTCTCACCACTCAGCGAAGCTTGAACCAGTCGAGGTTCCCAGGTGTTTGTTGGAGCTTGCAGACAGGCAGAGCCCTCAGCACGATCAGTGAAGGGATTCCAGGAAGAAAAGGAGTGGAACTGGTGCAGCTTTTGGATCCAAGCACCAGAACAGAAACTTCAGCTTGGGTAGGGGTTTTTGTAGAGAATTAACCAAGGGAGAACACCAGGTTTGTTTATGGCTAAACAACGGCTCATATGCTGGATAATAGGAACTGATCACTCCTGGCTATGGGTGACATTACTCTAAGGAAGTTCACAGTACAGGCAGGCAGATTCAGTGTTTTGGGTACCAATAAAGGAGTCATTACCAGAATTGATCTGATAAATGCTGATCTGGGTGTGTGCAGATGTGGGTTGACTAGCATTTGTAGCAGAGATCCCCCATCATGCAGTGCTCCCCTGCTTCTCTGGTCCCAGAATTCACTGTGGTGCTTGCCTTGGAATCTCTGTTCTCCATCCTGAATGCAAAGGAAGGTGCATTTCTGTCCCATCTCCCATTTAAAAGAGTTGTTATCTGGTTCCATGTTGGAAGCAAATGAGACCAGGGGAGTTGCTGCACTCTTATCACCCTTGTGTAGAGGACTTTAGATATATTTCCCACTGCGTCTTCACTGTTGTTTGTAAATCCTTCCTCTAATCCAGGGATGGGCAAAATGTGGCCCAGGGACCAGATGCAGTCTGCCAGGCCATTTTATCTGGCCTACAGGGCCCCTAAAAAATTTAGAAAATTAATATTAACCTGCCCTGGGCTGCCTGTCATGCAGCTCTTGAATGCTTGCTGAAACTCAGTAAGCGGCTCTCTGCCCAAAATAATTGCCCACCCCTGCTCTCATCAGTTCTTGTTCAGGCAGAGGTGGGGAGGGGGTGAATCCTTTGTGAGTCAGACAGGCTGTGTTCTGTACCAGGGTTCCCCAAGAACACAGAGCTAAGAGGTAACACAGCTCCCATATTGTAGCACCCTTTTGCCCCAGTCACACACTACATGTGCATTTGAGTGCACATAATTACTCTGCCATTGGATAGTATGTTTCTCAGACAGTACTATCCTTCAGTGGAGTTAATTAATTCACTACACTAATACAGGTGCATGTGTAGACTATGAAACTTTACTGTGGAGCTAATTAGTTAACAATGAGGTGCATATGTAGATACATCCCTTAACTCCACATAAGTACTGAAGTCCTTGTTTGGATCTGACCCATAACTGCAGTTACTTTTTAAAAAGAACTCTTACATTAAAGACTCAAATGAAAGTTGCTTACCCTCTTGCTTGTCTAGGAGGCTGCTGGCAGACACTATAAGATGTGTGAGTGGGGTCTGGGTAATTTCATGTTCCATTCCCAAAAGCATGTGATGCTACTTCCCCTCCACTCCAAAGCTGCACTAGTGTGGCAGAAATTATTTCCATCGAGCAACAGGTAATGTTTCACAGTCACAAGCTAAACTATTCAGAGGGGGAAAAAAGATGTCCTTGGAACTTGGTCTGCCAGCACTCATTAACATGGGGAGCTGCTTGCAGGGCCTGTCACCCTCCCCAGTTTTCAAGTGTGCTGCTAATGAGACATGAGCTCTGGTCTCACCAGCTGAGCTCCCCCTAGTTCAAGGATCAGCTTCCTTGACCTTTGTGCAGAGCAGGAAAGACCACATGAAAGAGCAGCAGGCTCAAACTCTCTTGCGTAACCTTATATGTGTTTTTTTTTTCTCTCTTCCTATTTTCCTCATAAAATGGTAAGCAGGGCAAATTATCTACCCTTCTCTCAGATTTCTACTGTATGCAAATACATAGTATATAAATGCAAATGTATAGTATATAAAAAAAAAAATTGAGAGAATGCAGCCTCAACTACTTCGTCATCCAGTGGCTACATAGCTGACTCCGTGATAGGACCACAGAGTATCGATTGATGGAAATGAGTCATCAGCGTGGAAGGTGACCAGTGGCATCCCTTAGGGTTCAGAACTCAGACCAGTGCTTTTTAACATGTTCATCAATGATTTGGATTTGGGTATTAAAAGCAAACTGGCAAAGTTCACTGATGACATCAAACTATGGGGGAGTATGGTCCCACTCAAAGACAGGCTGGTGATAAAAGCCCAACTGGACAGGCTCACAAGGTGGGCAGACCTCAATCTGATGTCATTTAATATGGAGAAATATAAAGTGCTTCATCTGGGGAGGAATAATCCGCAGCACACGTATAGCCTTGGCAGTGCTACTCTTGCCAGCACCACAACTGAATGAGACCTGGGTGTCATAATAGACCACAAAATGAACATGAGCCATCAATGCAATGCTGGAGCTGGCAGAGCCAATCAAACACTGGCATGCATGTATTAAGGGCATCTCCCACTCTGCTCAGCCTTGGTGAGACCACAGCTGGAGTACTGCATCCAGTTCTGGAAGCCACACTTCAGGAAGGATATGGAGAAGCTCAAGAGAGTCCAAAGGAGGGCTATGCACATGATTAGAGTCCTAGAGACCAGGTCATATGAGGAGAGGCTGGAAGACTTGAGACTGTTCAGCCTGGAGAAGAGAAAACTCAGAGAGGATTTGGTGGCAGCCTGTAAGTATATCAGGGGAATACATCACAGCCTGGGGGAGCATCTGTTCACCGAGGTCCCCTTGGGAGGGCAAGAAATAATGGGCACAAACTGATTGAAGATAGCTTCAGGCTATACATAGGGAATAACTTTTTTACAAGTCAAGTACCAAAGGTTTGGAACAGGCTCCCCCCAGAGGTGGTACAGTCACCCACCCTGGCGATCTTCAAAAAGCATTTTGATGCCCATCTTGCTGGGGTCATCTGACCCCAGCCATCTTTCCTGGCCATGTGCAGGGAGGCTGGACTCAATGATCTGTAAGGCCCATTCCAGCCTCTAACATATATGAAACTATGAAACTATTATTGAGTGCTGGGCTCTGATAGGGAAGAAGTGCTAAGTGAGTTTTTAAAGAAGTGGCCTTGAAGGCTGGTTGGAGAAAGGGAGGACAGTTGGTGAGTCATGACATCACCTAGTGAAACACCCTGAGGCTGCAGAATTCAACATGAATTACAGAAGTTTCCCTTGCAGGAAAGTGGTGTGCATGTTGGGGGGGGTGGATTGTGGGGGAGAAATCAGTCCACCCTGGTATGCTGGAGAACCTGGTCAAACATTATCATGATATATGCAATATGCCACATGTTCAAATTAAGGTGCAATGCAAATAAGCTGCAAAGATATTTTATATCTAATAAATAATATCCTTGAGGATTGATCACCATTTTTGCAGGTCATTGTTGGATGATAAATTGCTTGAATATGTGGCATATTATAATTAATTCTCCATTAACACAATAGTCATACTTTAAATATAAGGTCTGCTAGGTGATATAATGAGCTGAGAAGCAATCCACCCAAAGGAAGTAATATAAAATATCCTGAACAAACTGTGTTCCAAAACCTAGGCCAGCTGTATACGTGCTGCATAACTCATCAGAAAAAAAGACTTCCTATAAGAATATCAACAAGCTTTTCTGGTGGGGAAGTCTATCCCGCACACCTTTCTGCAGGTTCATGCACTACTCATCACTTGCATGTAGGAGCCGTCAGTTGCAACGCATTTTTCTCTTTATCCTCCTGCCTACACTGCAAAATGACCAGTGTCGAAATCCACATTTCTTTCCTAAGTGACACAAAAAATGTATATATTTGTTATCATTGGGTTTACTTCTGAACCATGTTTACATAAGTTATTTGACTTTCCATCTATTCACTCTCCTGCAATGCATCTTTCTTAACATACCAAAAAAGCTATTGTTGCCTTTGATGATAAAAAGTTGAAAGTGGAGATAAAATGGTTCAAGACAGACTTCATCTAGAAAATATTGCAAAGAAAAAAAAAAGATGTGTTTAACTTGATGATTTTTATATCAACAATTATTATATAAAATATGAAATAAAAGACAAAAACACATGGAACTATTTATGATTCTTTCCTCTATAGAACTCATTCTGAAACACTGGAAAGATTATTTCCAACCAATGGCCTTATGATTTCCACTGTGGAAATCTCACAGATTTCAGTGGAGGTCAGGAACTCAGCATTTCTGATAATCACATCATTTGTTTCAGAGACTAGATATGCCAAAAGGTATGTAATTTTGTAACATAATTAAAATTTCATTTTAAAATGTTTTAAGCTGAAAGACTTCTAGGATCTATAGTTCCAGGAAACAGCCTCGCAAAAATATGTCTACTGCCCCAGTCCTGGAACTTACTGTGTAGTGGTAAATTACCATCCCTGTACAGAGTTCTAACAAGTGAAAGGATAACTAACCTAGGGGTAAAGGAATGTGGATTCAGTTTGGATTCTACCTCAAATATATGAACATATGCAAGTCAGTTAAGGAACTGTATAGAGAGTCTATCTGCAAAAGTGTGATGATTGTACTTCTCTACCTCAAGCGGTAGTCTGGATTTATTTAGAGTAAATATTGTTAGCTGCTCAGTTACAATGACAATGGGGACTCTTTAAGTACATATGACTCTTTAAGATATGTGCAGGAAGTGACTTCTATTACTATTCCTCATGTATATTATCATAGGCTTACAAGCTCTAATCATAGAACCCCATTGCTCTTGGCAAGATACAAACAAGTTGTACATTCATGTTCACTTTGAACTTAGCACTTATCCTCTAAGCATTTTCTTGCCATATAAACAGTTATAAAATGTGCTTGGGGCTCTACTTAAAATAGTTTCTTTTTTGAAGGACAAGGGGCCCTACTGGGCATGCAAGTTGGGTGCCTTAGTACAATTCTAATCCACCCTCTTAAATCTACTGAAAATTCCTAAATGTATCTAGTTTTGTAACATGCCATCATCTTATTCTTTAACATTGTGTCATTTTTAATATAGAGTCAAAAGCTACAAGGAAGAGGAGGCTCCATGCACTCTTGATAATAGTTTATCAAGGATCCCATCAGGGCAGGATTACTTTGCACTTGGTTGCCTAAAATGTCTTGTACACCTAACAGGTGGAACAGACTCTGACCTAAAATGCCTAAAATTATGCTAAAAATACTCACGAGCATCTAAAAATACTATATAGTGTAAGTATTTCATTTATTGAAATTAGTGACAAAACTATATGCAAATAATATTTTGGTGGGGATTGACAGATAAATTGGCAAATAAATATTTTTTCTGAAGTAAGATTTTATCACTTTTAGAAACAGCTGAATAGTAAAACATTATTCAGATATGATTCATTCTGCAAGAAAAAAAAAATCAACATTTGTTCACTAAATGATTCACTGTGAATAATTTGTCCATGACTAACAGCATTCATTTAAAGACATGTCCTTCATTGCATTATGTAGAACAGACCAAGACAACTGAAACTGTCATTTCTTGCTATTGATCATACCCACTCTAACCTAATTTCTCTTCCTTATGAAGTTGAGAAAAGAGGACAGAAATAAAAATTGAGTTAAATGGGGATTCAGAAGTAAAAATGAACATATAATGTGGCCCAAAATGCAGTAGAAAATTAGAAAAAGCCCTCAAACACCCAAGAAAAGCAAATCATAAAAGCATCCTCACTAGGATAATCATCCTTAAGAAAAAATACAAGACAACTGAACATCTACCCTTTATATAACCTTTTCCATCAGTAAATCCCAAAGCACTTTACGAAAGATTGTATCATTCTCCCTATTTCACTGATGAAAAAAAACTGAAGCAGAGAGAGAATAGAAACTGACTAATTCAAGGTCATCTGAGCGGTCAGTGGCCATTGTCTCAGGAGTCCCAATTCAGTAGTCTTATTCCTGTATTTTTCTAAACACAGAACCATATGTCTATCAGCTTCATTGGAGCTGTGCTAACCCACAAAATTGGTGCATCTGCTTATAAATGAAGCAGGGGGAAATAGAGGCTACAAGATGGTTCATCCAATCACAAATTTATATGAGTTTATTCTCCAAATGAAAATGTTTCCCAGCAAATGAAATTGTGAGAGTATCTAATACCATGGTAACTGGAAATGTTTCATGCATTCTATACTTGGCTGAGATAAGTCTTTAAAACCAATCTTGAAAAATTAACGATGTGGAAATATAGCTCTATTTTTTAACAAGACCAAAGTTTCACTAGCTTGTGATAGTGTTCAAATAATGTATAGAAACAGAGAACTTATCTCATTTACTTACAAGACAAAATGTGCAATACCCTGGGGGATGTTAGATTTTTTTCAGACTAGAAGGTTCACCCAGTCTCTCTGCATCAGTTCCCCAGACTACACTGAATAATTAACAATCCATGAAATGTATTTCTCCAGAAAAAGTTACAGATGCCTAATTTTGCAGTGGAATAAATCTAGAAACACACTGTTTCACAGCCTTCAGTAATTTGCTGAATGCTTTGTATGTGTCCGTTTATGATGATATAGTCTTTAACATAGTCTGAATTAGTGATACAAGATGTAAAAGATATCAAAATTAATATCAGTGTTACCTTTCATACACACATTTGTAAAAATAAATTGTACAAAAATGCAAAACATCCAAAAAAACCATACTTGGTGGTTCTTAGATGCACAGTGCATCTTTTTCCCATTCTCATGAACCTATGTAACCTAAAGCAACTTAGATGAATATATGTTACAAGAAGAAAGACAAAACATAATAAATACAGTTTTTTTACAATGTAACAAGTAGGGATATGTTCCAAGACCTCAACTGTACTGACCCCCAGACCCATTTACAAGACAATTTTGGTACTCACTAAGGGCAGACAGTACACACAAACACAGGGCGCTATCATAAGGGGGATGGCAACTACAGAAAAATGTGTCGCAGACAATGAGTGAGGAGCACAGATCCACACAGGCGATGATATTTTGGTGCACGTCACTCCCACAATGCACCACACAAAGCAGCTGACATTGGGCTTCCACCACACCGATCACATAAGAGTGAATTTACCTCGCATATAACGAATTTTTGTTGTAAAAAGGGTCATTGCATAAGAGCAAATTTGCACATACAGAATCTGCATAAGGCAAGAGAAAACTGTACACTATGACAAATACAAACTTGGAGTCAGGTATTTAAAAAAAACTGTACAATATGGTTATGATAATAATATAACTCTTTGTCCTTTATCTGTGAAAGTAGAATTAAATAAAATGAATTTTTGTAACTTAGGAGAAAAATACATCTCAAGTTAAAATCCAGCAAGGTCACGTGATGTGTGCTTTCTATACACTCTATAGCTATCACTTCTCATCACTCCTAATTCATAACATCTCTCTGCTCCCTGGCTTGAGATTTCCTGCTGTGTTCCAGTTTGAGTATGAAGACAAAATGCTTTTTGGGGCAGGGACTAAACATCAGTTCCTTTCATTTGAATCCCAAACCAATGAACCTAGATCTTCAAAGCACAAGGAGCGTTGGCCTTCATTTACTGTACATCTTTTCTTCCTTATCCTCTCCCCTCCATATTTGGCAGCTTCAGCTTTCAAAAAATTGTATCTTCAGGTGCAATGCAGTTTTACAGGTTTTGAACTACTCATAAAATAAAATCAGAGTAAAAATACCACCTTGCAAAATGTGTGGTCTTCTTACAGATCAATAATGTGTGAGATAAAAATCTTTTAGTACATTTTACAGAATTAAAATTCTATTTGAATAGGACAATAAACAAATTCAACTTGGTTCAGAGCACAGATGCAATTTAGTTAGTATTTTTATTGCTTTTATAATTATATCCAATAATATTGAAATAAGAGTCAAAATAAAATTATAATAAAATAATATCTTGGATTGTAACTGCTGGCATCCCATAAAGTTTGTCATATTGTAATTTTGACAGGCCTACAGGGCAGGTAAAACAAATATTAGTCAATAAAAAAATAAGGACAACTCTCTAGACCCATAGATTTTGATTGGGCCCCAAAGCACAATATATCAATTGTAGATTGTCCTGCAGGTATCAACACCGAAATTGGGCAAAACATTAGGAAAAATATTTGGTACCATGTCTGCAGTACAGGAATTGAAGTTCATCCCAGCCATATTCAAAACCTGCTGTTTATTTTTCAGCCAATACTTGTGTGATGGGGGTTTATTTTCACTAATGTTCAGGGAAGAGCTTTTATTTGCAGAATAAGGTGTTTCATGTGTGTGCACAAGTGGTTATATTTCCTTCAGAAATGTTTACCCAGGCATACCATTAACTCTAGGTTTTGCGTTTGGGACTGAGAGTGGTAGGACAAAAATAGAATGGGATAGGATGAAATCTATTTATTTCCATACAGATTAAGATTCTGTTCTAGCTACAGGATTTATATCAGGGGCCAGCAATGTTTTCATAGTTTCATAGTTGGTAGGGTCGGAAGAGACCTGATCAGATCATCAAGTCCGACCCTCTGCCATGGCATGAAAGAGTACTGGAGTCAATCGACCCCAACAAGGTGTTTGACTAGCCTCCTCTTAAAGACCCCCAGGGTAAGAGCCAGAACCACTTCGCTTGGAAGTTGGTTCCAGATCCTAGCCACCCTGACAGTGAAGTAGCACTTCCTAATGTCTAATCTGAATCTACCCTCTGCCAGCTTGTGACCATTATTTATTGTCACTCCTGGTACTTCTTGGGGGAACAGGGACTCCCCCAATGCCTGCTGGTCCCCTCTGACTAGTTTGTAAATAGCCACTAGATCCCCCCTCAGCCTTCTCTTGTGGAGGCTGAACAGGTTCAGGTCCCATAGCCTCTCCTGGTAGGGCCTGTCCTGCTGCCCCCTCATTATGCGAGTGGCCCTCCTCTGGACCCTCTCCATGTTATCCACATCCCTCCTGAAGTGCAGTGCCCAGA
>NW_017729026.1:36818278-36822369 GCF_001723915.1 Gavialis gangeticus
CTCTGGATCCTCTCCATGTTATCCACATCCCTCCTGAAGTGCAGTGCCCAGAACTGGATGCAGTACTCCAACTGTGGCCTGACCAGTGTCGCATAGAGGGGGAGTATCACCTCCTTGGACCTTCTTGAGATGCATCTGTGGATGCATGACAAGGTACAGTTGGCCTTCCTGACCACATCCCAACACTGTTGGCCCATGCTCATTTTGGCATCGATAATGACTCCAAGATCCTTTTCTAGCTCTGCACTGATGAGAAGGGAGTTCTCCAGCCTGTAGGTATGCTGCTGGTTCTTCCTCCCCAGGTGCAGTACCTTGCACTTGTCAGTGTTGAAACCCATCCTGTTTTCATCTGCCCACCCCTGTAACCTGTCTAGGTCTGACTACAGCCTATTCCTCCCTTCTAGAGTGCCCACTTCTCCCCACATCTTAGTGTCATCTACAAATTTGAACAATGTGCTTTTTACCCCCTTGTCCAAGTCACCGATATAGCTGTTGAACAGTGTAGGCTTGAGGACTGAGCCCTGTGGAACCCAACTGCCCACATCCTTCCAGGTTTTTGCCAGAGTGCCAAAAACACCTGCAACCTCAATTTGTAATATGTTGGCATGCCAGGCGAGGATGGCAAGGGAGCTGCAAGGGGCCCAATACTTGTTGTGGCAGCACAGCCCCGGACCCTTCTCTGATGCGTATGTGACAAGCAAAATATCTTTGTGTGCCACACTTTGGTATGCTTGCCAGGGGGTTGCCTACCCCTGATCTATATGAATAGACCCCTGTGCCCATAGAAATTTACCTTCATTACCAGATACCCCCCACTGAAACTATGTAGTAGACAGGAGACAGGAACTGTGTACTATACCATATTTACCCAAGTACAACATGACCCTGAATGTAAGACACACCCCCCAAGTTAGATTCTACACATAGAAAAATTTTAAATTAATTATAATTTTCTATAATTATTAGAAGATTATTTTAATTTTGTCCATCCCCTCAATACTACAAGTGGTAGGGGGAGAGTTGATAAGGGAGGCAGTAATGGGGCAGGCAGTGGGGAACAGATGGTGGGAGAGGCAGGGGGCATGTGGTAGGGCACATGGGGGGGGCAGTGAGGGGGAGGCAGTAAGAGGCAGGCAGCTTGTCCCCTGCTGCCTTCCCCTGCCACTATTTACCCCATTGTGTCTACCCCACAACAGGCTCAGGCTGCCCCAGTTCCCACTTCCCCTGTTTCCCCCTTGTCCCCCTCCAGGCTACTTATGCCCTCTGAAGCCTCAGATCCCCTCCCCACTTCCACTTATCTCCCTCCCCATAGTCTATCCCCCCCTCCTGCCCCTCCCTCCTCTTACCTTTCCTCCATGCCAGTAGGCTCCATCCTTGCTGCAGCCTGGGGGGAGAAGCAGCAAGGAGTGGGGAAAGACTGGGGGTTGCAGGGGGGCAATGGCAGGCCAGGGTGGGCACAAGCAGCAGGGTAGTAAGTGGTAGCTGTGGGTTGGAGCTTAAGCCACAGCAGTTGCCTGCCACTTGCTGCCTCAACTGTAAAGCAAGGGGCTTTCTTCCCTTGTTAAATAGGGGAATATACCTTGTCTTCTTATCAAGTAAATACAGTGTCTGGGGAGGAGGAGGAAGTGTATGAGGATGGAGACACACAAACTCCAGTAGTAGCACATTTTACACAAAACAGCCACTCCCTTTCTGGTCTCACAATTCTTGTGCTCACAGAGAATATGCAAAATACCTCCAGAGGATAGGCCTAGTAAAAGGAATTCATAACTACTGAACAGTAAAAAAATCTGGTCCTAATATAGACAGGGGTATGGGCAACTGGTGCCACCTTAGTCAGGGGGCGCACATGCCTCCCCAGTGACCAGTCAGCAATGGGAGGTGATGTTCCTCCTCAGCCAATCTTGCCAACTGAGGGAGTTCCCCCCTGCCGTGGCAAAACTCACCGACTGGGAAGTAGCCGCAGTGCACCTGGAAGTAGCCACAGGACTACATCTGGAAGTCCCCACCAGTGCTCCCACCTGTCCCACCTGCCCATCACCTAAGCAGGAAGTGTAGCCTGACAGGGGGTGCACCAGTACTCTCAGGGGGTGCATGAGCACCCTTGTGCACCCCCTACATGTCGCCACTGAACAGGGACTTTTTGGCTTATATCACTACCTTACAAATACTGGGAAACATTGCTCTGAACTTTACAGGTAATAAGTAACTCATTGTTTAAAGGTATTCCTTTTTCACTAACTAGATTGCCTATTCTACTGCTCTCCTTTTGTCTCATAATGGTTCCTGTTTACACCTCTTAATTCCTAAGTCATAGCCCTCCTCCATCCCACCAGGCAGACTGTTTTCATTTGAATGGGATCTTTTCTTTGAAATTTAGCTCACTCTGTGTCTGCTTCCCCTTCAGACCTGAGGAAGGGCACCTAGGGCACCTATACATGAGTAGCAAGGCTGCTCCAACACACTGTAATTACAGCGCATCAGAGGGGGCTGTAGTGTGGTAATTACTGCGCTCCAGCACACTCCAGCATCTCATATATTACATATAATTATGTAAATTACACATATAACTTCGTAAAATTATATGATTATTCCTTATATAATTATGTGAAATTCTGCCATTGCTACATATAATAATCATTTTACATTCATATAAGCCTCTCTTTGGAAACCCTTAAAATTACTGGATTTAAGATTGTGTGTGTACACACACACACACACACACACACATACCTATATATCTGTATATATGTATGAATACACACATATATATAAAGTGTACATATAAATATATACATGTGTACATACATACACACACACACCACTAATATTACCTCAAGGCAGAGCTGACCCTAGGAGGGTGTGGGGCCCAAGGCAAATCAGCATGTGTGGGGCCCCCTTAACACTGTGTGGGGCCATGGTACCCCCGCAAAGGGGGAGAGGGTGGTCCATGCTTCTTCTGCAGTGTGGAGCTAAGCCACCAGCTCCAGGTGGGCTGTGCAGGAGGGTCTGTGGCCACTCCTCCTGGCTCCACAGGTTCCCCCCAAAGCACAGGGCCCAGGGTGGTCACCCCGATTCACCGTACCCTAGGGACAGCTCTGCCTCAAGGTTTTCAAAGAAGTGAGGTTAGAAGGCTCTGAGACTGAACATAAATTATACATCATGTTTTGTATATATGTAAACTTTACATGTAGAAAAAGATGTCAAAGGAAGGTTAAATTTATATTAACTTTAATAGAAGTATGTGCATACATATTTCCTTCACTGCTTTGGAAATCTCAGTCACTAAGTATGATATAAATAGCAATTGATACTATTGTAAATAACTATAACCCTTGCATACCTGGGTGGGAGGAAACTCATCTCACAGTTTGCCATAACCTGGAGTATTTCATTTTAGATTAATGGAACTCCCTTATATACATTTAGCAAAGCCAGAGACAGTCTAAAGATGATATAATTCAAGAGTGTTCTACCTTTGGATTGCACAGTGGTATCCTGTAGAACCCATCACAGATTTCTACAGCACTGCATGTAGGAGAGTTAAATGGGTGAACTGAGCATTGGCATAAATAATTTAAAGAAATCATGAATACACAAACCTTTACCAACTCAAAGCAGTCTCTACAGCCAGTGCTAACATCATACTATTAAAATGTAGTTATCTACAATATTTTGTTTAGTTGCATTTATCAATGTATGTGAAGGGAAGAGCTATTCTGCATTTCTATAAAGCATCTATCAAATAAATATTTATCTCATTCAGCAATAAAAGCACAAACATATTCCTCCCACTCCCAGAGTGTTTAATCATGGGTTCTTCTGTGTATAGCAAATCAGATTTTGTTTTCTGCCCCACCCTGTAACATGCTATTTAGAATCAGAAAGTGATTGTCTCCATTTTATTGATTTAATATTTTTAATAATGAAATGTGCTTCATGCTACACTGCACTGGAAATAAACACACACCTGCATTGTTAAGAAGAGATCAATAACCATGGCAGATCCTAAATTAATCACCAGTTGCACAAAATTTCAGACATACTTCTAGAATATTAATTTACACAAAGAAACTCTTTGATCAGCCCCC
>NW_017729026.1:36822440-36823991 GCF_001723915.1 Gavialis gangeticus
CCCCCCCCCCCCATTTTGTAAGTTAGGACCCTCATCATTCTAAAAGGCAAATGACTGGATACTACTCCTGAAATCTTTTCATATTCCTTCAGGAAATCTTTTCATATTCCTTCCTCCATGGATATTTTATAAAGCTTAGATTGAAGCTTAGTATTTACAGTTAGGAAGAGCTACTCTGTGCAGAATTTTTGCCTCCATAAATAGGAAATAGACAATGGACAGATCTTGGGGGGGGAAAGTATATATACCTGGGGGTTCTCAAAGGGATCTGAAATGGTTCAGCAGAAACGCATATTTATCTAGAAGCTGTGAAGTTTCTTTTGTGGATACACTTCCAATCCAGTGTTCCAGTCTCTCCTAGCTTAAGAAATAGTTTATAGGAAAATCTGAAGGTTTAACAGGTTATCTTTGATCAGTTACCACTCTTGGATGAATAGTCCCATCAGAAATATGCACCATGGAAAATTTAGGACAAATGTTTAAAAAGTTGACTATGGGTCTTGTTAAATGGTAATTTTGGGCAGCTCCAGGAGCTCTTAACAGCTGGAGTGTCCACACCTTATCACCTGAAACTAGTTTTAAGCACTCATTGGGCAGCTAAAAGTTATGCTACTCCAGAGCAGGATTATCTCTGATTCATGTTACCCAGCTCATATTACACTAAGATGTAGCCATTCTAGGTTGCATCTTAGTTGAAGCACAACACCCACCTCCCCTCCCCAACTGGCCCACATTGGACCCACTTCCCCGCTCCCCTCCCCAGAATCCCAGATGTCCACTCACTAACTCCCCACCTCTCTCACTTAACTGTGGCTGTCCATGTTGTGTGTTGTGGGAAGCAGACAGGTAAGGGTTAACCTGCCTGTCTGGCTGCACCTCCACTGCTCTTTTGTCTGGGCTGAGCCCAGAGAAGAACAGCAGCCTGGCAGTAGCAGTATCAGTGGAGGCCAGGCAGGTATGTTAATACTTCCCTGCCTGCTCCCCCAGGACAGACAGTGTGGGCAGACAGAAATAAGTGGGAGGGGCAGGACAGGAGCCTGGGGGTGAGAAGAGGGGTTTGGAAGGGGGCTGGAACCAGAGGAACCTGGGGGTGGATAAGGGAGAAGCCTAGAATAAGAGTGGGGAGATCCTCACTTTTCAGTCCTCCAGGCCCTTGCTGGCCTGAATGTGTGATTGCTCCAAACTCAAGCTAGTACTAGCACCTTTCAACATCTGTGCAGCTCAGTGTCAGATGTAACAATGGTTTAATAAGCAACTGAAATTAGTTCTACAGTTGAAAGCCTATGGCATAACTAAGGCAGGGCAAATGGGGCAGCTGCAGGTATCAACTACTTGAGAAGCAGGGGAGCAGAATAAATGGCTGCCATTGCAGCTGTGTTATCATTAGACCTGTGTGAAGTGGCTAGTATTCACTTTGGATTTGGATTTGGCTGATTTGGGGGACAGTGATTCGATTCAGTGATTCAAGTCACTGTCCCAAGTCAATTCAGCTGAATCTGATTCAGAGATTCAGCTGCTGCCGAATCTCTGAGTCACTCAGGCCAGGCCCAA
>NW_017729026.1:36824539-36825811 GCF_001723915.1 Gavialis gangeticus
CCCCACCTCCAGCTCCCCTTCCCCCACCCCTACTTACCAGCTCCGAATCCCACTGCAGTTCCCTACTGCAATCACTGGGGACTGTCCGAATCATCAAAGCCCTCCAAATCTTTTCCGAAGATTCAGAGAGCTTTGAATTGGTTTGGACCTTTTAATTGGTCCCCTGATTCAGTTCAGATTTGGAGATTCAGCCACTGAATCAGGCTGATTCTCCTCTGAATCAAATCACCACCCAAAGCTTTGCACAACCCTAATGATCATGTTGGTTGTAGCAGTAACTGGAAGTCACTGCTGCCCCACTGCTGACACCAAGGGTTGTCCAACCCACTACTCCCTGCTTGTGATGATTTCCATAGTGCCCCAGGCACAGATGAGAACCTGGCATGGGGTCCTGAGCTTCAATTGTACCCTAAGCAAGGCCCACATCATGAGCCACTGCATGTTGCCTGTAGGGGTATATCTTGTATATGCTATGAGTCCTTGACCCCTGCACTTGAGGAAATCACCACTGCTATTGATAAGTTTCTTTGCATGTGGAAAGGTCCTGGCTGCCTAGCTGGGACAGCACTGGATAATGAATAAAATCCAGAACTACTTCCTGCTTTTCTGTGTGCTGGAATGAGAATGCTGATAGATGCAGGAGCTCAGCCAGTAGGGTAGGGAGTGGAAGGAAGGAGGCAGCCCTACTCCCCATGTGAGGCCACTGGTTTCAGGAGTGCAGCGTGTGGGTGGACATATAAACTGGTGTGGGCATGAGCAATCACTGTACCCCTTTCCCCCTGGAACCCTCCTTTCTGTGTGGGGCTTCCTAGATAGATATGGCAGGTGGTCCCAGTGATCTGACTCTGTCTGTGCTGGTGCTGAGGTGGTGCAGCTGCATGCAATATTTTGGGGTGCAGAGGCACAGTTCCTGGCTGTCTGGGCAGTGGCCCCCTCTGGGGAGGAGTCAGAGCTGCTTGTCACTCATGTCATTCCCATCCTTTCCCTTCTGCTTGGTGTGGGCACCTAGAGTTGTCAGGGCAGGTGTCAACCCAGGCTGCCTGTGCTGCAAGCTGAGGCTGAGGACAGGCAGCATTTTGGGGCCTGCCACTGGTAGCCCAAGGGGCCCTCCCCAAGACAGTCCTCATCAGCACTGGCCCACAATGCAGGCTCTGGCAGCCTGCCTGTGCTCAAGTACACCTGATGGGTCTTGACCAGGTCCTTCACAGCTAAGATGTGGCCCAGCTACTGCATGAAGGCCATAGTCCTCCTGGCAGTCTTGGGCCAGTGGCT
>NW_017729026.1:36826066-36826491 GCF_001723915.1 Gavialis gangeticus
CTCTGCACGAGCTCCCTTCCCCCCCTTCCCTGTCCCAGCCCACTCCCGCCCAGCCCAGGTCCAGCCCTTTAAAAAAAAAAGAGGAAAAACCCCAGATTCACCATTCCTGCCAGCGAGAGGCAGGGGGGACACTCCCTGCTGCTCTGAACCACATGGGGGGCTCTTCTATGAGCCCCCCAAAGCCCTAAGGCCACTGCAGGACCCAATGAGTCCTGAGGTTTTTCTGGTTTTTTTGTTTTTCTTAAAGGGCCAGGACCTGGGATGGGTGGGGCAGCCATGGCGGGGCTGGAGCAACAGGGAGGTGGGGGGCTCATGAAGAGTCCCCCATGTAGTGTGGGGCAATGGGGGGCAGCAGGGATCACGCCCCCCACCCAGCAGCACCCAGTGAGTGGGGCTTTTATTTAAAGCACCGGAATCTGGGGTGG
>NW_017729026.1:36826693-36839815 GCF_001723915.1 Gavialis gangeticus
CCCCACCTCCAGCTCCCCTTCCCCCACCCCTACTTACCAGCTCCGAATCCCACTGCAGTTCCCTACTGCAATCACTGGGGACTGTCCGAATCATCAAAGCCCTCCAAATCTTTTCCGAAGATTCAGAGAGCTTTGAATTGGTTTGGACCTTTTAATTGGTCCCCTGATTCAGTTCAGATTTGGAGATTCAGCCACTGAATCAGGCTGATTCTCCTCTGAATCAAATCACCACCCAAAGCTTTGCACAACCCTAATGATCATGTTGGTTGTAGCAGTAACTGGAAGTCACTGCTGCCCCACTGCTGACACCAAGGGTTGTCCAACCCACTACTCCCTGCTTGTGATGATTTCCATAGTGCCCCAGGCACAGATGAGAACCTGGCATGGGGTCCTGAGCTTCAATTGTACCCTAAGCAAGGCCCACATCATGAGCCACTGCATGTTGCCTGTAGGGGTATATCTTGTATATGCTATGAGTCCTTGACCCCTGCACTTGAGGAAATCACCACTGCTATTGATAAGTTTCTTTGCATGTGGAAAGGTCCTGGCTGCCTAGCTGGGACAGCACTGGATAATGAATAAAATCCAGAACTACTTCCTGCTTTTCTGTGTGCTGGAATGAGAATGCTGATAGATGCAGGAGCTCAGCCAGTAGGGTAGGGAGTGGAAGGAAGGAGGCAGCCCTACTCCCCATGTGAGGCCACTGGTTTCAGGAGTGCAGCGTGTGGGTGGACATATAAACTGGTGTGGGCATGAGCAATCACTGTACCCCTTTCCCCCTGGAACCCTCCTTTCTGTGTGGGGCTTCCTAGATAGATATGGCAGGTGGTCCCAGTGATCTGACTCTGTCTGTGCTGGTGCTGAGGTGGTGCAGCTGCATGCAATATTTTGGGGTGCAGAGGCACAGTTCCTGGCTGTCTGGGCAGTGGCCCCCTCTGGGGAGGAGTCAGAGCTGCTTGTCACTCATGTCATTCCCATCCTTTCCCTTCTGCTTGGTGTGGGCACCTAGAGTTGTCAGGGCAGGTGTCAACCCAGGCTGCCTGTGCTGCAAGCTGAGGCTGAGGACAGGCAGCATTTTGGGGCCTGCCACTGGTAGCCCAAGGGGCCCTCCCCAAGACAGTCCTCATCAGCACTGGCCCACAATGCAGGCTCTGGCAGCCTGCCTGTGCTCAAGTACACCTGATGGGTCTTGACCAGGTCCTTCACAGCTAAGATGTGGCCCAGCTACTGCATGAAGGCCATAGTCCTCCTGGCAGTCTTGGGCCAGTGGCTGTTGTCTGTGATGCAGACTCACTGAGACCACAGGGCCTTGCCCTTGATGCAGAGCTTACACCCAGACTGCTGGTGGCTGTTCTCCTGCATGTGGGCCACCATTTCCTCATATTTATGGACATTTGCCTGAATGTCCCAGTGAAACTGCCACTGCATTTGTGCCTTGCCCCAGACTGCTATGAAGTCATTGTTTTCTTGCTCAGTCCTGTTGGAGCTCCAGGCTGACATCTCCAGTGTCAGGGACACTGCCATTGCAGGTGCTACCAGGGACCTGGGGCACACAGGCAAGGACTCTGGGTGCCATCAGGGCTTGCCATGTGCCCACAGCAGAGAAGCACGGTGCCCAGGAGCCAGGCAGCTGGAGGAATGGACCCCAGTGAGGCAGAGTCAGGGTCTGTGGTGCTTCTGCAGTCCATCCATGCCTGCAGCAGATGGGTATAAGGCTGGGGTAGCAGTTGGCACAGGCCCTACAGGTCAGGCCATGGGTCTGGAGGCCAGTCTGGGCCAGCTATGGAGTTGCCCCTGCCACCTGGCTGCAAGAACTTCCAGCCATAATGCTCTGCCACAAACAGAAGGCTAGCCCTCTGCTGGTGTGGCTGACTGGGAGCAAATGCATCTACGTGTATGTTACAGTACAGCTAAGGCGCAGTTAATCTAGTACCTGTATTTCTTGGTGCATTAGCCTAATTTACTGTCCAGTAATCGCTGTGCACATGTAGATGGTGATGCATAGATAAGTCTAATGTGCAGTAAAGCATCTTGTGTAGACGCAGCCACAGACACCATTTGGGCTAAGGACAGACATTCAAAAAGCCTGAGCCTAAATTGATTCAATCTTTACAGGTTAGTCTAACCTGGCTAGGCTGAATCAGTTTGTAACTGTACAGACATCCCAGAAATGCCAGCACATGCCTGTCTTTTATCACTATGGCTAGGGACAATGACATAAATGAATTCAACATAAAATTGTCTTTTCAAGAAGACCACATCAGCATAACAAACTCAAGAAAAGATGGATGATATTCCCTGACACCTCAAAATATTATTGAGTTTGTGACAATGATTATATGATATAAGGATGTAGATACCTTTGGCACAATGACTTTTAACACTTGCAATAAAATTCAGCACAATGATTTCATCAGTTCTGTCCCTAGGCTGTCAACCACCTTTCATTCACTGCCTGCACTGCCTACAAAGTAAATCACTGATGAAGTAAGCCACTGATTATGAAAGTTTATACATCTCTGATTTAGTTAGTTGATAAAATGCAAATCTACCCTGGCTTTTTGCTGACTTCAGATTAGCAGGGCTAACTACCTCTTTCTGATCAATTAAAGAGACATTATGGTCACTATAATAGTGTAAGTCTAGGCTTATTACCTCCTTAAATTTCTTCTGATTCTCTTATTAACAACTGGAAAAAACCTTGAAACGCAATACATTTTATTACCCATAAATTGCATTTAAATATTTTTTTATTGTTACAGTTCTTCAAAGCACTTGCTAAAAATGTGAATCAAAGCAATACTTGATGAGCAGTCATTAGAACCAAAATGTGTCGGGAATTTAAGCACTTTATATTTTCCACATTATATATTTAATCCAGATTATCCAGACTTCTTCAGTGTGATTGATTTAATGAAATGTACTTCTCTTTTGACCTTCTGTTTGCCTTCTGTTAGGTGGGTGCAATTATTACCTGCAGCGTTTTTGATTTTCTTGCCCCAGTTGTGGCCACAAGACCAAAAACATATGAACAATTAAATAAAAAAATCTAGAGATGTATAGGTCAAACTGTTTTGGAATCACTGGAGTGATTCCAAAAAACTTAGCCAATCATAATCAAGATATGAATGTTTTCATATTGTTGGAATGATGGATAAACATGTGAAGCACCCAAACAATTAACTGAAATTTTTTTAGGTTGCAACAATTTAAAACTGATGAGGGTACAAAGGTAAGGACAGGTATATAAGAATCTGGAGAGGAAGGAAAAGGCTATCATGCGTGTCTTCTTTTTTTTTCTGTTTTAGCGAGTAACAGAGCTGCTACCTGTATTACTGAACATTGTTCTTACCTATTCTTTCCACAGTCTTTGTATTGTTATATGCTCTAAAAATCAAAATCCCTTAGATGATATTTTCAGTAAGGCAGCAAGATATGCAAAATTAAAAAAAAACAAAACCAGTCATTTCACCTCCTTTCTCTATAGCAGAGGTGGGCAATTATTTCAGGCGGAGGGTCACTTACTGAGTTTTGACAAGCCATTGAGGGCCACATGACAGGCAGCCAGGGGAAGATAAATAATAATTTTCTAAATTTTTTAGGGGCCCTGCAGGCCAGATAGAATGGCCAGGCAGGCCACATCTGGCCCATGGGTCACATTTTGCCCACCCCTGCTCTATAGTTATTCCCAGGCATATCTACATGTGCCCAGGACTGCTCATTTGGTACTGCACAGTCATTTGGTACTTACTAAAGTAGAAAATGACTGCAGTGCCTGCCAGTACTGCACAGTCCCGGCAGCGTAAGATTATTTTTAGATGCTAGGTCACCTGATGAGCTATGGCAGTGTATCTCATTGCTATGGCGACATAGCATTGGCGTCACTATCACAACATAGCGCCTCATGTAGAAGCACCCCCTGCGTCCAAGCTTCTTAATGCTGTATTTCACAGATGGATCAAAAATCAAGTCATGTTACTATTTTCAGGAAATTTCAGATCACTTACCTTTAACCCTCAAAGGCTACAGTGCGATGCTGTGTCCTGTTACATTGCTACAGGAAGTAAGAAGCACAACTGAAAATAACCAGGCATTTCCTAAACTATGCGACCTGTATTTGTTTGAGATGAAAAACTGTTTTGTTACATGAAGTGGGCCTCTGCCAATTAAACCACCTGAAGATGTGTCCTAAATATTCTGGCAACAACATTGTTTTCATGGATAATGCTGACAGGATTATATGAATGCTAAAGAGTGTAGATTCAAGAGACACTGCAAAGATGCTAAAATGCTTCCCCATTTCTCAACAGTTAAATAGGTATTTGTGGGATATTTGTATATATTTGATAGGTGTCCCACTCTCAGAAATACCTATTTACAAGAATAATATATTAATGATCACGGTACATATATATGTTACAATACATATATGTACATGATTAAAATACATATGTGTCATATATTAAATATTATATGATTTCTATTATAAGCTCAACAGACAAAGGAGCTTAAGCTTTGGCTTTGTTTTTTTTCTCTAAGCCTGCATGCATTTTGCAAGAATTTAAATGTGATGAATGCTCTAGGAAGTTCCCTTAGTCCTGAAAGAACCTAATATTTGAATCTCATAATTCATTTACACTGAACTTAACACTATAAAATGGAAGGAAAAGAAGGCAAATCATTACTGCTGTAAAGTTATAGAAAATGTGTCTGGAGAGAGGGACAAAGCCATGAGCAGCAGGTTGACCCTTCTCTCAGCAGTAGGTCCACAGCTAAAAGCAAAATCAGCAGTGAAGCCAAACAAGAGACTACCTATTAAAAAGGGCAAGAGAAAAAGCTGACACCCATATGTCATTACTGAAAAATTCATTTGAGAGCTTAACAAATGTGTCCTGCAGCTCCCAAAGCTTATCCTGTGAGAAGTCACAGCAGTGCCAGCATACCAAGCAGGAAGGACCACATTACACACGGTCAGGAACAGGACAGTTTTAAAGTGAATATTCAAGAGCACGCAGCAGGATAAATTGCTCAGGGACCATGCTTCTATTTTAAGCAACACTGAAGTGATTCCAAATGCTGGCAGGTGCCACTGGTTGTGGCGCATCTGCTTGTTGTTAGTAAAATTTTGCTCAAGATAAAATCAAGAGTGCTAAATGGATACATGTAATAAAACCTTATTCTTTTAGGGATCTTGCTTTAGCTTCAGGGGAATATAGTCTGTAGACCTGACCAACAGGTGGTTTGTATTCTAAAATATTTTCAAGAGAGTGGAAATCTAGGTTTGTCTTGAGTTATCAAAGGTGAGAAAGAGTTAACGATTTACAGATGATGTACTTTCTCCTGCTATGAATGCACATGGGATTATTAAAGCATAATAACAAACTTATCTGTTTGGGTATCTACTCTAAGCTATTGAACTGCAGGTTGTTCTAACCCTAAGGAAGAAAAGATAAAACTCTGCCTGAGAAGAAAATGTTGGACTCTTTTCAAACAGCGTTGTAAGTACAATATACCCAAAATTACTGTGAAAAGAGAAATAATTTATTAAGAATGTATACATTTTTATATAATTGGCAAATGGGATTTCTCTTCTGCAGGACAGAAATTTTGTTTGTTTGTTTGTTTTAACTGAAAGCAAAAACCAGAATTTGCAACACTTCCAGAAAAATAAAATACAATAAATCTATTCAGAAGTCTATTTAGAACCTTCAAAAATGAAAAGTTCAAGATATTACATATTGAATGCAGACACACACAAAGGAAATGCATTATAAATAATTATATTAATATCAATGTTTTTACACAAAAGTCAAAACCATAGAAATCAAATGACAAGGTCAAAATCTTTTTACCTTGTTGAGATTAAATATTTCAACATTACTGGGATTCAATAAGAAAGTAAACATTCCATCAAAAGTGTCATCAAAACATTTTGATTTTTTTCTAAAAAATTAACCAGATCCATTTAGCTTCTTGTTTGTAGTCATAGGCCTGTTATCTTTGGGGAGGTTAGAATAAAGTTATAAATGGCCACCCAAGCTAAGATAAGTTGGGATGGGAAGGATTAGCATGGGGGCTTGTGGGGATTTCCAGGGATCAGGGGGGCAAGCAGGGTCCACAGGAAGGCTTGATGGTATGGGAGGCTCCCTCCCCAGGACCAGAGGATATTTTTCTACCCCCCAATCTTGTTCTCCTCTTTCCCCACCTTGACTTACTTCCTCAGCTCCCAACACCAGCGAATGCCAGTTAAACCAGAATCTGGAGTGGCTTGCAGGATTGAGGGTTTGGTGAGCCGACAGGGGTGGAGGGGAGGGGGAGAAGGGGGAAGGGGAGGAGGAGGAGGAGGAGGAGGAGGAGGAGGGAAGGGAGCTGGCTGGTTCATACAGGGAGGGAGATTTTCCATATGGGGGTGGAGTAAGGCAACAGAGGCTAAAAATAGCCCAATGCTAAGGGAAATATGCAACCCAAGGCAGGGGGAACTAGGATTTCCCAGCCCCAGGACTGCACCAGGAACTTAATTAGATCAGTCTCACCAGCTCTGATCTAAATTAAACTACCTTGAAGGAACAGTTAACTTAGATTGGGCAGGCTATTTTTAGACCTATCTAACCTTCTTGAACTTCTGTACAGTTCACATTTAGATTGACCTAACTAGGGATCTAACTTTAAGGTCCACATCTAAACAAACTAAGTTAGATTGGATGGCCATTTTTAATGTTATCTAACCTCCTGCTAACATCCCTGTATATATGTATGTGCCCTTTATCTCTTATACTGTATGACCCTTCCTTCTGCAAGAGTATATCAGCAGATTACCAATATTCTGGTCCCTGCTCTGAGGTTTATTACTGATTTTTAATGCTTTTGGATCATGCTTCTCTCCCAAAAAATGGCCTCATCACTGAGGACACATACCTTCTTGCTATCATGCTTCTAGCCCCATAACTCTTTGTTAGTTACCTAGTGGTTAATCTTTAACAAAAAACTAAGAGGGTACACCTGCCCAGGATATTCTATAATGCTGTGGCCTAGATATTATTCTGAGAAGTAGAAAATGTGAGTTACCATCCCATTAAAGTAAGGAAGCTCTAAAACTCAGGTAGTCTATTTGCAGAGCAAGAAGTTACAAGCACTAGAATTCTGTAAAAGATGGAGACCTCCACCAGCAATAGCAGTCACACTGAAAAGTGCAACTTTTAACTCTAAGAGAATATTCAGGGCTGTGGATCCAGAGTGGATGTAAGCATTTCTTCAGAGTTTAACTCCTGAGGAAGGCTGTGAAATCTGCTCTGGATCTGGATACCTAAAAGTTGTGTGTTGTAAGAGTGAGATTGGTTTATGGATCTTGCCTTAAATTACTTGCTCAAGGTTATACAATCGGTAAAAGAACAAAAATCTCTCAAGTTTTAAACTAGTGGCTACTCAGTGAGCCATCCTCCCAATACATGATGCAAAGGTTACATAATCTGTATTTGCTTATGACCTTAGAGGCAATAAAAAAGAAAGAAGAATGACTTATTAAAATGAGACCTTGACCAAGAGATTGTTCTGCTGTCTGCCCCATTTTATTTAATTATTACAATTTAAAATCACATATAGAAGAAGCTTATCTCAATATAGTACTAAACACCAGAGTACAGGTATTTCCTCTCTCCCTCCCAGGAACATGTCTTCATCTCTGGGATGCTAGAAATAAGTTCTTCTAAAATTACATAGGGCAAGGGGCATCCATATTCCCAGCTACAAAATGTCTTTCACAGATATTCTGCCCTCTTTCCACATATACATCTTCTAGGATTGATATAAACTAAGACGTGAGAATGTAATGGCATAAGTGTGCAGAATCAGAATTGGCTTTGTACAGTGCCACGTAAAAGACAACCCGAAGGCAGAGACTCAAATGGTTAAGGAGTCCTGCTGCTGCGGTAGTTAAAAGGGTAGTCGGTGATCAGTAGACCAGCACACAGTCAGTTCATAGTTTCATGAAGTTTAAGGCCACAAAAAGACAATTACATAATTTTGTTTGAGCTCCTGCATATAACAGGCCATTGAATTTACAGCTGTCTTTTCACCTGTTAGGGTTGGTTTTTGCTGGACTGCTTAACTCTCTAAAGAGGAAGATTCAAAATCTATATATGATGTGAGAGGCTGTATGAAGGGGGAGGGATAGGAGGATGTATTAATCTAAGTATGCCTTTGTTTGTGGAACCTTTAAGTTTGCATAGATCCAGGTTTAAATATATGCCTAACTACTCCTTATGCAATGGAATGATTGTAGTAGTGGCAACAGCATAACAGAAAAAATGTATTTAGAATTTAGTTTATGTTTATTCAAAACAAACTATTTTATCATTTTAGGAAGTATACATATTTGAACAACTGTAAACCTAGAGTATTTAATGCACTTTTAATATGTTACTTGGTACAGAGAACTATCTTGTCAAATATCAATTTTTATTTAGTTGAGAAGAAATGCAAGGATGCATACATTTTTCTGCCTAATGAGTACTTGCAAGTATTACAATAGCTGTAAGACTATGAAGAAAATCCTTGTTTTTACAAAATGTTTTCAGAAGTAGTCACCCCACTTTCTGCTATTCTCTGAACGAACAGTTGTATTTTTCCCCGTCAGTGTTCAAACTTTAGCTCCTTCCTGACATATATTTTTATTTTAGCTTTAGGTGGAAAAATGTGCGTGTTCTTTTTCCTTTCAGTTTTAATAATCCCTTGATTTCATTTCCTAGAAAGAATCTTTTCACTCAATATTTTTAATACGTATTTTAAAGTGGTTTTTAATGGGCAAATAGTGAGGAATACCATTAAAGCTATTTTAATTGGACTATTTGGTTGATTTCAATTGCTTCTAATTCCAGTCCTTTTTGTCTCTGTTCTTCAAGCCTAGGTACAGGCATTCAAAAAGCCTCAGGTAGAATCAATCTAGGTTATGTGGTTTTCTGCAAATGGCTTAGTTTAGACTGGAAGTGAATAGAACATACTAAGTGTATCTACACATTACCCTGTGGCAACCTTCCGATGCACAACATTGCCATATAGTGCATTATGATAACGTAGCAGTCACGTGGGGCTATACGTGATCACCAGCTATATTGCTATAGTGATGTGCTCTCTGGTTATAGTGTGCCAATATGGTGACGTAGCGAGGAAATCTAATTTTGCTCTGCTCGCACGGCACAGTAACCATTGCGTTGCAATAGTAACATTGCCATACAGTGCCATGCAGATGTGCCTATTTGTCCTTTGGTGGGGTGCGGGAAGAGAATTTTAGACTGGGTTCAGCCATTTTTAAACCAGTATATGTGTACTGAACTTCTGTTCTTTTATGGGAATAGACTGGTTTTCAATCACTTATACTAGTAAAAGTATAATGTCTCTATCTGGCCTAAATGTGTGTGAACTACTAACAAATCCTACTTCCTAGAGCTAGTTAATTCCAGTCTCTAAAGAAATTCTAAACCCACAAACTTTTCTATATTTTCTGATTTCCACTTACTATAGCTCACCATTCTCATGTACCAATGAAATTATGTTACCCAAATGAAGCATATATTATTAGATATAATTCAAATAAATATATTTTAACATAGCAAATGGAAATCTATTACATCTGCTTTGTCTTTTCCATGGCAGAGCTTTGTCTTATCTGGAAAAGTGAGTGATGTCTTCAATATTCCAGTTTAACAGACAACTGAGCATAGTGGGATAGCTAGACTTAAAAATTAGAGGAAAAATGTATTATCCTGAAAAATGTGGAGACAGAGAGATTGTCTGTGTTAATAACTAAGACAAAACTTGACACATCTCCTCCTGTTGTATCTGTTAAATTCATGTCATTCTTCATATTTATTTTTAAGTTCTGGAGAAAAGAAGTAGCAGGAAGTTCAGCATTTAATTAGAAGCAATTGAGAAAAAAAAAGTCAGCAAGGAAATAGGTTCTGCTTTAAATTTCTAGAAGTTAGACTAAAAAGGCAGCAAAAAACTGCATGTGAAATGTATTAAAAATACCTTGACATTGTCCTTTTTAAAAAGTTAGTTTTAAGGAGCAGCAGCTTTATTCAATTTAAACTTTTCTTTATTAAATTGATACACTATGCTGTATTACATAAAGGATTCAAGTTGCGCGTTGAATTGTGGTATGCTGCTACTAGTGCTACTTTGCTTTTGTCAGTAAAATAAGCAGATATAACTCAAAGACTCATAAGTATCAGATAAGTTGAATAACAAGGTGCTTTTTCATGGAGTATTTTTTTTTCTGACAGCACATTTTATAACAGAAGAAAGGACATTCATCTGTTAATGCTCCAATTTAGCTTAGAAAAATTGAAGACCCAGGAGAGGATACAAAACTTGAAAAAAAAGATGATAAGCATTTCAATTAAACTAAAAAAGATTTGTTGAGGTGACATTTGCTATCTGGCCTGCAGGTTTCATAGCAAAGCAATTTTTTTATTTAAAAATGAAACTACAGCAGAATCTTTGGTATTCCAAGAAATAATATGTAATTGACCCATTATTGTTTGTGAAGACTTCTGAAGGTATCTGGGGCTCTTGAAATGAATTACTAACACTGGAAGTAGTCTAGTATACTATAGCAAGTTTCTGTTTTACTTTTCTCACACACCTCCTAGCTGTATAGCTGAATTGCAGCCTTACTGTTTTTTTCAGATCTGGACATCTCTTTAACTATCACAATATTGTTTTATGCTCCACATTAACCTATGCCAATTGAGTATTATACTAAAAATGTTATCATGATATTATTTCATGGAGAATTGTTTGCTAATGTCTTCACTCATAAGCAAACGATAATATGCTGATATGATCAATGACAATGGTTGACCATTTTCGATCAGGACATTTTCAAAACAAAAAAGCAAACAAACATATATAGGACTGACATATATAGGTTTGTGTATATATAAACATATATTGGCTTGTCTTGAAAATTTCCTGATGCAAATTTTGGAACATATCTATCTATCTATCTACACACATAGATGCATCTATATATTCATATGCACCATATATATACATACACACACATTATGCACACTAATATTATATGTATATATATAAAATTAGTGTGTATTATGTGTGTGTATGTATATATATGGTACATGTGAGTATGTGTGTGTGTGCAGATATATATGATTAGTGTGTATTATGTGTGTGTGTATGTATATATGGTGCATGTGAGTGTGTGTGTGTGTGTAGATAGATAGATAGATAAACAGATTTTTTTTAAACGTTGCAAAAATGTTGGAAGCTTCTAAGGGAAACGAGAGGTGAGGGGGTTTTTTTGGTGTAAATCCAAATGTTCATACTCCAACACATGTTAATTCAAATATCCTAGCAAGGTATATAAAACTTCCCACATGTTCCTATTCTCCTATTTCAATATTTTTGATTTTTAACTAAATATTTCAGTTTTTAACATTTGGTTTTGTGGTGTAGATAAACATCTGTTAGCGATTGTGGCCCAGATCCTGTTCTGCATCTGCTTTGGTGTCGGCTGCTGCTAACCCCAAAAGGTTGTTTCTCACTTTAGGGATGGAATAATATTCCACCCAGGGAGACTCATAGTTCACCCATTTTCTTAAAGGAGATTATAATGTATTTTTGGAGATACGCCTTTGGAGACATTTAGGCTGGGTACAGGTGTTACACTTAACACATGCTAAGCGTGCAGAAAGTGCTTTGAAGCTGTAACAGAGCATACATTAAGCACTTTAAAAATGGTGGATCCCTCTCTAAGTTAACCCTTGATGATGTGGTATTAGGCTCAAGAGCTTTATGTTAGATTTTTTTTGAACACCTATACCACATATATCATGCTTCAAAGTAGGTCGCATTCTGCTGCCACCCCAGGGGCCCCTGGCTGGGCAGCTTGCTAGCCTTTGCTGGTGCTCATCTGCTTTGGGTAAGCACCAGCCCAGCCCAAGTCCCATAGTTGTCACAGAGAAGAGAAAGAAAATGCTTTGTTTCCTCCCTGTGCAGCCAGATGGGCAGGGGGAACAGAGCCGCTTTGCCACTTGGGAATCACTGTGCTGCATCTTCTGGTTGCAGCTGTTAGGAGTCTGAGGTGGGAGGGGGGAAGGGAGCCCCTCTGCCCCATGGGCCTGGCCTGCCCCCTACCCCAAAACCCCAGCAAGTAAGCAGTTGAGGGGCTCTCATGGCAGGGGCTCTGTGTCGGTGCTGTACCGGGTAGGGTTGTGGGGCCCACCAGCCTTGTGCCTGACTGGACTGGGCCATAGGGGTGCGAGTGCAATTGATCTAGTCATGCCTCAGAGTTACCTGATTCTCTCCTGTCATGACTTGATGATGTTTTGGTGAATCAGAGTGAGGTACTCCCCTTCTGATGTCACTGGGATCACATAATGAGACTCAGTTAGTTCCCTGATATGCAAACAGACATGCTTTATTGTCAATGATTGCTGGCCTGGAAATTCCAGCCTTGTCCACATTTTAATAACATATCATATATTGAAGGTTTTAATGAGATATGGTCATCTCTTCTGGATCACAAATCAGACATTAATTCATAGGTTCATAGATGTTAGGGTCAGAAGGGACCTCAATACATCATTGAGTCCAACCCTCTGCATAGACAGGAAAGAGTGCTGGCTTCAGATGACCCCAGCCAGATGCCCATTCAACCTCCTCTTGAAGACCCCCAGGGTAGGGGGGAGCACCACCTCCCTTGGGAGCCCATTCCAGACCTTGGCCACTCTAACTGTAAAGAATTTCCTCCTAATGTCCAGTCTAAATCTGCTCTCTGCTAGCTTATGGCCATTATTTCTTGTGACCCCCAGGGACACCTTGGTGAGTAGAGCCTCACCAATTCCCTTCTGTGCCCCCATGTTGAATTTATAGGCGGCCACAAGTTCCCTCTCAACCTTATCTTGTGGAGGCTGAAGAGGTCCAGGTGCTCTAGTCTCTCCTTGTAGGGCTTGGCCTGCAAGCCCTTAACCATACTCTGGTTAAGGGCCCTTCTCTGGACCCTCTCCAGGTTATCCACATCCCTCCTGAAGTGTGGTGCCCAAAACTGCATGCAGTATTCCAACTGTGGTCTGACCAGCGCCCGATAGAGGGGAAGTATCACCT
>NW_017729026.1:36844815-36869372 GCF_001723915.1 Gavialis gangeticus
TTTCCTTAAGGCACAGCCACCCTTCCTGGGCTCTCATCTCACCAAATCTCTTACTCTGCAGTGCGTCATTGACTAAACGCCTGAGTTCGCTGAAGTCAGCCTTCCTGAAGTCTAGCACTTCGACCCTACTATTATTACCTTACCCACTCTACGCCTTATGATGATTCTATTATTTGGTGCTCACTGTCCCCCAGGTGACCACTGATCATTGTAACATTCTGTAAAAATTCTCACTGAAAACCCCACAAAATAGTATTTAAAAAACCCACACAAGCTGAAACTAAAGGCCAAAGAATATTAAGCATCAGAATGTGGGGCACAGAGTTTGATAGACTAATGCATGGCTTAACTATATTTGCTAACTTATCCAATTAATAGTGCTAATATACCACAAGTCATTCTAGCAAATAGAAAAGCAATTTCTCCTATCTATCTTGGCCAAAATAAACCAATAATATTTCATACATCTATTCATTTGTCTGTAAAGATTTTAAGGAAAGGTGGAGGTAATTGTAAAGTGTCAGTTTCTTTCTGAAGAGATAGGTACATTCCACATTTTGAAACAGCAGAACTGTCTTTCAGCAGTAAAGTAGAAATACAGGATTAGTGGGGAAAGGTCTGTATGAAAGTTTTTTGATTAAAGACATTAAATTGTTTTCTAAGTAAAATGACTGAAATCCACATAAATGTTAAATAACCCAAGCATTAAAATGTGTCATTTAAATATATGACTTGAAAATGCTGCAAATTATTTACAAAGACCATTTTGTTCCTAGACTTTTCTATATGAGGGAGAAGTTAAGGATTCTGAAATGAAATAAGATACTTTATTTAAAATATACAGTAGCTATAGCTCTTGAAGCTCTCTGATTAAAAGTAGCTTCTATAAATTTGGAGATGCTGTCAAATATTTAAGAGCTAATAATCTATGAGAACGATTAAGTATAATTTAAATGACAGGAATTCAACTATGAGATGTTAGCCCTGGAACAAATATAACTCTACTAATGAGGCTCACACATTCTCCTGAATGGGACAGACAAGACCTGGGAATATATAATTTTTAGCAGGGTCAGACACCTTACAGTATACGGAAGGAAGAAAATGTAAGAAGACCAAAATCATGTAGCTATGGTACAAGAAGGGAAGGATAAAAAGAATAAAGAGGATGGGTGATATATATATAAAAAAAATACATTTAAGTAACAGAAAAAAGGTTTAGGAAATGGAGGAAGAGGTGAAAAGCACAAATGAAATTCATCAGTTTTCTAGAAAAGCTGAAAATGAGAATTGATTTGCAAGATTTGACTCAAAAGAAGGTTGAAATCCTGGTTGAGTGAGACTACGGTAGCTTATTATATTAGATATATGCAGATTCCCACCTGCATTTTGAAAGAGTGGTCACAAACCTTATAAGTAGGAAAAGGTTCATATTTGTGGTTCCCTGGATAAAGGATGGCTCTTCCACAGATGGTGCAAAGTAAAAAGTGATTGCTCAATCAGCCCATTCACCAAGGTTTTAAGAGGAAATAGGGAAAAGAAAAAGGTAAATAAGTGGAGGATACTAGCCAAATGTACAGTTATTCCTGACATAGTTTAGGGATTAAAACAGAAAGTGTGTATCTCTGTTTGTGCTATGCTCTCATTTATTTTGTTTCAGATAAGAGATTTACTCTCTTTATGGCTTTCAATTTTCTAAGTATGCATATGACAATTTTTTGCTCATAAAGAACTGGTGTGTCTCGCACCAAAGTTCATGCTATTATTAATAAATGTATCTGAAATCTCAGCATTACAATCCTGAATGGCAAAAATGCATAGTGTTTTGGAAGGCTGTATATTTTTTGTGTAACTGTTTCAAAATGATATTTGTATTGAAATGTAGCATTCTGGGTATAATATTTTTTTTCCTTTTTTTGTTTCTATACTATCATTTTCCGTCCCTTAAATCTGGATATATGGATTCTCTTTGCTGCATTGAGGGGAGAGAGTATAACCAAAAACATTAGCTTTGTTAGAGGTACACTGATATATCAGTCTGATATCAGATTGGCATCAATATAACAAAAATTGTATCAGAAATTGGCCTGATATGGCTGATAATTTGGCTGACAAATGGCCCGTGCATACACACAGCTGCAGCGCAGCACATAAGTGGTGAACAGCACTGCTGGACAGTTTGGAGAGCTGGCTGCAGCTGATAACTCTGTCATGGTGGAAGGGGAGGGGGGAGAGGAAAAGGAAGGGGTGGGCAGATCAGGTCCTTGCAGTAAGGAAGGAGTGGGGCTTAGGCAAGGGCAAGGGCAAGTGCTGTCCATCCAGGGCATGGCAGGCACAGGATGGAACCATGGCTCATCCCCGGGGTGTAGGGGGGGCAGCTCCCACCTCTGCATGCCGCTCGTCAGGAAGCCACTATTCCAGCAGTTCATCTGACCCTTGCCCACCCATCTAGAGGTTCCTGCTGCTGCCCCTGTCACTTGTCTGGGAGGTAATGGGGAGGTGCCCCTGGATCTACATGGGGTGGGCTGGGGCTGCACCAAGCTTTTCCCGGTGGCATGGGACAAGGCTGTGTGTGGGGTGGGTGGTGGCATCACTGGAGGGGATTGAGGAGGCTACAGTAAATTTTGGGATTAATGCAGCCCCCCATAGCTCCCTCCCAGTGCTGCCACTGCCCACCCTGAGTGCAGCCCCACTCCACTGGAAAGAATCTGCCCTGCCCTGCCCTGTCCTGTCCTGCACAGAACTGGGGGCACCCCCCCCCCCTCCCATGCCCTCCCAGACGAGCGGCTGGAGCAGTGTCAGGAGCCACTGAAGGAGTGGGTGAGCACGAGATGAGCCGCCAGCTCAGCAGCACCTGGATGAGGAGTGCTCAACAGCAAGAGCTGCCACCCCCTCCCCACACCACCTCCTGCCCACACCCGATGGACAATCCCTGGCTCCTAGGGGTGTGCCAAATGAGCTGTATTCAATTTGGGTTAGGATTCAGCCCGAATGGGGGGCAGTGATTTGATTTGTTGATTCAGATCAGTGTCCCAATTTGATTTGGCTGAATTCAAATCTGAAGATTCGATGCTGATTCAGAGAATCAGTGATTCAGCCATAGACACAACTTTAAAAGTTTTTTATACATGCTTTGAGGTACCAGGTGTGACTCATGAATGCTGCAATGGTGGGGCCAATAGAGCATTCCACAGGAGTGCGGGGGGCCCCCCGCATGCTCAGCAACAGACCTGGAAGTGGACCAGAAGTCCCTCCAGCTTTGCAATCAGCCATGGGGGGACCCTGGGTGCTCCCCCAGACCCAGGGGGTGCCAGACATTGAGCCAGGGGGCAGGGTGGCAGGGGGTGAGGGGTCCCACATGCACAACTTGGAAGGCAACTGGACATACTTCTGGTCCACTTCTGGGTCCACTGCTAAGCATTCTGGGGACCCCCGCCCTTTGCGCTCCTGTGGAACGCTCCATCTACCCCAGCATCTCAGCATTCATGGGCCACCTGTTAACTTGAGGTATGTAAAAAATAAATAAATAAAGCTGTGTCTATGTCCAAATCATTGAATCTCTCTGAATTGATCTGAGAGGTTTCTGATTCGAGTGGGAGAGATTAAAGGGTCTCCTGATTTGATTCCTATTCAGAGATTGAGCCGCTGAATTGGGCTGAATGTCCTCTGAATCAGATTACAATTTTAAAGTATTTTGGAAGCCTTTATCATCATCATAAAATGAATTATAAATATCTATACAACTTGGCATTTGCTTTTAGTTTTTTTACTCAGAAAAAACAGAACTGCCCCTGCCCCCTTTGCTCACCAGGATGTGGGGTGCTGAAGAGCACTGGGATGCCAGTGCCCTATCCCTGCCCATGTCCTTGCCCCTCACTCCCAACCCCACTAGTGCCCCTTACTCCTGACCCACAGTCCCTGCCTGGCCCACTAGCTTCCTCCCAGCTGCAGCCCTGTCCCAGCACCAGGACATGGCTCCACCTGCAGCTTTCCCACCCAATATTTTGTGGCCTTTGACTAGTGCCAACCAGTGGCAATATTTAGGGGATGCACAGAGGTGCACATGAACCCCCTGAGAGTACTGGTGCAACCCCTGACTGGCCACGCTTGCTGTTCAGGCAATGGCCGGGGGGGGCAGGTGGAAGCACTGGTGCCCCACCTGTGAGCGCTGGCTGGGAAGTGGGAGCACTGTGGCCATTTTGTGATCTTGTTGATGAGATTGGCCATGGAGAACCCACCCCAGTCACTGACTGGTTGCTGTGGGGGCATGTGCCCCCCTGACTAAGAAGGCACCAGTCGCCTATGGTGCCAACCCTTGCAGTTTTTCTCCCTGCACCTGTGCCCAGGCCACAGAAATCCTCATGCTGTTCCTAGGAAGCTCTCAACTGGGGCTCTGGGCCTGGGCTAGACAAACCCCTTCCCTTCCAGACCAGTCTCCCCCAGCACAGGCTGCTCTAGGGAGGCAGGGGGATTCCATGCCTGGCTCTGGTGGCCTCTCCTACCCAGAGCAATCCCCTATCTCTGACCCCCATCTCTCTCTCTCACACTCACACCTCCCAGCTGCCACTTCAGACCCTCTCCCCAGCCCATCACACCCCCAAGTTGTTCCTGGGATGAGAAGCCCCCCCCCCCCAGGCTGGGGCCACAAGTCTCAGCACTGATGTTGGCATGGGACAGGGATGCTTTCACCAGCAAGTCCCATTCTGTCTAGAAGCTAGGCACACAGGGTGTGGGATTTATGGGGAGGATGTGGGGTTTCGGGTGAAGGGGTGTGGGGAGTAAGTGTGGTGCTTGTGGGGGTGGGTATGTGGGGTCTGTGGAGGTTTAGGAGACTGTGGGTAAGTGTAGAGTTGGGTATAGGGTTTGTGGGGCTGAGGTTTGTGAAGGGTTGTGGGGCTTGTGCAGTAGTTTGGGGGCTGTGGGATTTGTGGGTGGATTGTCAGAAGTTTGTGGGTGTGTGGTTTGTGGGTGGTTATGTGGGGAAGGATTTGTGGGAGTGGTTTGTGGGTGTGGGACTTTTTGGGTGGAGGAATGGGGTTTGTGGGTGAATTGTGCAGGGGAATGTGGGTGTGGAGGGACGGTGTGAGAGAGGTGGGTCCCCCGTATGCCCCATGGCACACAGCCCCTGCTGCCCCCACTGTTGCAGACAGCAGTGGATCATCAGGGTGCTCATGGCATGCTGCAGGCAGAGCACTGCAGGATGCTACCTGAGACTCAGGGACTCCATGTGGTGCATGGAGCCACCCTGGCCTGCTGACATGCACCTTTGGGCAGGACCAGGGTGGTTCCTGCCATGACCTGAGGCTCCCAGCACTGCAGGAAGGAGCTGCATGCCATTAAGCCAGTCCAGCTCCTGCCTTCATGTGCCCCACATGCCATTGGGCTGGGCCAGCTCAATGGAGGCAGGAGCTGTTCTGTCCTGATGCCAGACAGAATCAGGGGCATGTGGCAGGCATAAAGATGTTCTGGCTGGGTGCTAAAGTATCTCTCTTGAGGACCCAGCCTCCAATTGCTTCAGGACATGCTCCAGAAGTGTGCCCTGCACTCCTTTTTCCAGCATGGGTTTTTTTTCTTTTTTTATACTGGGATATCTTGGAGTCAAACTTAGAGTTAGTGCAGGCGAAAAAAAAATACATTCCTAGCGTGCCTCTTGCCACATCTCAAACTGATTTGAGACACTGCAACAGGCATGTACTCGCTCATCTGGCATGTCCATAATGTTTTGTTAAAGAACAAAAACAAAAGACAAACAATAATCATATCTTGTTTCACTCCTGAAAATTTACACAGATTCTTTTATGAATGTACCCAGCTACAGTAGAGATAAGTCTATCTTCAAGACAAAACCAACTCTTTATAATTTTTATAATAATGATGTACATGTTGATGCTTAAAGATACTTTGCCACCACTTTGACATGGTGTCAAAACATGTATTGTCCTCCATATTACTCTTCTGTATTGACATCAAGGAAAAAAATGACGTTTTATTCAAGTTAGTCCATTACTGAAGTACCAACTTCGTACAAGTAGAAATCCCATCAACCTTTTAAAGAATAGATAGGCATTTTTTGTTTGTTGCTAGTATTTTCATTTATCACATATTCCTTTCATGTCCATATGGTCTTAACATCAGTTGTTCTTGCTTAAGTATGCTGTGAATGTGCAAGTGTTAAAAATTATTATAAAGGTGATAAGGGACAACTCGTTTTCTTTGTAACTCAGGGGTGGTCAATGCAGGCCTTCAATGGAGTTGTTATGGCAACCTTCAGTTAATGAAAGTGTCATCAATGCCATATCTCTCTAGCACATTATACAGTTAACTCCATTAAATGTGATTTAATGACCCCCCCCGCAGCCAATTATATAGCTGCAGTTGGAAGCTGTGTTAATAATATTAAATTAAAAAATATTCTCATATTGTCTGATAAGGCGATAACCCCTCAGACGTATTTACTCCAAATTAATGATTTTCGAAAGCACTGACTGCAGCCAAGTGGTTAATAATTTAGTAATAATCTACATTGATTAAGAAGTTAGTCTACAACATGAATAATTAGGTTGATCTTTATGTATAAAACTGGGACCAATATTGTCACTTTATTGTATGGAAGAAAAAGAACATACCCTAGTTTGTTCAAGTAATTATTTATGATCTATGGCATTAAACAGATTAGCTGAACCATACAGAATTCTACAAGGCATCTACTTTTCTTTTTTTCCCCACTGAAGTTCTTCCCCCCACCCACATGCACATACACAACATAGAACTGCACTTTATCACAACCATTCATTAAGATTAAAAATATGGAAAATGTAAGATTACTGCATCACAACGTGAAAATGAGAAGCAGGACATGAATCTATAATGTCATGTGTGTCTAATTCTCAGGTTGAGACCTTGCACAAATATAATGACTTTTATAAGTCTACAAAGTAGCTCATTAATGTCCAGTGTCCTCATGTTAACTACTCACTGGGACTGCAGGACTGAATGTGTCTGAGTTTATTAGCCTACGTGCTAACAACTTTTCAGTTTTAATACCTCCCTCTTAAAATCTCTTTGGAGCTCATCCTGGAGTAATTTAAAAAGTAAGTGTAGCAAGATTAGTAAAAAAAATATACTGTGACTCATTGCCTCACAATGTGAACTTTGGAAGGGTGCTAAAAATGACTATGTATTCATGAAATAATATGGTAGATTATTACTGGAATCACAAATTTGGTCAGTTATACCCAAGTCAATAGAAAATGTGGGTGAGGAGAACGAGGAGTTTCCAAGGTCACTTACATTCTTTCTTCTTTACTCTGATACAAATGAGGGATTTAGGAAAATCTGTTTGCAAAGTGGTATGTTACATCAGGGGTGACCAAAATACAGCTCCCAGCCCACAGAAGTGTCATGAGGCCTACACAGCTACTCACAGGTCCAGAAATTTGGCGATATGGCAAGCAGTGGCAGCATTAATTGCTGGGCTCCTAGAGCCATTAATGATGTCACCACTTGTCCTACCACCACATTTCTGGCCCCATAGGCCAGACCCAGAGTGCAAAGCCACATCATTTGGCTCACATCACTTTCTGAAGAGCCCAACATTTTTGGCTGAAGGAGGTGGATGCCACAGTAATGGAAGCCACATTAGTTAACTGATACTGTCATGTTCCAGACCCATGGGCCAGTTGACACTGTTCCATGTTCTGAATCTGACTTCTGGACTGTCCCGGCACTCTGGATCTGACCTACAAACTGTCCCATGACACCAAATAAATTGCACATCTCTGCATTCGGCCAGAACTCAGTTCATCTCCTGAACTTCACAGAGCTTTGCCACTTTACCTCAGCTGAGAATATGAATGACTATTTTCTTTTTATCCAAATAATAAGAGGTAGAAAATATCAGGTATCTTCAGGGTAAGAAGTACTCTCACCTCTGCCTGTAAAAGTAGATTTATTGGGTTACAAAGAACTATAACTCTATTTCCTGGGGACTAGATTTGAGACCTTTGGATGTCCACATCTCATGAGGAATTAACTAAAGAATAAGAAGTTAAAAAGAATGAAAATCAGTTAAAATAAATAAATGTCACACTGTGCTTTAATAAAAGTAGATTTCTCTATTTTACCAGTATTTTCAACCTGTTATATTTATTATGTCATTTCAAAGCCTTTAAGAAGAAAGTTTCTAGCAGAACCCAGCTCTCTCGGGTTATACTGACTAAAACTTCAAGTACAACTAAAGATGCTCAAGAGCCACTTTTAACTTGCATTTTTCTTTTCATCATGTTTTGTTTTAAAGACTATAAATTTTTATTTACTTAAAGAAAAAAAAATCAGTAAGTTTAAGGGCCTGAATGAAACCCACAGAAGCCAGGGAACAAGAAGCTGACAGTATTGAAAATCCAAATGGACAGTGTTCCTAAATCACTGCACTGTATCCAATGATTATAGGCATTTGGGATTAAATCATACTCATGTTTTGGCCCAGTCTTTAATTCCTGGTATACCTAGAATGTACATAAGGAGTTCTGGTGGAAAAAGGAAGGCAAGATCAGCATTTGTAGACCATTGAATTAAAGTTTTAATTTATACAATGAAATGTTATTTCAAAATATTTATTTCAGGGAATTCACTGGATATTTTTATTCTCGGTATCTTCCAAATGTCCTTATTTTACTTTTTCCTAAACTGCTATGACTATAAGCACAATTTGGGATCTGTCTATCTTACTGTACTCATGTCTCACAAACAGCAATAAAGAATCTACAACAACAAAAAGCCCCTAGGTAATATTTTGGTTGATAACAAGTGAGTTGTATCACAACCCACCCGAGAAAAAAGAATGGTTTGGGGGGTATAGAGTTGATATGAGTAACCCTGTATTTGGTCTCATTCAAAATCCAATGTTAAGCTTAATTATAGATGCAATTTTTAGCATGGGATTGATAAAATGCATTGGTTACTGTCATTTGATTGTGTATTTATGTTGATTATGTTATGACATTTATCTTTACAATTTTGGGACCTAGATAATTCAAATTTTATGGCCAGGTCTCTAATTAAGAGCTGTTATGTCAAAGAAGTTAAGAAACACCTACCTAAGAATCTGCTAAGTATCTCTTGCACACTATGTTACTAAGGGAAGAACAAATATAGTGGCAATGAGGGATGGGTACCCAAAGTATTGTCTGCGTGTAATGGGAAAAATCACCCTGTTCAAGTTTGCTGATGACACTAAGATGTGGGGGGAAGTGGGCACAATTGAGGGGAGCAACAGGCTACAGTTAGACCTAGATAGGTTACAAGGATGGGCGGAGGAGAACAGGATGGGGTTTAACACGGACAAGTGTAAGGTGATGCACCTGGGGAGGAACAATAGGCACCACACATACAGGCTGGGGAACTCCCCTCTTGTCAGCACGGAGGTGGAAAAGGATCTGGGAGTCATTATTGACTCCAGGATGAACATGAGTCGGCAATGTGGGGAGGCGGCTAGGAAGGCCAACTGCACCTTGTCGTGCATCCACAGATGCATCTCGAGCAGGTCCAAGGAGGTGATCCTCCCCCTCTATGCGGCACTGGTCAGGCCGCAGCTGGAGTACTGCGTCCAGTTCTGGGCGCCGCACTTTAAGAGGGATGTGGACAGCATCGAGAGGGTCCAGAGGAGGGCCACTCGTATGATCAAGGGACAGCAGGGTAGGTCCTATGAGGAAAGGTTGCGGGACCTGAACCTGTTCAGCCTTCAAAAGAGAAGGCTGAGGGGGGATCTTGTGGCCTGTTATAAACTGGTTAGGGGGGATCAGCAGGCGCTGGGGGAGTCCCTGTTCCCCCGAGCGCCGCAAGGAGTGACCAGGAACAATGGTCACAAGCTGGCGGAGGGAAGGTTTAAGTTGGACATCAGGAGGCGCTACTTCACGGTCAGGGCGGCTAGAGTCTGGAACCAGCTTCCAAGTGAGGTGGTGCAGGCTCCCACCCTGGGGGTTTTTAAGAGGAGGTTGGATGACCACCTTATTGGGGTCATTTGACCCCAGTGCTCTTCCTGCCATGGCAGGGGGTTGGACTAGATGATCTGCTCAGGTCCCTTTCGACCCTAGAAACTATGAAACTATGAAACTATCCCCACAGTAACAAAAGGCACTTGTGTATGTGACAGGTTTTTAGCCCTCATAATTGCATTCTTTGCACTCTAAACTGAAACAGTGAGTTTTTAAATTAAAGGTGGGTTGTTTTTTTTCTCTCACTGTATATACATTATTGTCCTGGTGGCCGCTGGTGCCTGCTGACGGCAGAAGCAGCGCGGGGCCCAATCCTTTTTTAATACAGAGCCTGCCCACCTCTTCTGTGGCTGGGGGTTGAGCTGACTAATGGCTGCAACATTCCAAGTTTTAATGTTGCAAACTAAACTACATCGGGATGTAGTTTAGTTTACAACAATGCAAACTCATTTTAAACCTCCATAACTCATGTATGTGTAATGTGTGACACTATTAAGCCACACAAAGGAAAATTTTCATCATGTGTACACCGTGACATCGTCACGTGTACAAGCACATAAAGGCATCTTAGGAAGAGGGGTAATTAAGGGAATTCCAGATGTCCCTAGAATGAAAGACATTTCTAGAGGATCTTGAGATTTTCTAAAAAAGAGAACAAGGCTAGTGTGGCAGGGGCTGGCTTGGAGGTATTTAGGAAATATCTGTAACTGCTACCTGACTATATTTGGCTTGTGCTTGCGCCATGATCAGGTCCCCAGGTCTTGGGCTAAAATCAGGTTCCATGTTGTCAGGGCTGGTAGGATCAGCAGAAATCCTGGTATCTAGAAATACTGGCAGGACTCTCAGAAGGACTAGTTGTAGCCACATGTGAGGTTGAGAAATTTGTCTTTTTCTTATGTCTTTCTTGTATTATTCATTTCTCCTATAGAATAAAACTTTTTCTTGTTTGTTACCTTACTGTTTTCCTGTGGTAGATTTTAATCTCAGAGTGAGTAATATACCTGGGTATTCCCTTCTACTAAAGGAAAAACCTAACATTCTTTCTGAAAGGGTGATCACCTGGAGCTGGCAAAGATTCCCTGGCTCCAGCCATACTGTCTGGTGTAGGGGCAGTGGATTTGAGGCCTGCAGGGATAAGGAATTATCCCAGGGTAAACCTTAATGTGTTCCTTGGGACAAGCAGTGGGACATCAGGGAGAAGCTTGGGACTCCATATCTATGCAATGGATGGGTTTATGACAACTTAGAACAAAAGCCATCTCACATTCCCTGCCTGTGTTGGCTAAGAAAGATCAAAAACTAGTAAAGTTAATGCTGTTCCTAACACTAGAGGCAATTGCTGTGGGTATATACGTAAAAAAATTTGTAAGGACTTTTTTTACTATATGTTCCAGGTTAACATTTCTTTTTCACCAGACATAGTCCACAATACTCCTAAATTTCCCACATGACTAAACAATACCAACCAAACAAACCAAAACCCTACCAACTGAAGAAACAAACTAAATACACTAATAGCCTGTTCTTGGAGTGATTGTTCAAATTAATTAGAAAGATGTAATGGTGGTGGCAGGAGATAAGTCAAGAAACTAGCCAAGATTCTGATCTGCCTTTCAATCAAGGCTATGTTTTCTTTAAAAACAGCAATGATTAATATGGTAGAAGCATGGGGGTTTCATAGGATTCTATGCTGAATGTGTCTGCCCAGGAGGAATGGAGGTGAAAAAATCATTTGTTCCATCTTGGCTTACAAGGAGATGGCAGAGTTTCTTAATCTATCAGATGAAGATTAAGTCACAATGATCCATGCCTTTGCCACCTTCAGACTGTATTGTTGTAAGTCACTCTTGTTGGGCTGTAGGTAGGAAAAAAAGCCCATAATTAATTTTAACACAAAGGGGGGAGAAATAAAGAGGCCAGATCATGAAAGAATAGGTTAAAGGAGACCGGATAAATTAGATGAACTAAAGTTGGCAAAGACAGTTGAACTTTACCTTAGGCTGCTTAAGGAATTAAATAAAGCAATCTCTTGAACCATTAGCAATTATCTTTTCGAGCTCAAAAGATCAGAGAAGTCAGAGAAGTCCTAGAGGGCTAAAGGAAGGTAAATCTAGTACCTAGGCTTAAAAGGTGGGAAAAGGAAGACTTGGAGAATTATAAGCCATTAAGTCTAACTTCAAATGCCCTGGAAAGCAAATGCCTAGAGAAATCCACAACATGGACTCAGCAAGACCAAATGCTTAACCAATCCAGCATTACAGGATAAATGACCTACTGAATAAGCAGAAATATTAGATGCAATATCTCTTTACACTAGTAAAGCTTTCAACACAGTCCCACATGACATCCCTATAACCAAACTGTCTTTATAACAGACTAAGAAAACATGGTCCAGGCACAGTTACTGTAAATGGATGGGTATATAACTGGCTAAATATCATATTTAAGTAATAGGTATCAATGGTTGGCTGTCAATTAGAAAAACATATCAATTGGAATTCTGTAAGGTACCTGTCCTGGGTCCACCACTCTTCATTATTTGTACTGATAACCTGCAAGGTGGAATACAGCACATGACCATAAAATCTAAAAATGGCACAGTTTTTCAGTGTTACACACACTTTGGAGGACAGTATTCAAATTCAAAATGAGTTTTAATAGTTGGAGGAATTATCTTTTTATAAACGAAATGAAATTCAATAGTTCTAACTGCTAAGTGCAAATCTAATGTACAATTAAAAAATAGGGAATACATAGCTATATGGATGCACCACATAAAAGAAACTAGGTTACAACAGATTTCAAACTGAGCATAAATCAGGAAATGTTATTCTGGGACATAACAACAGGAATATTGTGAATCAGACATATATTTTGCTCTACTCAACACTTAGGGGTTAGAGGGGATGGCACAGCTGGAGTAGTAGGTGCAGTAGCTCAAGATAGATACAGTTAGATTGAAAATCCAACAAAGGGAAACAAGAATGATGTATTCTATACTTCATATGACCTGTAAAGAAAGGTTGAAAGACAAGTCTAGAAAGGAAAAGATGGAGGAGGGACTTGATAACAGTATTCAAATATGTAAAAGATTGTTATAAAGAGAACAGTGATAAATTGTTCTCCATGTCCACAGAGTAGGAGAAGCAGCAATTGCTTTAAACTACAGTAAGAGAGATTAGGTTAGGTTAGATACTAAGAGAAACATTTAAGAAGATCATTTCAGCACTGGAACATGTTAAGTAGGAAATAAGTGCTATCCCTATCATTCAAGGTATTTAAGAAAGAAAGGCATCTGTCTGAAATGGTATAGAATACATTCCTTCATTCCGTCAGGAGATGGAACAGATGATCACCTAGAGTAGACCCCTTCTAATACTACTGTTCTATGCTTATATGATAATCCAGTATATATATATCATTATGGAGGTTTCAAAACACATCTTCAAATAGATTGTTTTTGCTAGGAAAAAGATTATTTTAGCACTTTAATATCCATTCACTTCTTGAAATCAGTATATACCTCTTCCAAGTTGATGTCAGTTGATACTTTCAGATTTCATGCTCCACTGTATGATTATTTGGTTGGCAGATGGATGCCATCATGCCATTCCTATTATCTCAACCCCCTGACAGACATTCACTTTAAGATATGATGGGATCAAATCCTCAATCCCTACAATTACAAATGTTGCCATGCCACACATGCATGGCAGGACATGCAGTTTGGGGATTGGAATTAGATCCCAATCATGCTTTACTTGCTGGTGCTCCCCCTGGTGCTGTTCTCGAGCTTTCCCCTGCACCAGCAAGACAAAATCAATCAACTGATTTTGAACTGGGGATAGGAATCAAGCTTGTTCCTTGCCTCAGCCAACAATCAGCTCAGCCCATGGGGATCCCAATACTGGGCTCTAACAGCCATGTGTGAGACCCAATTTGGTGGCACATGGAATTTTTATGGCTCCCTATGTATGGGGAGCTTGGCTATGAACTGTGGCAGCCCAACACTATGCTCTCCATTAACTGGGACCTGTCAAAACCCATGTGCTAGCCATCTGGCCATAGTCTATCTATATCTGGGTAACACACAAGGTTTTGACAGGTTCCAGCCACCCATTAAATTTAAGATGGGATACAAACAAGCCACAAAATTGTTTCAAATTATATGGAATTCTAAATTAGATGTCCCATTATATTATATGTGAAATAACTTTGGGGCTCCTTTACTGTATTATCACACCTTCAACTGAGTTGCATGTGCATTTGGACAATGAAATAAAAACAAAACAAAACACGGCTTGTAGAGCAGCTATTGAAAAGTTATCAAAGAATGCACATGAACTGATAGTACTGAATATTTGGATATTGGGTCTCCAGAACCTTAGGTAACACCTATCTTCACAATTAAAGGAAGAAAAAATGAATATTTGCTAAATATTGGTGGCTGATATTTTTAATCCATAAAATTGTAAATCATTGTTTAAGGCAAGTTAGAGTTATGAGAACTATGAAAACCTAATGATATTAAGCACTTACCATAAAATCATCAAAGCACTTTACAGATATTAGTTTGCCTTTATATTTCTGCTGGTAGGCAAATTTTATTACTCCCATTTTACAGATGAAGAAACTGAGGGAGTGTAAATAAAGCTGATGTTTCCAGAAGTGGAACTAAAATTCATCATTTCTTGTTTCATGAGAGATTTTTATGATTTCCTACACCAAGCAAAGAAAAAAGTCAAGAATATCACAGCCACCAAAACAGTGATCAGATCTGGCCATACATAATAATTTATTTAAATAATTTTGAAGCTTTTTGTTTCAATGTTGACATTTTTCATTTTTTTTAATCTTTTTAATATTAACTAAACTTGATAAAGATATAGTCGAACCATATCAGAAAAAGAAAATGTCATTTTCAAAATAGCAAAATGGGACATTTCAACAAAATTGTTTTGCATCACAAGATTCTTGCACCCCTAGGGGTTACAAGAAATAATGGCCATAAGCTAGCAGAGAGCAGATTTAGACTGGACATTAGGAAGAACTTCTTCACAGTTAGAATGGCCAAAATCTGGAACAGGCTTCCAAGGAAGGTGGTGCTCTGCCCTACCCTGGGAATCTTCAAGAGGAGGCTGAATGGGCATCTGGCTGGGGTCATCTGAACCCAGCACTCTTTCCTGCCTATGCAGGGGGTCAGACTCAATGATCTATTGAGGTCCCTTCTGACTCTAACATCTATAAATCTATTAATCTATTTGTCGAAATTGACTCTTTCCCATGAGCAGTTTACATTTTACCAAAACAGCATTTGTCAGGTAAAAAAAAAATGTTATCACATTAAAATGATTTTAAAAATAACAAGCAAACAAACAAACAAACAAAACCCCCAAAACCCAACCATTACGAACTTTAAGTAATATCTAATTTTGGATGCTACAACTGTTGGAAGATGTTTGGAGACCACTTCTGAGAATGTATCCCCAAGTCATTTGTGTAACATCACAAAGAAAATCTGAGTTGGTTATTGGAGATCAGCATTCAGACAGTGTCTGTTTCTAGTCTTATATAGTTATCACCTTATCTGAAATAGACAACCAAGAATTCACAAAGCTTGTCAGCCTCAGGGATCAGCAAATAACAAGCACAGTGTTATTTATTTTGTTTTTTATTCTGCATGAACCACACAGTCTCCTGCTGATTCTTTGACCAGGAATCTTCCTCAATTTTTAATTATCTTTAGTATTCAGACTGTTTTTCACTTTTATTCCCTATTTTTTTTCCATTCAGCAGCAGAGAACAGAGACCTGTCTATTCCACTGTATATTTAGGCTTACAAAAGAAGTTAAAAATATTACATATATATATACACACACACACACATATAACCCCATCACAATCCCCACCCCAAATATATATTTGATTTTTTTGTAAATAGATATATATGTATGTGTGTGTATATTTGCATTTTTGCAGATACACACACACACAGAGTATATATTTGCAAAAAAAACAAATATATGTACACTCCCCCATATGTGTGTGTGTGTGTGTGTATACACACACAATCCTGTATATACCACAATAATTCTACCAATCTGTCTCATTGATGCTATGGCTTACTTGACAGTCCAAGGCACATCATTGCTATTACACTGTACATATTCCTGTCACATTATCTGCACCATGCACCTGCATGCCCATGTGTCCACACACCTGCATGTCTATCACCATCACCTTTGCCTGCCAAAATGACACAGCTTTGCCCCTAGCCCTCCCCTCCCTGCTCCCCTCTCCCTGTTTCTTTCTCAGTCCTTTCAGTTGTAATTGTTGCCATTGTTTTCTCTTTCATCAGCTCCACCACCATTATTGTCATTGTCTTTGTCATTGCTCACCTTAGGGGTCACACTCCTAAACTGTCTCCACTAGTCCATATGATCTTCACCATCTCCTCCCCGATGTCTTCCACTGCTTTCTTGTAGTACCCTTTCATCTCACTTAGCCCCATTTTTGACACAGATACAGCTTTCAAAATCAATCAAACAGTAATACTTTTGAAGATTCAAATAAAAATGCTATTAAACATTTTTTTTACAATTGAGATCACGAGACTTGACATTTCGAAGAAGCAGGATGTAAAGTTGTGCCAAATTATGTAACACTTCTAATTTTTTCACAAGAAATTAGTAGCTGTCATTGTAATGTAGAATTTTAAACTCAGGAAGACTATGAAATTGAGAGCTAAGAAATTGCAACACTGGGAACATGTCATATATATCTGGTATATGACTTACTATGTAAAGTCATACACAGCAGCAATTCAGTAAAATGCTGGACTACATTTTCCCTTCTGGTAAAATCCCTTTGCATTCTCTGACCAATATTATTATTTTTTCAAGGGATTTCTCCCTCCAGAAAAGTTCGTAGGGGCTCCAGACTTTATAGTTCCCAGGGGACTCTTGGGAAACCAGACCCATTTCACAGAAGCCATTAGCCTAAACAACAATTTTTGTTTTGGCAACCAACCCAAAGTACTGTAAATCGCTTGCCCAGGTGTGATTGTAACAGGAAACAGCTCTGCATAAAAGGGGAGTAACAATAGCCTTGAGTCCAGCCTACATTATGTATTTGAATAAGCTACACAGATATGGAAGGGTCCCATGGTACTTCACATAGTGTCTTCTCCTTCCCAAAGGAGGCGACACAGACTTTAGATCAGTGGTTCACAATCTTGCTAAACACAAGTTACCCCTCATCTCTCAGTTTTTATTATGCTTGGACTACATAAAAATAACAGAACATTTTTTCTAGTGAAAAGAACTCAGAGAGGCGACAACAGGTCAGAATATTTTTAACACTGTGAACTGCAATTTGAATTCTGTGACTTTATCTTGCGATTCATGCTTGCACATCTAAGAGTGTTAACACTTCATGGCATCCCCTGGCATTCCTGAAGAACATTGAGAATCATAGAGAAGTAGGGCTGGAAGGGACCTCCAGAAGTCATCTAGACCAAACCCGTGCCCAGGCTAGGATTCTTTCTATCCAAATCTGTTCATGGAGCAGATCCTCAAGGAACCCATTTCTAAGCACTTGGAGGAGAAGAAGGTGATTAGGAACAGTTAGCATGGATTCACCAAGGGAAAGTCTTGCATGACTAACCTGATTGCCTTCTGTGATGAGATGGCTGGCTCTGTGGGTGTGGGGAGACTGGTGGATGTGGTAGACCTTAATTTTAGCAAGGCTTTTGATACAGTCTCCCACAACATTTTCACAAGCAAGCTAAGAAAGTACAGGCTGGATGAATGGACTGTAAGGTGAATAGGAATCTGGATGGAGCATCAGGCTCAGACAGTAGTAATCAATAGCTCAATGTCTAGTCAGCAGCCGGTATCAAGTCGAGTGTCCCAGGGGTTGGTCCTGGGGCCAGTTTTGTTCAATGTCTTCATCAACAACCTGGAAGATGGCATAGAGTGCACCCTCAACAAGTCTTCAGATGACACCAAGCTGAGGGAGGAGTAGTAAATATGCTGGAGGGTAGGGCTAGGATTCAGAGTGAGCTAGAAAAATTGGAGGATTGGGCCAAAAGAAATCTAATGAGGTTAAACTAGGACAAGTGCAAAGTCCTGCACTGAGGATGAACAATCTTATGTACCAGCATAGGCTGGGGGCTGACTGGCTGGGCTGCATCTCTGCAGAAAATGACCTGGGGGTTACAGTGGACAATAAGCTGACTATGAGCAAATAGTGAGCCCTTGTTGCAAAGAAGGCTAACAGCATACTGGGCTGCAATTGTAGGAATGTTTCCAGTATATCAAGAAAAGTGTTTCTTCCCCTCTATTGGGCACTGGTGAGGCCACATCTGGAGTACTGTGTTCAGTTTTGGGCGCCCCACTACAGAAAGGATATGGACCAATTGGACAGAATCCAGCAGAGGGCAACAAAAACGGTGAGGTGGCTGGGGCACATGACTTCTGAGGAGAGGCTGAGGGAACTGGACTTATTTCATTTGGAGAACAGAAGACTGAGAGGGGATTTAATAGCAGACTTCAACTACCTGAAGGCAGGTTCAGTGGAGCCTGACTGTTCTCACTCGTAGCAGATGACAGAACAAGGAGCATAGGGTTGCTTTCAATTTGCAGCAAGGGAAGTTTAAGTTAGTTATTAGGAAGAATTTTCTCACTAAGAGGGTAGTAAAACACTGGAACAGGTTACCCAGGGAGGTGGTAGAAACTCCATCCTTGGAGGTTTTTCAGACCTGGCTAGACAAAGCTTTGGCTGGGATGATCTAGTTGGAGATGGTCCTGCTTTCAGCAGGGGGTTGGACTTGATTACCTCCAGAGGTCCTTTCCAGTCCTTATTTTCTGTGATTCTATGAAATCATCCTATACAATCCATATCCCATAGTCTATACCAAGCCTGACACAACCCAGACCTGACGTGACACAGACCTAACACACTAACCTGTCACAGGTAAAGCAAGGTAACCACTGCAACCAATGTCCCGGTTATACAAAATGTCATCAATATATGTTCAAAACACCCAGGGTAGAGGACCATGCCCCCACTACAGCGGAAGGCAAACACCTCAACAGTCCATACCAATTTAACCATAGGATAAAATTCCTTCCTGACTCTAAATATGGAATTGGTCTGAGTCTGAGCAGAGGGGCAAGACTCTCTAGCCAAGAAATTCCAGCTATGGTCCCAGAAGGAACAGTGGAATACCCCATTCAAAGTCCCCAGCCTTGGCTGCAGCCAACACCCAATGTCTCTGGAAAGACTTAAAAACACCCTGACACATGCAGCAGAAAGGGTAGGGAGGAGGTGAGGGGAAGTGCAGAGTAACCAGCAATGCCCAAAGCCCATAGTAGAATATAGACATAGTTACATCTAAATCATCCCTGACTAATAGGTTCCCAAACTCTTGTTGAACACCTCTAATGACAAAGAGTCCACAACTTCCCAAGGCTATTCCACTGCCTCATGATTCTCACAGTGAAGAAGTTTTTCCAGATATACAACCTAAACTTACTTTGCTGCAACTTCAGACCATTGATCCACATCCTCCTCTCTGCAAAAACAGTGGGAAAAAGTGCTTGCTTTCATCTTTATGACAGCCCTTCAAGTATTTAAAGTTTGCTATCATGTCCCCTCTTAAGCACAGTTTTTGCAAGCTGAACATGCCTAGCTACGTCATCCTTTCCTTGTATGACTCATTTTCCAAGCCCTCGATCATATTTGTTGTCTATGTCTGGAACCCTCTAATGACTGCATGTCATTTTAAAAATGTAGAGCCCAAAACTGCACACAGTAGTACAGATGAGGCCTAACCAGCTCTGAGTAGAGAGGCACTATCTCCTCCTGTGTCTTGTACCTAAAGCTTTTATTGATGCATCCCAAATCTGCATTCCTCCTTTGTGTGGCTGCATCACATTGCAGACTCATACTGAATCTGTGGTCTACTAGGGCTCGCAAGCCCTTTTTCATACTGCTGCCATCCAGCCAGGTGTCACCCATTTTAAATTTGTGTTTTTGATTATTCCTCCTGAGGTGTAGCACCCTGTTCACACTTAACTTCATCCTGTTAGCTCTAGCCCAACTTTCCAGTCTGTTGAGATCCTTCTGAATTGTGCTTGCATCCTCTAACATGTTTGCAATCCTTCCCAGTTTCGTGTCATCTGCAAATGTGATCAAAAAGCATTCTGTGCTAGCACCTAAATTATTAATAAAAATGTTCAACAATAGTGGGCCTAGGACAGACCTCTGTGAAACACTACTTGAATCATCCTGCCATTTTGACATGGACCCATTAATTCATTACGCTATGCTTGAGGCTACTGAATCAGTTATGTATCCACCTTATTTTAATTTTGTCTAGCCCACATTGCTCCAATTTGTTTACAAGAAGGCTGTGCGGGGCTTTGTCAAAAGCCTTGCTGAACCAGGCATACAATATCCACAGCATCTCCTTCATCCATACCAAGAGTTAATTTGTCAAAGAAGGAGATCAAGTTGTTCTTTGTAAATGCTGTCTACTTGTGATCAGCCTTTCCACTTCTAGATGATTACAAACGGCCTCCCCAGTAACTTCCCAGGTATAGAATTGAGACTAATTTATCTGTAGTTCCCCAGTAGGGCTCTGCAAAACAGTACCATTTTGTTTTAACTCCTGTTTCACCATTTCGAAGGGACAGTGTTTCATTTTACAGTTTTGAAACACTGTTCCATTTTGTTTCATTGAAACTGTTTTGCTGTTTCAACGCATTTTAGTATTTCGCCCATAGGCTATAATGGGGAATCACAACAATTTCTATAACTTTGTTATTTCTTTCCTGGTTCAAATGAAAACAATCGAAATTGTAGCCCCTGCTTAGGCCACAAAGCCTGTCAATTTTAAAGGAGATAGGTCCAGGGGTTTCTGGGAAACTGTACCTCAAGGTGCTGACAAGCTAAACTAATGACAAGTGTGACTTTGTGTGTATGCTAAGGTGGAGTGGGGTGAAAACAGCAGGCATGGTAGCCCTTGCTGAGGCCATGAAGCCTGCCACGTTTCAAGGAGATAGGTTCACAGGTTTCTGGGAAACTGCACTTTGCCGTGAAGTAGGGTCCCTAGAGATGTCTGTGATACCCCTAGGGGCCTGTAACCATGCCAGCTCTGCCTTGTGGGTGCCTATTCTTCTTGTCTGCTGCCATGTCTTGTTGATATTAGATATTAGATAGGGAGGCTGCCTTCAAGCTTCAGCTCATTCATGGCCCTAATGAATACCACTAACCCCTGTAGGCTTTTGGACCCCTTGCTGGGACCCACTCTAAGTAGGTGCCTCAAGGGGACACCCTAAGCCTTATGGGCCAGATGCATAGCTCCAACCACCCCTTACCATGCCTTATAACTCACAGGTAGTATATCAATATCATCCCTGTAATGAGGCCTCAGTCTCATTCTACCTTCTACTGTTGCTGGTCTTGCTATGCCCCTGTTTCTGCACCCTCACTGGTGCTGGGGCCTCTACATGACATGGTAGTGTGCCCAATGAGGTCTCCTTCTCCCCTACAGCCTTAGATCAGTCCACCAGTTGAAATAACAACAGGTAGACAGCACAGTAGCACTAGCATCTCAGGCAACCAAGCTGTCACAGAGCCTTTCTCTCCTTTCCTGCAGGAGCTTCTTCTCCAGCATCTGCCAGAGAACTCTCCCTGCCAGCCCCAGCACTAAGGCTTAGATGTGCCCAGGGCCCTGCCTCCTTCTGATCAGCTGACCGGGGACAGGTGCTAGGGGTGTAGGTTATAGCCATGTTGGTCTAAGGACATGGCAGACATGGTTTGGGTCAATCTGGTATCTTTTAGTAGACCAACTGAATAGTTGGACAAATATATCTTAGCAAACTTTTCAGGATGAGGGAGCACCTGCAGTTGGTATGTGTGCTCTTCCTAGATGGAAGGAATAGTAAAGAAGCCAGAGGCTGTAATGCAATGCAGGCAAGAAAGCCAGTTAATGAAAATGGAAATGGAGGCATCAGGGGGTGAGGGACAGGCTGGGGTAGCGTGGGAGGGAAGAGGGATGTTGCAGGTGAAAGTGTAAAGGTACCTAAAAAGTCAGATGTCTGGCAGGTTGTAATGTGTCAGAATTTCAATGTCTATATTGAGTCTATGAGTTTCTATACCTAGGAGGTTGATAAAGTGCAGTTCATAGGCTTGTCTGTGAAAGGTGGTTTGTAAATTGCCTTTGAGATTCAGGCCTGAGAGATTGGAAGTAGTTGGGTGGTTTCAGTTGTCTCATGTAAGGATTTGAGGACTATTAAGATCTGGGAGATGGTATCCCACTCAGCTCTGTTGCTGATCCCAAGCTGTCTGAGCAAGGCCATCTCATTGATGGCCTTCTGTTGCTCTACCAGCCTCTTGAGCATCAGGTATGTGGAGTTCCACCGCATCTCCAAATCCTGCATGATTTTGTGCTGCAGGATGCCTGTTTGCCTGTTTGTCCTTCAGCATCTTGCCACCCCTTGATTCTCTGGTGGAAGTAGCCTGCCACCTTCCTGCATTTAGAAATGAGCCTGCTGGTGGTGCTGACACCTTCACTGATAGCCCTGTCCCCTTCCAAGGCATCCCTGACAATGAGGTGCAACTTGTGTGCCACACAGCAGATACTGACAAAGTTGGCATCACAGACCACCCTGACCATATTGGCCCCATTGCTGGTGACCATGAACCCATGAATGAGCTCGCCCTGCCCAATGAGCTACCCCTGCACTAATCGGTTCATGGTCCCCATGATCTCCCTTGCCATGTAGGACTCATCCATCACCTCAGCTTGAAGGAGAGCCTGCCAACAGCCTGACTAGTCTCACCAGTGCCCTATGGGGGAGAGGTAGGTGTGATCTCCACCCTGACTGCTCCAGATGTCTGAGGTGAAGTGTAAGGCCACCTGTGGACCTGCTTTGCGCAGCTCTTCATTCAAGTACTCTTTGCATGCCTCAAACAGGAACTACATGATCATCCTGCTGAAGGTGGTGTGTGGGGGCACTTTTTACTATGGAGCCATGAGCACCATGAGCTGTCTGAACCCTGGTCCCTCAACAAAGGAAAAGGGCTGGCTGTCCAGAGCAAGCACCTCCCCAATGCTTTTGGTGACCTCGCTTGCCTTGGGAATGTGCTCCCCTGTGTGCCCGCCTTTCCCCCACTGTTCCAGGGTGGCCTGCCTCTGCTTGAGGTGACGGGGGCTTTTGAGCAATAGGGAGACTTCTTTTTGGGCATGCTCCCACTGATGCCAGGGTGAGGAGGAGCAAGGGCAAGTGGGTGGTGCCTGTGGAGATGCTTCAGCATCCCCATGGTGCTCATGCATTTTGCTCCCTTGCCCTGAAGTGCAGGCAGGTAGCATATGTGGGATCATCTGCCACTTCAAAATGAACCCAGACCACACTACCCCCTCACTTCTGAGGTGCAGGTGTGTGTGCAGATGCTGCCTTTTCCCTCTTCTCAATAGGCAGAGACACAGCAAGAGGAGGAGTGGACTCAGCTGAGCACCTTGCCTCCACAACCTCTACCTCAGCCTTCTCGGAAGTGCCTTATGGGGAAGGAGACTTGGCTGTGGGACAAACTTGAGGGGTGTGTAGCACAATCTGAGATAATTCCCCCTCCTTCCTCAGAATTTCCTTTGCTAGGGCACTCAAATCCAGCTCCAATTTTTCCTCCAGCTCTTCCTCTGGCACTGGAAGGCTCAGGCTGGGAAGTGAAATGGAGGTGAAGGAGACTGGTATGCCAGTGCTGCTTGTTGTCATGGTGGTGGTGATGGGGGTTATAGCTGGTGCTATTGGTGGGGATGCAGACTCAGGCAGTAGCACTGATCCTCTCTTGTTGCTGCCAATAGAACAAGAAGCCTCATGCCTGCTAGTTGTAGGAAAGAGGCTACGTCTCAGTTTGTGATGCATTTTATTATGTGTTTGGCTGCAGCTTAATTTTTTTTTTTCTGAATGCTAAAGCAAAGTAGCTTTTGAGTAGCTCTGTCTTCTTTGTATTTTCAGTCATATCCGTCTTTGTATCTTTCTTCTTTGTACCTCCTGATTTATTAACAAAAGACCCACAGCTTCCTTGGTCCTTCTTTTCTGGGCAGCATACTTACAGAACCTCTTCTTGATGCGCTTAACCTCCTTCGCCAGATGCAGCTTATTCTTTCTCTTTGCCTCCTGATTTTTTTTCCCTGCAGGTTCTTCCTATTTCCTGGTATGCTACTTTGGTGACCTGCCCATTTTTCCATTGCCTGTATGCTTTCCTTTTGTATGTGAGGCATTTTAGAAACCCCTCATGCAGCCACATTGGTATCTTGAAATTATTTTTGTGCTTCTATCATGTCAGGACAGTTTTTTGTTGAGCTTCCAATACTGTGCCCCTTAGAAGCTCCCACCCTCCTGGGAAGATTTATTCCTTAGTGTATTCTCCCATAACACCCTGCTTATTAACTCCATGAGTTGAATGAAATCCACCTTTTTGGAATCTAGCATCCTAATTTTGCTAACCTTATGTTTTCCCTTTCTCAGGATCTACAATTCTATATTGTGATCACTG